>NC_080377.1:63224985-63552996 GCF_014773155.1 Arachis stenosperma | reverse complement strand
TGTATCCGGTGGTATACTGGAAGACAGAGTGCTTTGGGCCACGGCCAAGACTCATAAAGTAGCTGTGTTCAAGAATCATCATACTTAACTAGGAGAATCAATAACACTATCTGGATTCTGAGTTCCTAAAGAAGCCAATCATTCTGAATTTCAAAGGATAGAGTGAGATGCCAAAACTGTTCAGAGGCAAAAAGCTAAAAGCCCCGCTCATCTAATTAATACTGATCTTCATAGATGTTTTTGGAATTCATTGCATATTCTCTTCTTTTTATCTTATTTGATTTTCAGTTGCTTGAGGACAACAATTTAAGTTTGGTGCTGTGATGAGCGGATAATTTATACGCTTTTTGGCATTGTTTTAGTATGTTTTCAGTAGGATTTAAGTTAGTTTTTAGTATATTTTTATTAGTTTTTAGTTAAAATTCACTTTTCTGGACTTTACTATGAGTTTGTGTGATTTTCTGTGATTCAGGTATTTTCTGACTGAAATTGAGGGACCTGAGCAAAATCTGATTCAGAGACTGAAAAGGACTGCAGATGCTGTTGGATTCTGACCTCCCTGCACTCGAAGTGGATTTTCTGGAGCTACAGAAGCCCAATTGGAGCGCTCTCAACGGCGTTGGAAAGTAGACATCCTGGGCTTTCCAGCAATATATGATAGTCCATACTTTGCCCAAGATTTGATGGCCCAAACCGGCGTTCAAAGTCACCTTCAGAATTCCCAGCGTTAACGCCGGAATGGCACCAAAGTGGGAGTTAAACGCCCAAACTGGCACAAAAGCTGGTGTTTAACTCCAAGAAAAGTCTCTACACGAAATGCTTCAATGCTCAGCCCAAGCACACACCAAGTGGGCCCGGAAGTGGATTTTTATTGTCATTTACTCATCTTTGTAATTCTTAAGCTACTAGTTCCCTATAAATAGGACCTTTGCTATTGTATTTTTCATCTTTTGATCACTCTAGATCTTAGATCATTGGGAGGCTGGCCTCACGGCCATGCCTAGACCTTGTTCTTATATTTTCAACGGTGGAGTTTCTACACACCATAGATTAAGGTGTGGAGCTCTGCTGTACCTCGAGTATTAATGCAATTACATTGTTCTTCTATTCAATTCGGCTTGTTCTTATTCCAGATATCATTCGCTCTCAAGAACTTGATGAATGTGATGATTATGTGACGCTCATCATCATTCTCACTTATGAACGAGTGACTGACAACCACCTCCGGTCTACAAGCAAACGAGGCTCTAATGTCTATCTCTTTGGATTTCCTTAACCGGAATCTTCGTGGTATAAGCTAGAATTGATGGCGGCATTCAAGAGAATCCGGAAGGTCTAAACCTTGTCTGTGGTATTCTGAGTAGGATTCAATGATTGAATGACTGTGACGAGCTTCAAACTCGCGATTGTGGGGCGTTAGTGACAGACGCAAAAGAATCACTGGATTCTATTCCGACATGATCGAGAACCGACAGCTGGATAGCTGTGCCGTGACAGGGTGCGTTGAACATTTCCACTGAGAGGATGGGAGGTAGCCACTGACAACGGTGAAACCCTTGCATACAGCTTGCCATGGAAAGGAGTAGAAGGATTGGATGAAGACGTAGGAAAGCAGAGAGAGGAAGGGACAAAGCATCTTCATACGCTTATCTGAAGTTCTCACCAATGAATTACATAAGTATCTCTATCTTTATCTTTATGTTTTATTCATCATCTATACCCATTTGAGTCTGCCTGACTAAGATTTACAAGGTGACCATAGCTTGCTTCATACCAACAATCTCTGTGGGATCGACCCTTACTCGCGTAAGGTTTATTACTTGGACGCGCGTCACTTGCTGGTTAGTAGTGCGAAGTTGTGATAAAGAGTTGAGATTGCATTTGTGCGTACCATGTTGATGGCGCCATTGATGATCACAATTTCGTGTGCACCAAGTTTTTGGCGCCGTTGCGGGGATTGTTTTTCGAGTATGGACAACTGACGGTTCATCTTGTTGCTTAGATTAGGTATTTTTCAGAGTTCTTAAATGAATTCTAGTGTTTCAAGGTGATGTTCTTATCATCACCAAAGCTGATTGATTATCATCAATTTAGCTCTTGAATGCAATGTCCTGCTGAAGCTTGGCTATTCATGTCTAATTCCTTTAGATTGAAGCTTTAGACTAACATTGCATGATTCCTAGAATTCTCATTAAGAATTTTGATACCTTTATTTTCTTTTTCCACTTAATTTTCGAAAAAATCCAAAAAAATTACAAAATCAATAAAAACCAAAAATATTTTATGTTTCTTGTTTGAGTCCAGTGTCTCATTTTAAGTTTGGTGTCTTGCATGCATTGTTTATTTGATCTTGGTTCTGTTTTCAAGTCAATAATACAGGGAACTGAAGATTCAGTACATGCAGCAGAGGAATTATACAGAAAAAGCTGGGCGTTTAAAATGCCCAGTGAAGAAGGAAAAACTGGCGTTTAAACGCCAGCCAGGGTGCCTGGCTGGGCGTTTAACGCCCAAAAAGGTAGTGCATTGGGCGTTAAACGCTAGAATGTGCACCATTCTGGTCGTTTAACGCCAGGATGGCACAAGAGGGAAGATTCTGTTTTCAATGCAAATTTTTTTCAAGTTTTCAAAGTTTTTCAAAATCAAATCTTTTTCAAATCATATCTTTTCAATCAAATCTTTTTCAAAATCAATTTCTTTCCTTTTTCAAAAATATTTGCTAACAATTAATGATTTGATTCAACATTTCAAGTATGTTGCCTTTTCTGTTGAGAAAGGTTTAATGTTTGAATCATATCTTTTCTTGTTAGCCAAGTCATTAATTTTTAAAAGCAAATCTTTTCAAATTGTTTTTCAAATCATATCTTCTTAATCACATCTTTTTCAAAAATAGTTTTCAATCATATCTTTTTGATTTCTAACTTCAAAATCTTTTTCAAAATGATTTTAAAATCTTTTTTTAATTTTCGAAAAATCCCTTCCCCTTTTCTCACATCCTTCTATTTATGGAGTACCACTCCTCCTCAATGCACAATTCGAACTCTATCTCCACTGGAAGATCCTCATCAGTTTTTAGCTAAATTCTTGCAAATCTGTGACACTGTCAAGACTAATGGGGTTGACCCTGAGGTCTACAGACTTATGCTATTCCCTTTTGCTGTAAGAGACAGATCTAGAATATGGTTGGACTTACAACCTAAAGACAGCCTGAACTCTTGGGAAAAGCTAGTCAATGCCTTCTTGGCAAAGTTCTTTCCACCTCAAAAATTGAGTAAGCTTAGAGTGGAAGTCCAAACCTTCAGACAGAAGGAAGGTGAATCCCTCTATGAAGCTTGGGAAAGATACAAACAATTGATCAGAAAATGTCCCTCTGACATGCTTTCTGAATGGAGCATCATAGGTATTTTCTATGATGGTCTGTCTGAACTATCCAAGATGTCTTTGGATAGCTCTGCTGGAGGATCTCTTCATCTGAAGAAGACGCCTACAGAAGCTCAAGAACTAATTGAAATGGTTGCAAATAACCAATTCATGTACACTTCATAAAGGAATCCTGTGAACAGTGGGACGAATCAGAAGAAAGGAGTTCTTGAGATTGATACTCTGAATGCGATACTGGCTCAGAACAAAATATTGACTCAGCAAGTCAATTTGATTTCTCAAAGTCTGTCTGGAATGCAAAATGCACCAGGCAGTACTAAGGATGCTTCATCTGAAGAAGAAGCTTATGATCCTGAGAACCCTTCAATGGAAGAGGTGAATTACATGGGAGAACCCTATGGAAACACCTATAATTCTTCATGGAGAAATCATCCAAATTTCTCATGGAAGAATCAACAGAGACCTCAAGAAGGTTTCAACAACAATAATGGTGGAAGAAACAGGTTTAGCAATGGCAAGCCTTTTCCATCATCTTCTCAGCAACAGACAGAGAATTCTAAGCAGAACCACTCTGACTTAGCAACCATGGTCTCTGATCTGATCAAAACCACTCAAAGTTTCATGACTGAAACAAGGTCCTCCATTAGGAATTTGGAGGCACAAGTGGGACAGCTGAGCAAGAAGATTACTGAACTCCCTCCTAGTACTCTTCCAAGCAATACAGAAGAAAATCCAAAAGGAGAGTGCAAGGCCATCAACATGGCCGAACTTGGAGAGGATGAAGAGGCAGTGAACGCCACTGAGGAAGACCTCAATGGACGTCCACTGGCCTCCACTGAGTTCCCTAATGAGGAACCATGGGAATCTGAGGCTCACACTGAGACCATAGAGATTCCAATGGATTTACTTCTGCCATTCATGAGCTCTGATGAGTATTCTTCCTCTGAAGAGGATGAGTATGTCACTGAAGAGCAAGTTGCTAAATACCTTGGAGCAATCATGAAGCTAAATGACAAGTTATTTGGTAATGAGACTTGGGAAGATGAATCCCCTTTGCTCACCAAAGAACTGGATGACTTATCTAGGCAGAAATTACCTCAAAAGAGACAAGATCCTGGGAAGTTTTCAATACCTTGTACCATAGGCACCATGACCTTCAAGAAGGCTCTGTGTGACTTAGGGTCAAGTATAAACCTCATGCCTCTCTCTGTAATGGAGAAGCTAGGGATCTTTGAGGTGCAAGCTGCAAGAATCTCACTAGAGATGGCAGACAATTCAAGAAAACAAGCTTATGGACTTGTAGAGGATGTTCTGGTAAAGGTTAAAGACCATTACATCCCTGCTGATTTCATAGTCCTAGAGACTGGGAAGTGCATGGATGAATCCATCATCCTTGGCAGACCCTTCCTAGCCACAGCAAAGACTGTGATTGATGTGGACAGAGGTCAACTGATCATTCAAGTGAATGAAGAATCCTTTGTGTTTAAGGCTCAAGGATATCCCTCTGTCACCATGGAGAGGAAGCATGAAGAGCTTCTCTCAAATCAGAGTCAAACAGAGCCCCCATAGTCAAACTCTAAGTTTGGTGTTGGGAGGCCACAACCAAATTCTAAGTTTGGTGTTGAACCCCCACATTCAAACTTTAAGTTTGGTGTTGGGAGGTTCCAACATTGCTCTGAGTATCTGTGAGGCTCCATGAGAGCCCTCTGTCAAGCTACTGACATTAAAGAAGCGCTTGTTGGGAGGCAACCCAATGCTATAATTATCTATTTTCCTTTGTTATTTTATGTTTTCTATAGGTTGATGATCATGAGAAGTCACAAAATCAATTGAAAAAGCAAAAACAGAATGAAAAACAGAAAGAAAAATAGCACACCCTGGAGGAGAACTTGCTGGCGTTTAAACGCCAGTGAAGCTAGCAAATGGGCGTTTAACGCCCAGTCTGGTACCATTCTGGGCGTTTAACACCAGAAAGGGGCACCAGACTGGCGTTAAACGCCAGAAAAGGGCAAGAAGCTGGCGTTAAACGCCAGAAATGGGCACCAGCCCGGCGTTTAACGCCAGAATTGGCATGAAGTGCATTTTTGCGTGCCACTTGGTGCAGGGATGACTTTTCCTTGACACCTCAGGATCTGTGGACCCCACAGGATCCCCACCTACCCCACCACCTTCTCTCTTCTTCACCCATTTACCAATCACCTCAACCACTCTTCCCCAAAAACCCTTCACCTATCAAATCCCATCTTTCTCTTCACCACTCACATTCATCCTTCATAAAACCCCACCTACCACACCATTCAAATTCAAACCACTTTCCCTCCCAAACCCACCCATAATGGCCGAACCCTACCCCTCCCCTCACCCCTATATAAACCCATCTTCACTCCTTCATTTTCACACACCCTAAACACTACTTCTTCCCCCTTTGGCCGAACCACATAGCTTCCTCCATCTCCTCCATTTTCTTCTTCTTCTACTCTTTCTTCTTTTGCTCGAGGACGAGCAAACCTTTTAAGTTTGGTGTGGTAAAAGCATTGCTTTTTGTTTTTCCATAACCATTTATGGCATCCAAGGCCGGAGAAACCTCTAGAAAGAGGAAAGGGAAGGCAAAAGCTTCCACCTCCGAGTCATGGGAGATGGAGAGATTCATCTCAAGGGTGCATCAAGACCACTTCTATGAAGTCGTGGCCTTGAAGAAAGTGATCCCCGAGGTCCCTTTCAAACTCAAAAAGAGTGAATATCCGAAGATCCGACATGAGATTCAAAGAAGAGGTTGGGAAGTTCTTACCAACCCCATTCAACAAGTCGGAATCTTGATGGTTCAAGAGTTCTATGCCAATGCATGGATCACCAAGAGCCATGATCAAAGTGTGAACCCGAATCCAAAGAATTGGCTTACAATGGTTCGGGGGAAATACTTAGATTTTAGTCCGGAAAATGTAAGGTTGGCATTCAACTTGCCCATGATGCAAGGAGATGAACATCCTTACACTAGAAGGGTCAACTTTGATCAAAGGTTGGACCAAGTCCTCACTGACATTTGTGAAGAGGGCGCCCAATGGAAGAGAGATTCAAAAGGGAAGCCGGTTCAACTGAGAAGGCATGACCTCAAGCCCGTGGCTAGGGGATGGTTGGAGTTTATCCAACGCTCAATCTTTCCCACTAGCAACCGGTCCGAAGTTACTATAGACCGGGCCATCATGATTCATAGCATCATGATTGGAGAAGAAGTAGAAGTTCATGAGGTTATAGCCCAAGAACTCTATAAGGTGGCGGACAAGTCCTCTACCTTGGCAAGGTTAGCCTTTCCTCATCTCATTTGTCACCTCTGTTATTCAGTTGGAGTGGACATAGAAGGAGACATCCTCATTGATGAGGACAAGCCCATCACTAAGAAAAGGATGGAGCAAACAAGTGACCCCACTCATCATGAAATCCCTGAGATGCCTCAAGGGTTGCATTTTCCTCCACAAAATTATTGGGAGCAAATCAACACCTTCCTAGGAGAATTGAGTTCCAACATGGGACAACTAAGGGTGGAGCATCAAGAACACTCCATCCTCCTCCATGAAATTAGAGAAGATCAAAGAATCATGAGGGAGGAGCAACAAAGGCAAGGAAGAGACATTGAGGAGCTCAAGCACTCCATAAGATTTTCAAGAGGAAGAACAAGCCGCCATCACTAAGGTGGACCCGTTCTTTAATCTCCTTGTTCTTTATTATTCTGTTTTTCGAAAATCATGCTTATGTTTATCCATGTTTGTGTCTTGTGATCATTAGTGTCTTATTATCTATGCCTTAAAGTTATGAATGTCCTACGAATCCATCACCTCTCTTAAATAAACAATGTTCTTAATTGAAAAAGAGAAGAATTGCATGAATTTTGAATTTTATAACAGATTAATTATTTTGATGTGGTGGCAACACTTTTGTTTTCTGAATGTATGCTTAAACAGTGCATATGTCTTTTGAATTTGTGGTTCATGAATGTTAAAGTTGTTGGCTCTTGAAAGAATGATGAAAAAGGAGACATGTTACTGAGGATATGAAAAATCATAAAAATGATTCTTGAAGCAAGAAAAAGCAGTGAATACAAAAAAAAAGAGAAGAAACGAAAAAAAAAAGAACGAAAAAAAAGGGGAGAAAGAGAAAAAAGGAAAGAGAAAGAAAAAAATAAAGTTGTGATCCAAGGCAAAAAGAGTGTGCTTAAGAACCCTGGACACCTCTAATTGGGGACTTTAGCAAAGCTGAGTCACAATCTGAAAAGGTTCACCCAATTCTGTGTCTGTGGCATGTATGTATCCGGTGGTAATACTGGAAGACAGAGTGCTTTGGGCCACGGCCAAGACTCATAAAGTAGCTGTGTTCAAGAATCATCATACTTAACTAGGAGAATCAATAACACTATCTGGATTCTGAGTTCCTAAAGAAGCCAATCATTCTGAATTTCAAAGGATAGAGTGAGATGCCAAAACTGTTCAGAGGCAAAAAGCTAAAAGCCCCGCTCATCTAATTAATACTGATCTTCATAGATGTTTTTGGAATTCATTGCATATTCTCTTCTTTTTATCTTATTTGATTTTCAGTTGTTTGAGGACAAGCAACAATTTAAGTTTGGTGTTGTGATGAGCGGATAATTTATACGCTTTTTGGCATTGTTTTTAGTATGTTTTCAGTAGGATTTAGTTAGTTTTTAGTATATTTTTATTAGTTTTTAGTTAAAATTCACTTTTTTGGACTTTACTATGAGTTTGTGTGTTTTTCTGTGATTTCAGGTATTTTCTGACTGAAATTGAGGGACCTGAGCAAAAATCTGATTCAGAGACTGAAAAGGACTGCAGATGCTGTTGGATTCTGACCTCCCTGCACTCGAAGTGGAGTTTCTGGAGCTACAGAAGCCCAATTGGCGCGCTCTCAACGGCGTTGGAAAGTAGACATCCTGGGCTTTCCAGCAATATATGATAGTCCATACTTTGCCCAAGATTTGATGGCCCAAACTGGCGTTCAAAGTCACCTTCAGAATTCCCAGCGTTAAACGCCGGAACTGGCACCAAAGTGGGAGTTAAACGCCCAAACTGGCACAAAAACTGGCGTTTAACTCCAAGAAAAGTCTCTACACGAAAATGCTTCAATGCTCAGCCCAATCACACACCAAGTGGGCCCGAAAGTGGATTTTTATGTCATTTACTCATCTTTGTAATTCTTAAGCTACTAGTTCCCTATAAATAGGACCTTTTGCTATTGTATTTTTCATCTTTTGATCACTCTAGATCTTAGATCATTGGGAGGCTGGCCTCACGGCCATGCCTAGACCTTGTTCTTATGTATTTTCAATGGTGGAGTTTCTACACAGCATAGATTAAGGTGTGGAGCTCTGCTGTACCTCGAGTATTAATGCAATTACTATTGTTCTTCTATTCAATTCGGCTTGTTCTTATTCCAAGATATTCATTCGCTCTCAAGAACTTGATGAATGTGATGATTATGTGACGCTCATCATCATTCTCACTTATGAATGAGTGACTGACAACCACCTCCGTTCTACAAGCAAACGAGGCTCTAATGTCTATCTCTTGGATTTCCTTAACCGGAATCTTCGTGGTATAAGCTAGAATTGATGGCGGCATTCAAGAGAATCCGGAAGGTCTAAACCTTGTCTGTGGTATTCTGAGTAGGATTCAATTATTGAATGACTGTGACGAGCTTCAAACTCGCGATTGTGGGGTGTTAGTGACAGACGCAAAAGAATCACTGGATTCTATTCCGACATGATCGAGAACCGACAGCTGGATAGCCGTGTCGTGACAGGGTGCGTTGAACATTTCCACTGAGAGGATGGGAGGTAGCCACTGACAACGGTGAAACCCTTGCATACAGCTTGCCATGGAAAGGAGTAAGAAGGATTGGATGAAGACAGTAGGAAAGCAGAGAGACGGAAGGGACAAAGCATCTTCATACGCTTATCTGAAGTTCTCACCAATGAATTACATAAGTATCTCTATCTTTATCTTTATGTTTTATTCATCATCTATACCCATTTGAGTCTGCCTGACTAAGATTTACAAGGTGACCATAGCTTGCTTCATACCAACAATCTCTGTGGGATCGACCCTTACTCGCGTAAGGTTTATTACTTGGACGACCCAATACACTTGCTGGTTAGTAGTGCGAAGTTGTGATAAAGAGTTGAGATTGCAATTGTGCGTACCATGTTGATGGCGCCATTGATGATCACAATTTCGTGCACCAACACCTCAGGATCTGTGGACCCCACAGGATCATCTCAGGATCTGTGGACCCCACAGGATCCCCACCTACCATATTCTCCCCTCTTCTCAACATTCATCCTCTCTTTCCAATAAACACTCTTCCCCAAAAACCCTTCACCAATCACCTCAATCTCTCTTCCCAATCACCCCCTTCACCACTTACATCCATCCACTATTCCTCATAAACCCCACCTACCTTCAAAATTCAAATTTCTTTCCCACCCAAACCCACCCTACATAGGCCGAACCTACTCCCTCTTCCCTCACTATATAAACCCCTCCATTCTTCTTCATTTTCACACAACACAAACCTCTCTTCTCCTTCTTGGCCGAATACAACTCTCCCCCTCTCTTCCATATTTTCTTCTTCTTCTTCTTCTCTTCTTTCATCTCTTGCTCGAGGGCAAGCAATATTCTAAGTTTGGTGTGGTAAAAGCATAGCTTTTTTTGTTTTTCCATAACCATTGATGGTACCCAAGGCCGGAGAATCCTCTAGAAAAGGGAAAGGGAAGACAAAAGCTTCCACCTCCGAGTCATGGGAGATGGAAAGATTCATCTCCAAAGCCCATCAAGACCACTTCTATGATGTTGTGGCCAAGAAGAAGGTGATCCCCGAGGTCCCTTTCCAGCTCAAGAAAAATGAGTATCCGGAGATCCGACATGAGATCCAAAGAAGAGGTTGGAAAGTTCTAACCAACCCCATCCAACAAGTCGGAATCTTAATGGTTCAAGAGTTCTATGCCAATGCATGGATCACTAGGAACCATGATCAAAGTAAGAACCCGAACCCAAAGAATTATCTTACAATGGTTCGGGGGAAATACTTAGATTTTAGTCCGGAAAATGTGAGGTTAGCGTTCAACTTGCCCATGATGCAAGGAGATGCACGACCCTACACTAGAAGGGTCAACTTTAATCAAAGGTTGGACCAAGTCCTTATGGACATATGTGTGGAAGGAGCTCAATGGAAAAGAGATTCCAAAAGCAAGCCGGTTCAACTAAGAAGACTGGACCTCAAGCCTGTGACTAGAGGATGGTTAGAGTTCATCCAACGCTCCCTCATCCTCACTAGCAACCGATCTGAAGTTACTGTGGATCGGGCCATCATGATTCATAGCATCATGAATGGAGAGGAAGTAGAAGTTCATGAAGTCATCTCCCATGAATTCTACAAAATAGCCGATAAGCCCTCTACTTTGGCAAGGCTAGCTTTTTTTGATCTTATTTGTCATCTATGTTACTCAGCTAGAGTTATCATAGAAGGAGACATCCTCATTGAGGAGGACAAGCCCATCACTAAGAAAAGAATGGAGCAAACAAGAGAGCCCACTCATGGAACCTCAAGGGATGCATTTTCCTCCCAACAATTATTAGGAACAACTCAACACTTCCTTAGAAGATTTGAGTTACAATGTGGATCAACTAAGGGTGGAACATCAAGAGCACTCCATCATTCTCCATGAAATTAGAGAAGATCAAAGAGCAATGAGGGAGGAGCAACAAAGGCAAGGAAGGGACATAGAAGAGCTTAAGGACATCATTGGTCCTTCAAGAAGAAGTCGCCACTAAGGTTGATTCATTCCTTGTTCTTATTTTTCTGTTTTTTTTTCGGTTTTTATGCTTATTATGTCATCTATATTTGTGTCTTCATTACATGATCATTAGTATGTAGTAACTATGTCTTAAAGCTATGAATAAATTCCATAAATCCTTCACCTCTCTTAAATGAAAAATGTTTTTAATTCAAAATAACAAGAAGTACATAAATTGCGAAAATTGTCCTTGAATTTAGTTTAATTATATTGATGTGGTGACAATACTTTTTGTTTTCTGAATAAATGCTTGAACAGTGCATAATTTTGATCTTGTTGTTTATGAATGTTAAAATTGTTGGCTCTTGAAATAATGATGAACAAAGAGAAATGTTATTGATAATCTGAAAAATCATGAAATTGATTCTTGAAGAAAGAAAAAGCAGTGAAAAAGCAAAAAGCTTGCGAAAAAAAATTGGCAAAAAAAATCAGAAAGAAAAAGAAAAAGCAAGCAGAAAAAGCCAATAGCCCTTAAAACCAAAAGGCAAGGGTAAAAAGGATCCAAGGCTTTGAGCATCAATGGATAGGAGGGCCCAAGGAAATAAATCCAGGCCTAAGTGGCTAAATCAAGCTGTCCCTAACCATGTGCTTGTGGCATGCAGGTCCAAGTGAAAAGCTTGAGACTGAGTGGTTAAAGTCATGATCCAAAGCAAAAAGAGTGTGCTTAAGAGCTCTGGACACCTCTAACTGGGGACTCTAGCAAAGCTGAGTCACAATCTGAAAAGGTTCACCCAGTCATGTGTCTGTGGCATTTATGTATCCGGTGGTAATACTGGAAAACAAAATGCTTAGGGCCACGGCCAAGACTCATAAAAGTAGCTGTGTTCAAGAATCAACAAACTTAACTAGGAGAATCAATAACACTATCTGAAATTGTAAGTTCCTAGAGAAGCCAATCATTCTAAACTTCAAAGGAGAAAGTGAGATGCCAAAACTGTTCAGAAGCAAAAAGCTACAAGTCCCGCTCATCTAATTAGAATTAATATTCATTGATATTTTAGAATTTATATTATATTCTCTTATTTTTATCCTAATTGATTTTCCGTTGCTTGGGGACAAGCAACAATTTAAGTTTGGTGTTGTGATGAGCAGATAATTTATACGCTTTTTGGCATTGTTTTTAGGTAGTTTTTAGTATGATCTAGTTTCTTTTAGGGATGATTTCATTAGTTTTTATGCTAAATTCACATTTCTGGTCTTTACTATGAGTTTGTGTGTTTTTCTGTGATTTCATGTATTTTTTTGGCTGAAATTGAGGGAACTGAGCAAAACTCTGATAGGAGGCTGACAAAGGACTGCTGATGCTGTTGGAATATGACCTCCCTGCACTCAAAATAGATTTTCTGGAGCTACAGAACTTTAAATGCGCGCTCTCAACGGTGTTGGAAAGTAGACATGTAGAGCTTTCCAGCAATATATAATAGTCTATACTTTATTCGTAATTAGACGACGTAAACTGGCGCTCAACGCTAGTTCCATGCTGCATTCTGGAGTCAAACACCAGAAACACGTCACGAACCAGAGTTGAACGCCCAAAACACGTTACAACTTGGCATTCAACTCTAAGAGAAGCCTCAGCTCGTGGATAGATCAAGCTCAGCCCAAGCACACACCAAGTGGGCCCTGGAAGTGGATTTCTGCATCAATTACTTACTTCTGTAAATCATAGTAGCTAGTCTAGTATAAATAGGACTTTTTTCTATTATATTTTCATCCTGGATTGTATTTTTGATCCCGTGATCACGTTTTGGGGGCTGGCCTCTCGGCCATGCCTGAACCTTTATCACTTATGTATTTTCAACGGTGGAGTTTCTACACACCATAGATTAAGGGTGTGGAGCTCTACTGTACCTCAAGTTTAAATGCAATTACTACTATTTTCTATTCAATTCGATTTATTCCTGTTCTAAGATATTCGTTGCACTTCAACTTGATGAATGTGATGTTCCGTGACACTCATCATCATTCTCACCTATGAACGTGCGTGATTGACAACCACTTCCGTTCTACCTTAGATCGGGCGCATATCTCTTGGATTCCTTAATCAGAATCTTCGTGGTATAAGCTAGAATTGATGGCGACATTCAACGGAATCCGGAAAGTCTAACCTTGTCTGTGGTATTCCGAGTAGGATTCCGGGATTGAATGACTGTGACGAGCTTCAAACTCCTGAAGGCTGGGCGTTAGTGATAGACACAAAAGAATCACTGGATTCTATTCCAACCTGATTGAGAACTGACAGATGATTAGCCATGCTGTGACAGAGCATTTGGACCATTTTCACAGAGAGGATGGGATGTAGCCATTGACAACGGTGATGCCCTACATACAGCTTGCCATGGAAAGTAGTGATAAAAAAAATTGGAAAGAAGAAGTAGAAAAGCAAAGATTCAGAAGGAATACAGCACCTCCATACACCTATCTGAAATTCCCACCATTGAATTACATGAGTAACTTTATTTTTATTTTCTATTTATTTTATTATCATTATTTAAACCAATAATCTCTTAATCCATTTAAATCCGCCTGAATGGGATTTACAAGATGACCATAGCTTGCTTCATACCAACAATCTATGTGGGATCCACCCTTACTCACGTAAGGTATTACTTGGACGACCCAGTACACTTGCTGGTTAGTTGTGCAGAGTTGTGATAAAGTGTGATTCACGTTTGAGAGCACCAAGCCTTTGGAGCCATTATTGATGATCACAATTTCGCCCACCAACTCCTATGTCATGTTCTTGAATTTGACTACCTGAAAACTCCTGGCTGGTACTTGCATGGCAAAAGAAGATGCAATTGCCCCTCTTAAACTATTCTGCAAGTCTGAGTCCCTTAGCAGATACAAGACTCACCTTTGTGAAATCCCAGAACAAGAAACGATCACCAACAGTGACGGACCCAGAAAATTTATGTTGGTGGGGTAAAAATGTAACACCCTACCACACAGAGCCTTATGCTTAAGTCATAAAACGGAGGTGGTGAGTTATTACGACCTCTAAAAATAAAATTTAGTACGTATAGTATTACAAAGATGTTCATAACTAGGAGCCTTTGAAGAAAAAGGGATAAATCAAAACCGTTTAAAATCGAAAAGCGCAACACTCCAATCGATAACGTAAACGAAGCGGATATAGGACAAGCTACATGAGAAGATACACAGAAGAATGCCAACAATACATATATCAAGGCTCAGGACTCGGTTTGCAAAGATAACCGGTCCTAGCATAGTAGTATACATATACATATAGTAGGAAATCCCACAAGAACCCAAAAGACAAAATACAAAAAAAAAACCTGTTTCTCCAAAATAACCTCTAAGAGGAGTTAATACAAAATATATATAAACAGTGGAGAATCTAAATATCTAAACAAGTATATAATGATCAAAATAAAATCCCAAGAGCTAAGGATCTCCGCCAAAAAGAAGTCTCCAGCATGCCTCAGCTAGGAGCCTCACGTCCTGCATCTAAAACCCACAAAATCCGCATGGTTGAGAACCGGAGGTTCTCAGAATGGTAATAGTGCCCAAATATCTAACATGTAATGTCCTGGGAAAGCCGAAGGCAATCCTAGAACTTCCAAATTATAATCAAAGCGCATAAATGTATTAAACCATAAGAAATGAAAACAGGCGACTAACTTAAGGATCCTTAGGCTAACTAGATATCCCTATTTCAAATCCTGCAAACCTCCCAACCGCCAATAGTAATAAAGATGCAAACACATATATTTCAAACAAGAAATGCACCATTAGGAAACAGATAAGACAATTAGGCAATTAGCAAGTAATGGTGCAAGCAATTAGGCATTCTAAACAATTCACATATAATGCAGATGATGCATGCCTGTCCTAGTGGTTGATGAGTCTCATCTGTCGGTTATCAAGCCAACCCGACTAGCTAACCTGGACACCGTCTCTTTATTGCGTGTTAATACTGTTAGAGGGAGTATGTGCCCTTTCACCGTTAGAGGGTATTTGTGCCTTGTCACCAATTTACCATTAGAGGGTATCTGCGCCCTGTCGCCATTAGAGGGTATATGCGCCACATCGCCCTCACAACCAGAGAAAGCATTACAAACATACTCACACCTAACCTTTCAATTCATTATTCATTTACTATATTCAATCATGAATTACATATTCATTTATCCTTAGCCACACATCAACATTCATCTTAGCCATCTGGCTTAAATTCATAATTCATTAATAGCCATAAACCATCATCGCACACAGTCATTTGGCTCATATCATTCTCAGCCATTTGGCCCATACCGTACACAGTACTCCACCATCCTCCTCCATAATTCATAACATCATTTTCCTTCATAACCCATCATAACATCCCCTTTCTTCATCCATATGCTACCCTTTCCCCTAGCTTACTCTAATTCACTAGGTATTTTACATCAATTTAAGATTTAGGGGATGAAATTGGGATTTTATAAGTTTGAAACAACACCTCAGAAGGTTACAAGCCTGTTGGAAATGTGAAAGACTCAAAAACAAAAGCTTCAGAAAAGGATTGGGTCACGTGCGTACACACAGGGGTGTGCGTGCGCACGCCCAAAGGTATTTTCAGAAAGTGTACATGCGCACAAGCTTGTGCGTATGATAAACCCCATTTTTAGGGCTTATCTTGTGTTGAATTTAGAGGGTTTTGTCAACTTGTCTCCCATTTATTCACTAAAATAGCATGATTTTGTAAATTCTCCCTCAATTGTGCTTAGGAGTGAAAACATGCTTTTTGGGTCTTAAAATAGCTAAACTTAATTCACCTTGATTTTATTATATGCCTTGATATGTTTTTTAAGTGATTTTAGGTTTAGGAGGCAAAGATTGGAATTGAGGGAATGAAGAAAAAGCATGTAGAAATGGAGAACTCATGAAGAAATGAAGGAATCACAAAGCTGTCAATCATAACCTCTTCGCACTTAATCAATCATAACTTGAGTTATAGAGGTCCAAATGAGGCGGTTTCAGTTGCGTTGGAAAGCTAACATCCGAGATTTCAAAATGATATAAGATATATTATAGTTTCCTGGCGTTTAGAGATGCGTACGCGTGATATACGCGTATGCATCGATGCTTACATGTGACTCACTAAAGGCAACTCATGGCCAGTGATTTCTAAAGCATTTTGGGCCCAATCCAACTCATTTCTGATGCTATTTAACTCAAGAATTGAAGAGGGATGAGGCAATTAGTTAGATAGTTAGTTTTAGTTGAGTTTTATTAGGCTTTAGCTAGTTTTTAGAGAGAGAAGCTCTCTCTTCTCTCTAGAATTAGGATTAGGATTACGTCTAATTCTTCTCTAGATCTAGGTTTAATTCATGCTTTGATTTACTTTTCCTTTATCAATTCTTGCTCATCTACTCTTCCTCTCTCTAGTTTTGTACTTCAGTTCTTGTAATTCTTTACTTTTATGTTGATGCACTCTTGTTCTTCTATTTCTCTTTAATGCAATTCATGTTTTGATTTCTCTTATTGCTTAATTGCTTTGTGGTTGTTAATTTCCTTGCAATTAGTAGTTATTAGATTTCATTCTTGTTGTCATTCTACTATGCTTTCCTTTTATGCCTTTCAAGTGTTTGATAAAATGCTTGGAAGGATGCTAGAGTAGAATTTTCTCCTTTTGGCTTAGGTTGAGTAATTAGTGACACTTGAGTTATCTAATGCTTTTGTTGATTGAGAATTGGAAGTTGCTAATTGAATTGCATGTCATTAAAGCTAGCCCTTCATTATGAGTTGGCTAGGACTTGTGGACTCAAGTTAATTCATCCACTTGGCTTTCCTCCATGGTTAGAGGTTAACTAAGTGGGAGCAATGAACAATTCTCATCACAATTGATAAGGATAACTAGGATAGGACTTCTAGTTCTCATACCTTGCCAAGAGCTTTCTTACTTGCTAGTTTATTTCTTTTGCAATTTGCTTTTCTTATTTCTTATCTCAAAAATCCCAAACATACTTCATAACCAATAGCAAGAACACTTTATTGCAATTCATAGGGAGAACGACCCGAGGTTTGAATACTTTGGTTATTAATTTTAGGGGTTTGTTACTTGTGACAATCAATTTTTTGTATGAAAGGATTATTGTTGGTTTAGAAACTATACTTACAACGAGATTTTATTTGTGAAATTCTATACCATCAATTTTCCTCTCACCAAAATGGTGCTGTTGCCCAGGAATTGCCAATGTGCGCTTGTTATTGGTTATTGTACATATGTGAATATTATGAATAGTTTGCTCTTTTGTTGATTTGCTTGTTTGTGTTGGCAGTTAGATTTTATCTTCTTGTTTCGTGCTTTTTGTTTTTTTGTTTCTCTACCATGAATTCTCACTTTGGCTTTGAGTTTAGTTCTACCTATGTTGTAGGAAATGGGAGCTACAATGAAGATATGTATCAAGGATGGCACAATCAAAGGTGGGAGGAGCCTCAAGGACTTGATCACTTCGTGGCAACAACCTCCGGTTTCCTATAGGTATAATTTCCATCCTAATGCATGTCAATTTAATGGCTATGGTGAATTTTCTTGTGACTATCAATAACCACCATCATATACCTATGAACCCCTCCACAACATAACCCTCAACTATACTCACAAGCCCCTCTTTACCAAACACCTTCATATGACCCCAATCCTTACCCACCATACCAACAACCATGTGTGCCATATGAACCACACATAGAACCACCACCATTCCAACCTCAACAATTCTAAGAACCACCTCCCCCATATTATTACCAAGATGAACCACCTCCAATATATGAAAATTCTCAACCACAAGATGAATTCTACTTTCCACCACAACCTCCCATAGAAGAATATTCATGTCCATTGATCTAAGAGCCATATGATCCTAATCATGTTATCCAAGCGGAACAAGAGTCAAGGGATCATTTCAAGAAAGCATTGGATCAACTTTCAGCAACCATGGAGCGTGTTGTGCAACAAGTGAAAAAAGTGGAGAGTGTTGAACCGCCACACCACTACCAAGAAGAACCACCTTCCTACTATGAACCCTTCTTCCAAAATAATGAACTCTCCTATCCACCCCAAGCCCCAATGGATGATAATTCTCTTACTTCACCACTTCAAGACCAAAGAGAAATGCAAAGGGAGGCACAAGAATCCATAGCCGCCTTGAATGAAATGGTAAACCGATTAGCCTTCCAATGCTTAAACACTCAAAGCACTCCTATAGCCACATGTGGAGAATCATTTGAAGAATATAGCATGAAGGGGAGATTGAAAACTCTGGTGGAAAATGAGGAATATTGCTTTACGTTGGAACAATTGGAGGAAGCTATGATTGTTAGAGAGGAGGAAAAAGTGGTTGAAGACTTAGGTGAAGTTGAACAAGAGGTAGATTTCAAGCTTGAGAATACTTCCACACCAAGCAATGTTGTTGATGTTGAACATCCTCCCATTGAGCTTGAAATTGATGTTGAGGGGGGTAATATGCAACCTTCTACACATATTATGGAAGATAAAAAATTGGAAGAAGTTGAGCAAGCGATAAGTCCTATTGTTGAAGTTAATTCTATACCAACTAACGTGCTATGTGAGATTGTTAAACCTTCCTCATTGTGTTATGAAATTGATGTTAAGAAGACTAGTTTTCCAACACATGACTTGGGCATTGAGGAATGTATGAAAGAAGTTGGTAAACAAGGAATTGACATTGAAGAAGCTTGCCAAGAGGTGGAGGTAGTCAAAGAAGAGCACAAGGGAGTGGCACTTGAAAGATCATTGGGACCTTCCCTTCCTAAGTCACCATCCTACACTACATTCAAGTGGGTAAAATTCTTATCCTTAAGCTTTACTTTCTCACTTGAATATGGTTTGATTGAAAATAATGGTCAAATTAGAGCTCTTTGTGGAGTTAAGAGTAGGAGAGAGTTGTGTGGTGGTTGGAAATATCACTCTAAGCTCATGATGGTTGCACGCTCAAAGTTGAATATCAATGGTTGGTGTAGAACCAAATTGCATGGGTCTAGGACGTTGTTCGGAGGCTTCCTGGAGAATTCTAAGGTCATGCCACCCGGATGGAATAATGATGATCAACCTGAAGATGGGTATCAAAACAAAGTGTGGGACCCCGGATAGCACACGGAAGATCAATTTTAAGAGCTCATGGTTTGTGAAGAACTCCATCAAGGCTTGGAGCTATTAATTTTGAAGAATGGAGCTTATTGGAGTTTAAAGCATTGGTGGATGTTCAAGGATGGATAGAAGCACAAGCCACCTTGATTAGGAGCCCCCCATAAGTCCAACTTAAGGACAATAAATAAAAGTGCTAGGTGGGAGACACCCCACTATGGTAAAATCTTTCTTTTTTTCTCTTTTGTATATGTTAGGTAAAATGAGTTTAATTTCATGTTTTTTTTAGTTTGTTGAGTTTATTTGGTAGTTTAGTAGGTGAAATAAAGTTTTCTGGTGTTTTGGTAGATGTTTGGAGGTTTGGAGTGCTTGGTTTGGTGCAAGAACTTGGAAAATTTTAAAAAACAGAGCACTAACTCACGCGTCCGCGTGCCCCATGCGTATGCATGCCCAAAGCATTTTCGACTATCCACGTGCACGCGTCATCCACGCGTACGCGTGGATTGCAAATTTCCACCTCCCGGCCAAAAACCCGAGAGTTGCGCCTGCACTGTGCGAACATTGTGCCTGAGGCACAAACCAAGCCACGCGTACGCGTGCCTCATGCATATGCGTCGTCTCTCTGGTTTGCCATGCACGCGTACGTGTGACCCATGCGTACGCGTCGCTTTGATTTCACCATCCCCACGCGCACGCGTCGATGCAATACGTGTACGCATGGATGCTTTGAGTTATCTAATGCTTTTGTTGATTGATAATTGGGAGTTGCTAATTGAATTGCATGTCATTAAAGCTAGCCCTTCATTATGAGTTGGCTAGGACTTGTGGACTCAAGTTAATTCATCCACTTGCCTTTCCTCCATGGTTAGAGGTTAACTAAGTGGGAGCAATGAACAATTCTCATCATAATTGATAAGGATAACTAGGATAGGACTTCTAGTTCTCATACCTTGCCAAGAGCTTTCTTACTTGCTAGTTTATTTCTTTTGCAATTTGCTTTTCTTGTTTCTTATCTCAAAAATCCCAAACATACTTCATAACCAATAGCAAGAATACTTTATTGCAATTCCTAGGGAGAATGACCCGAGGTTTGAATACTTTGGTTATTAATTTTAGGGGTTTATTACTTGCAACGAGATTTTATTTGTGAAATTCTATACCATCAATTTTTCTCTCATCAGCGTACGCATAGAAATTTAAGTTTTTAGGGTTGAGTGCGCTCACAAGGTGTGCTAGCGCCACCAACAGCATACCCTTGGGCCCAACTTGGTCTGGTTGGCCCGGTTTGGCCCGTTCGGCCCAATCTTGGGCCGATTTCTTTAAAATTGGTGTCGAAATTCTCATTTTAAATTTCTCTACCACATTAAACCATAAAAACTTCATTTCTCACTTTCTAGAATATAATTTAATTTATGGGTTAATTATCCATTAATTAACCGGGTTTTACATTCTACTCACCTAATTGGGAATTTTACCCACAAAATTCGATTTCAGTTACCTGAGAATAGGTGAGGGTAGTCTGCTCGCATTTCTGACTCAAGCTCCCAAGTGTGCTCCTTGACACCGGCTTGACTCCATGCCACTTTCACTAATGAAACCTCTCTTCCGCGCAACTTCTTAATACTCATGTCATCAATCCTGACCGGAGTCACCGGCAGAGTCAAATCCTTTTGACTTGTTCAGTAGTTTCAGTTATTATCTCAGGCCCCAATAGACTTTTCTCCCCAGCTTCATACCAGCATAGCGGGGATTGACATTTCTTCCCATACAGAGCCTCATACGGAGCCATCCCGATGCTCGCATGGTAGCTATTATTGTACGCAAACTCCACTAGCGGCATACACCAATCCCAGCTCGTTGGCTGGTCCAAAACACAAGCCCTCAATATATCTTCTAGGGTTTGGATTGTCCTCTTAGATTGACCATCTGTCTGAGGATGGTAAGCTGTACTTAAGCTCAAACGGGTTCCAAAAGCTTTCTGAAATGCACCCGAGAACCTTGAAGTGAAACTGGGATCTCTATCAGAAATTATATTAGCGGACACACCATGAAGTCTCACAATTTTCTTTATGTACAAGCGTGCTAACTCCTCCAGAGTATAGTTCATCCGAATGGGTAAAAAGTGAGCAGACTTTGTCAGCCGGTCCACAATTACCCAGACAGCATCAAAACCGGTTTTAGTCCTCGACAATCCTAACACAAAATCCATTGCAATGCTCTCCCACTTCCATTGCAGAACCTCTAAAGGTTGTAACGTCCCGGAGGGTCTCTGATGTTCAATCTTCACCTTTAGACAAGTTAAGCACTTCGAGACATACTCCGCCACATCATTCTTCACACCAGGCCACCAGAATATAGCCTTTAGATCATGGTACATCTTAGTACTCCCAGGGTGAATAGAAAATCCGCTTTTTTGCGCTTCCTTTAATATATCTTGCCGCAAAGTCCCAACATCCGGCACAATAATCCTACCCTTAAATCTCCACAATCCATCTTGATCCCATGACACTCTCCATTGCTTTCCTTGTTCAATAGCTGGTAGTACCTTCGGTAACACATCATCGTTTTGATGAGCCTTTAGGAGTTCGGATTTAAAATCGTTTGAGATCTGTAATTGGCTCAAACAGGGAGTTTCAGACACTTCCTAAACACCAACTTTCAGACTCTCGAATGCTCTAAGAAACTCCTCCTCTCGAAGCATCTTCCAAGAAGCATACAATGATTTCCGACTTAGCGCATCCGCTACAACATTCGCCTTCCCCGGATGGTAATTCAACTCAAAGTCATAGTCTTTCAGTAACTCCATCCACCTTCTCTATCGCATATTGAGCTATTTCTGATCAATGAGCTATTTCAAGCTCTTGTGATCAGAGAAAACTCGAAACTTAACTCCATAGAGGTAATGCCTCCACACCTTTAGCGCAAACACAACCGCAGCGAGCTCCAAGTCATGCGTCGGATAATTAACTTCGTGAGATCTCAACTGTCGTGAGGCATATGCCACCACATTCCGGTGCTACATCAACACGCACCCCAGACCCTTTAGTGAGGCATCACAATACACCTCAAATGGTTCAGTCGGCTCGGGTAGCACCAACATTGGAGCGGTAGCCAGCTTTTGCTTCAACGCTTGGAAACTTTCCTCACACTCAGAAGTCCAAACAAACGGCGTGTCCTTGCGAGTTAACTTGGTCAACGGCAAATCTATCTGCGAGAAGCCCTTGATGAACCTCCTATAGTAGCCAGCTAAGCCCAGAAATTTCTTATCTCCATAACTGAGGTTGGTAGTCCCTAATCCATCACTGCTTCCACCTTAGAAAGATCTACTGCTACCCCCTGTTTACTCACTACATGGCCAAAATACTTCACTTCATCCTTGAAAATATCATTCGCTCCATGAGTCCGCGTGAGTGGTTCCCACCTCAACCTAGCTTATAGTCACTTGCGTTTTATTCCAATCATTACAGCGCCTCACCTCTGGAGTCTTTCGCTTCCGCTGCATCACTCTGACCGCATTTTATTAAGGACCTACCTATTCATTTATGCTAGCCAAACCTTCTATTAAAATAACTTAGGGTCGTCTAGAACAGATCATAATTATTCGAACCTGTGTTATGAGCGAATACCAGTCTCCAGTATTGTCTAAAGTGGTAAAGAATTAAGTTATAAGTTTTCTTATTACCTCAAATTTGAGGATCGGATTCGGCAGTACCTCGGTCCCTCCTGTATGGGCAATCTCTAACCAAATATCCTGACTTCCCACAATTGTAACACAAACCCGAACCATAACGACACGGTCTAGTTGGGTGATGACGTCCACATCTTTGGCAACTCAGAACATCAGAAGCAGCCGCCGTTTGTTTTCCCTTACCGTTTCCTTGTAAATTCTTATTCATCACAAAGTTATTCTATTTTGGGGGAAACTGTTGTGGGTATCCTCTTTTCTTAAACTCTTGGCGCCTTGTTGCAACTCCTTGGTTGTGCTCCCTACGGTGGGACTCCCGGCGGTCATTCTCTGCCTCAGCAGCCTTCTTCACACATTCTTCAGCGACACGGCTCTTGTTCACATGTTCGGAAAAGACCTAATCTCCATCGGTTCAACGGAGCTCAGAATGTCACTCCGAAGTCCTCCCTCATACTTGATGCACTTCCACTCCTCGAAGTCTCCTGGAGCTCCTTGACACATGTGGGAGAATCTGAACAGCTCCTCAAACTTGTCTATGTACTCAGATATAGACATAGCATCCTGCTTCAACTGTAGTAGCTCAAGTTCCTTTATCGTCCGAGCAGAGTTCGGAAAGTACTTCTTGTATGAGACGTCAGGTGCCCTACCACCAATACGACGATTCCCCGGTGAGCAGATAAGTGGCAAACTCGACGCACTGCTCTTCGGGCACCAACTGCGCTTACAGTGCTTGTTCCATTGCTTGAAACCAAGTGTTGGCCTTAGTTGGATTGGTTTGAACTTTAGGGGATTGACCTTCAGAAAGGTCGCCAGCATCATCGGACCTTGAGTCTCATTCCCATTATTTCCCTCATGATTATGGTTGTTCATCTGCTGTTCAAGTGCCTCAGTAGTGACCTGCATAGCAGCAGCCATGTTCTGCAATACGGTCATGAAGTTAACGGGGTCATTCGGGTTAGTTTTTGGCCCATGAGTACTGGTATATCCCCTCCCACGGCCTCGACCGTGTCCACAAGGCGCCATCTGGTTCCTATACATACCAAACAATCGATATCAAGTTAATCAGTCTCAATATTGGAAGTCTAATGCTCAAAGTCCCAAATGTATGCTCATGAACGTTTGTGCAAGTTATATCAGTCAGATATCCTAATAGCACAAAAACACAGACACAGAGAATGCACAGAAGCATAGTTAGTCTGTCCCTCAGGCTCAACAGGAACGAACTGCTCTGATACCATAATGTAACACCCTACCACACAGAGCCTTATGCTTAAGTCATAAAACAGAGGTGGCGAGGTATTACGACCTTTAAAAATAAAATTTAGTAGGTATAGTATTGCAAAGATGTTCATAACTAAGAGCCTTTGAAGAAAAAGGGGTAAATCAAAACTGTTTAAAATTGAAAAGCGCAATACTCCGATCGATAACGTAAGTGATAAACCACTATTTTATAGTTTACAATATGTTTAATTGTGTGGTTTTATCATGGTCTTTATGCACTTATTCATATAATTAGCATGCATTTATATTTCCTTCCTAAAATTATTACATGATTGAAAACTTACTTCCTGGAGACCCTTTAATTAGGTATTTTAATCCCCCTTTATTCTATTCGATGCCGTGATCTATGTGTTAAGTGTTTCAGGCTTTATAGGGCATGAATGAGTGAGAGATTGGGAAGGAAGCTTGCAAAAATGGAAGGAATACAAGAAATTGAGGAGATGACCAGCGAGAAGTGACACGTACGCGTCAGCGACGCGACCGCGCGGAAGAAAGGAATTCGCAGTGACGCGGACGCGCGGATTAGAAAAGCAGAAGCGACGAGGAGGCATGGACGACGCGCCCGCATGGAAAAGAAAAATGCCGAATGACGCGTCCGCGTGAATGACGCGTCCGCGTGAATGATGCGTCCGCGTGAATGACGCGTCCGCGTGACGTGCGCGATCTATAGAATTTCAAAAGTCGCTGGCAGAGTTTCGGGCCAGATTTCAACCCAGTTTTCGGCCCGGAATTACAGACTAGAGTCAGGAAACATGCAGAAACGAGAGACACAATTCATTCTGTATAACTTTTAGTTTTAGATTTGGATTTAATCCTCCCCTAGGTTTTTTCACTCACTTGAGCATTCATAATTAGCATTGGAAGATTTTGGCTTTAGCTTTTGAGAAGAGTCTACCTCCGGTACTAGTCATCTTATTTTGTTATTTACTTTTTATATTTATTCTTCCATATTTTTAATCCCTCTAGAGTTGACTTTGGCTTATTTTTACAAGTTATTAATATAGACTATTTTTATTTTCAATTAATCCTTTTATTATTGTTTATCATGTCTTCTTTTATTTTCACCATTAATTCTGTGAATTTTATAATTATGATGAGTGAGTAGTTCCATGACTTGATTGGGGATGATTGAAAGGAACCCTTGAGTTAAACTACTCAAGAGAGAAATTATAATTGGGTTTATTGTTGAATCACCCTCTAATCATTAACTCTAGTCCTTCCCAAGGGAGAGGATTAGGACTTATGACTAGAAACCGATTTCCAACTTGCTTGACTTCCCTTTACCTAGTAGGGGTTAACTAAGCAGAGTAACTTCCAATTATTAATTAATCTTGAGAGTATTTCAACAAGAATAGGGCTTCCAACTAATCTATCCCTGACAAACCCCGTTTTGACGGTTTATCTTGTATTAATTTTAGGGGATTTTATAACCTTTTACCCACATTTATCCATTGAAATAGCATGGTTTTATAACTTCTCCTTTAATTGTGCTTAAGAGTGAAAACATGTTTTTTATGTCTTAAAATAGCTAAATCTAATTCTCCTTGATTCCATTAGATGCCTTGATATGTTTGTTAAGTGATTTAAGGTTTAGGAGGCAAAGATTGGACCAAGGGAATGAAGAAAGAAAGCATAAAAAGTTGGAGAACTCATGAAGAAATGAAAGAACCGGAAAGCTGTCAAGCCGACCTTTTTGCACTTAAACGACCATAACTTGAGCTACAGAGATCCAAATGATGCGGTTTCAGTTGGGTTGGAAAGCTAACATCCGGGGCCTCGAAACAATATAAGATTTGCCATGGTTGCTACACGTATGGTGGCGCGCACGCGCAAAGTACGCACACGCGCCGTTGCTGCCACCTAGTTCACTTAAAGCAACATGTGGCCAGCGATTTTAGAAGCCTTGTGGGCCCAATCCAACTCATTTCTGATGCTATTTAAGCCAAGGATTGAAGGGGAATCAAGATACTTTTTCATACTTTTTCATACTTTTTCATACCTTTCACACTTTAGAACTTTTAACCAATTAGTTTAGTTTAGCTTTTAGTTAGTTTCTAGAGAGAGAAGCTCTCACTTCTCTCTAGGATTAGGATTAGGATTAGTTCTTAGATCTAGGTTTTAATCTTTGCTTTCTTCTACTTCTACCTTTCGATTTCTTGTTGTTACATTCATCTTCTTCTATTCTTTTGTTGTAATTTCCTTTATGTTGTTCTTACATTTTGTTGTAGATCTAGTATTGTTCCTTCCATTTTCTTTCAATTCAATAAGAGGTAATTCATAATAATTGTTCTTCTTTGCTTTTCCATTGTTAATCTCTTGCCTTTGTAGTTAGATCTCTCTTTAATTCTTGCAATTTATGTTGTTTACTTTTATTGCACTCTATGTGTTTGTTAAAATGTCTCTTTTAGTTTTAGTGTAGATTTTGTTCCTCTTGGCCTAGGTAGAGTAATTAGTGACACTTGAGTTATCTAATTCCTTTGTTGATTGATAATTGGAGAGATTGCTAATTGGTTTGGAGTGCACTAAAGCTAGTCTTTCCTTGGGAGTTGGCTAGAACTTGTGGCTCAAGTCAATTCATCCACTTGACATTCCTTTCTTTAGTAAGGGTTAACTAAGTGGTAGCAATGAACAATTCTCATCACAATTGAGAAGGATAACTAGGATAGGACTTCTAGTTCTCATACCTTGCCAAGAGCCTTTTATAGTTGTTAGTTTATTTTCATTGCCATTTATCTTTCATGCTTCTTATCAAAAACCCCAAAATAACTCACAACCAATAACAAGACACTTTATTGTAATTCCTAGGGAGAACGACCCGAGGTTTGAATACTTCGGTTTATAAATTTTAGGGGTTTGTTTTAGTGACAAACAACTTTTTGTATGAAAGGATTAGTGATTGGTTTAGAAACTATACTTCGACGAGAATTTATTTGAGAAATTCTAAACCGTCAAAAATCTAATTGTCAAAATGGCGCCGTTGCCGGGGAATTGCAATGGTGTTGTGTTATTGGTTATTGTATATATGTGAATATTGTGAATAGCTTGATTTTTGGATTGTTTGCTAGTTTTTGCTAGTCTTAGTATTTTGTTTCATTATTTCTTATTAGTTTTTGTTCCTTATTTTCTCTTTCCATTATGAATTCTCATTTTGGCTATGAGTGTGATTACAACTATGTTGTAGGTAATGAGAACTTCAATGAGAATGTGTATCAAGGATGGGACAATCAAAGGTGGGAGGAGCCATATGCATATGATCAATCTTCTTGGCAACAACCTCCACCAATGCACTATGAAGAAGAGCCATTCTATGATGCATACCAATCAAATGGCTATGGTGAATCACCTTGTGACTTTCAAGAACCACCACCATATGCCTATGAACCATATCCTCAACATGAGCCTCAACCACACTCACAAGCCTATTTTCACCAACCACCTTCATATGACCCTAATCCATATCCATCCTACCAACAACCATATGAGCCATATGAACCACATATAGAGCTACCACCACCCCAACATCAACATTTTCAAGAGCCACCCCCTCCATATTATTACCAAGATGAACCACCTCCAATATACGAAAATTTTCAACCACAAGATGAATACTACTTTCCACCCCAACCTCCCATGGAAGAATACTCATATCCATTGAACCAAGAGCCACATGATCCTAATCATATTATCCAAGAGGAACAAGAGTCAAGGGATCATCTCAAGGAAGCATTGGATCAATTTCAAGCAACCATGGAGTGTGTTGTGCAACAAGTGGAAAAAATGGAGAATATTGAACCACCACAACTCTACCAAGAAGAACCACCTTCCTACTATGAACCCTTCCCCCAAAATGATGAATCCTTCCACCCACCCCAATCTCTAATGGATGAAACCCTTGGTGTTCTTGTTCAAGGGCAAGAAGAGATGCAAAGGGATGTGCAAAATTTCATGGCCGCCTTGGATGCGGTAACAAATCAATTAGCCTCCCAATGCTTGAACACTCAAGGAACTCCCATGGCTACATGTGGAGAATCAAATGAAGAACATAGCATGAAGGAGAGATTGGAAACTCCAGTGGGAAATGAGGAAAGTTGCTTTGTATTGGAACAATTGGAGGAAGCTTTAATTGTTGAAAACAAGGAAGAAGTGGTAGAAGACTTAGGAGATGCGGAGCCTCCATGGGAACATAGAGTTGAAGAAAACCCCTCCAAGATGATTGAAATTGATGCTAGGGAGGAAAGTGCACACCTTCCAAGGCATATTCCATATGAAGACTTGGATGGGATAGAGAAAGAATTGAGTTCCCTTGGTGATAAAGATCAAGCATCAAGTCTTCGTGGTGAAGAATCCTTTGAGCATGAAGAACCTTCTCCGGTTGGATTTGAAAGCGTTGACGAGGTAAATTTTTCTCACCCTCCCTATTATGATTTGAGTAAGGGAAAAGGTTTTGATGAAATTGTTGAATAAAGGATTGAGATTAAGAGATCTTGTGAAGAGGTGGAAGTCCCTAGAAATAGAAGAACGAGGGTTGGTTATGCTTTGTCCAGATCTTTGGAAGCATCTTTGCCTAGGTTGTCATCTACTCCTTCACTTGAGTGGGTAAAATTCATTTCTATTAGCTTTATTATCCCACTTGAGTATGGCTTGCTTGAAACGGATGGTCAACTTAGGATGCTTTGTGGGATGAAGCGTAAGCGAAAGATGTTTCGTGGTTGGCGTTGCAAATCAAGGCTCATTTTGGTTGATACTTTAAGAGTTGAATACAAAGGTGGGAATAGTGCTCAAATAGATGGGTCTAGGAGGATTGTTGGGCACTTCATAGAGAATTCATCTTATTCACCACCCGGTTGGACTAATAATGATGATCAACCTCAAGACGGGTGTGAAAATAAAGTGTGGGACCCCGGATCACAAGAAGATGATCAACTTTGGGAGCCCCAAGCTTGTGAAGAACTCCATCAACACTTGGCTCAATCCATAAGAAATCTTGGGGCACAATGGAAGTCCAAGCATTGGTGGAAGTTCCAAGATGAGTACAAGCACAAGCCACCTTGATGAGGAGCTCCCCATAAGTCCAACTTAAGGACAATAAACAAAAGTGCTAGGTGGGAGACACCCCACCATGGTAAAATTCTTTCATTTTCTCTTTTGTACATATTGGTAGAACTAGTTTAATTTCATGTTTAGATTAGTTGGTTGAGTTTAATTAGTATTTTAACATGTTAAATAAGGTTTTAGGGTGTTTTGGTAGTAGCTTGGAGGTTTGGAATGCTTGGATTGGTGCAAAAACATAACAGAAATTTTTGAAAAACAGAGCACCATCCACGCGTTCGCGCACATGACGCGTACGCGCACCTGAGCATTTTCCGACCACCCACGCGGACGCGCACTGTACGCGTACGCGTGGATGCAAAAAAATACGACCCCAGCCAAAAACCCGAGAGTTAGGCCTGCACTGTGCGAACATTGGGCCTAAGGCATAAGTCTATGCACGCGTGCGCGCACTTGGCGCGTACGCGCACATCATCTTAAATTCGCAATGCACGCGCACGCACACTGTGCGCGCGCGCGTCGATTGCACAATCTGCACACTCCTGGTACTTTTACCCGAGAGTTGTGCCAGACTTGGGCCAACATTATGCCTCCGGCCTAACTCGATGCACGCGTGCGCGCACCTGGCGCGTACGCGTCCTTCGACCAATATACCCATCGACGCGTAAACGTGCATGACGCGCACGCGTCGGTAAAAAAAAAAGAGTTTTTTTCTCATCTTCCATTTTCTTTTGTCCACTGCATTCGCATACTTCTACTCTTTCCATTTTCATTTTGTTTTTATAGCATGTTTTCAATTTTTTTCTAAGTGCCATTTCAATAATGGTGTTGGATTCTTACACTCAATTGTTGAGAAATTCTTGCATTATTTTGGTGCTTCTTGACTTGTTTGATATTGTTGGGTGATGAAACTTTTAAATCAATGCTTCATCTTGTATGACTCTTATGTCTTTGAGCATTGATATGACCTCATATTGTCTTTCATAACCCACTTCTTCTTATGTGAACTTGATGTGCCATATGCTCTTCATGCTTCGATTTTGCTCTTGCATCAAGTATTAGTTAATATGCCATTAGCTTATATTGTTTTCTCACTTACATGCGTAGCTAACATGTAGTGAGAACCTTACTCTTATTCGGTATTAGCCCCGGCCTACGTTCTACTTGTTTTGATATCTTTGTTGTAGGCCTAATTGTCGTTCTTCTTTCCTCCCCTTTTAGGTTGGCCACCAAGAAGGGAGAAATGAATACCTTTAAATGGGGCAACAAACAAGTCATCCGCACAACCTTTTGAAGGAGCTCATCAATTGTAGCAACCCATCCACCTTGCTCTCCTTTGCGTGCACCGAGGACGGTGCAAACTTTTAAGTGTGGGGAGGTCGTCCGACCGTTCGGCGATCTTGGGTGACAAACTTCTAATCTCAACACTTTTGCATTTCATTTTAGGTTTTTAGGATCCTTATTGCATATATATATACACAATAAGCTTAGTCAAAATAATGAATTTTTTAAGATTTCTATCTATAGGGCACCAATTGATTTGAGTAAAAACCTTTCATAGAACTTGCTTGAATTATATATATTGTGGATCATATTTTTGAGCTAAGAACACAAGCAAGTGAGATTTGAGCCTAATGGTGTGGTTACATCCTATAACCACTTATTTTCCTTCTTGTGTGTATTATTCTCTTTCTATGAATGTGATCTTTGATTTATTTGATTCTTTATGTCCATTATTTTGTGTATTCATGCATTTATATGATTGAGGCCATCATTTCATTAGCTCACTTACCCAAATAGCCAACCCTTTTATATTCCTTTGTTAGCCAATTTGAGCCTACGATTAACCCACCTGTTCTTAATTTTAGCACATTACAAGCCTTAAAGCGAAAAACAATAAATGTCCTTATTTGGATCTTTGATTAGCTTAGGCTACAGTGTGTGAGTATCATTCAAGTGTGGGAACCTTGGGACATTGGGTGAATAAAAGGGTAATTTTGAATTGTTATTGATAATATTGGAAATTGGGTACATACTCATGTATTGATCAAATGTAAAACCTTATGCATTGATGCTCTTGTATATAGAAAGAAAAAAAAATGAGAAAAACAAAAGAAAAAGAAAAAAAGAAAAAAGAATATGGAAAAGAAAAGAATATGAAAAAGAAAGAAAAAAGAAGAAAAAGAAAGAATAAAAAGGGGACAAAATGCCCCAAAGCAAAGTATAGCTCAATGAAATCAATGCATAAGTGTTGCGAAATGAAAAGAAAATGCATGAGTATGTGAAAAAGTGAAGAATGGGTAGTTAGGTTAGAACTTAATTGTATAGGATGTCATAGGTTAGGTGGGAAGTCTAAGCTTATCAAAGATTCAAACTTCAAGCTCACTTGACCATATATGCATCCTACCTTGACCCTAGCCCCATTACAACCAAAGAAAAGACCTCATGATACTTGTATGCATGCATGAAATATATGTTGATTGTTAGAAGAAGAACAAATCTTAGAAAGCAAGATTAGGGGAGAATTGAGAGAATCAACCCTAAACACTTGAGCGAATAGAGTGCAAACACATCCGGTGAGGGTTCGATGCTCAATTACATGCTTCCACCTACAATCATCACTTTCATGCAAGTTTGTAAAAATATTTAATAACTCAATTCGATTGTGGATTAGACTTGCTAGTCCTTAGCCCTTGTGCATATATGCTTCTTGGGAATTGATTTATTTTGACCAAGCAATTGCATTCATTTAGATAGTTGCATATAGGTAGATTGCATTTAGTTAGTTCCCGTTGAATAAATGCCATACCCTTACTTCATTCTTGGTTTAAGCATGAGGACATGCTTGGTTTAAGTGTGGGGAGGTTGACAAACCCCGTTTTGACGGTTTATCTTGTATTAATTTTAGGGGATTTTATAACCTTTTACCCACATTTATCCATTGAAATAGCATGGTTTTATAACTTCTCCTTTAATTGTGCTTAAGAGTGAAAACATGTTTTTTAGGTCTTAAAATAGCTAAATCTAATTCTCGTTGATTCCATTAGATGCCTTGATATGTTTGTTAAGTGATTTAAGGTTTAGGAGGCAAAGATTGGACCAAGGGAATGAAGAAAGAAAGCATGAAAAGTTGGAGAACTCATGAAGAAATGAAAGAACCGGAAAGCTGTCAAGCCGACCTCTTTGCACTTAAACGACCATAACTTGAGCTACAGAGGTCCAAATGATGCGGTTTCAGTTGGGTTGGAAAGCTAACATCCGGGGCTTCGAAACGATATAAGATTTACCATGGTTGCTACACGTATGGTGGTGCGCACGCGCAAAGTACGTGCACGCGCCGTTGCTGCCACCTAGTTCACTTAAAGCAACATGTGGCCAGCGATTTTAGAAGCCTTGTGGGCCCAATCCAACTCATTTCTGATGCTATTTAAGCCAAGGATTGAAGGGGAATCAAGATACTTTTTCATACTTTTTCATACTTTTTCATACCTTTCACACTTTAGAACTTTTAACCAATTAGTTTAGTTTAGCTTTTAGTTAGTTTCTAGAGAGAGAAGCTCTCACTTCTCTCTAGGATTAGGATTAGGATTAGTTCTTAGATCTAGGTTTTAATCTTTGCTTTCTTCTACTTCTATCTTTCGATTTCTTGTTGTTACATTCATCTTCTTCTATTCTTTTGTTGTAATTTCCTTTATGTTGTTCTTACATTTTGTTGTAGATCTAGTATTGTTCCTTCCATTTTCTTTCAATTCAATAAGAGGTAATTCATAATAATTGTTCTTCTTTGCTTTTCCATTGTTAATCTCTTGCCTTTGTAGTTAGATCTCTCTTTAATTCTTGCAATTTATGTTGTTTACTTTTATTGCACTCTATGTGTTTGTTAAAATGTCTCTTTTAGTTTTAGTGTAGATTTTGTTCCTCTTGGCCTAGGTAGAGTAATTAGTGACACTTGAGTTATCTAATTCCTTTGTTGATTGATAATTGGAGAGATTGCTAATTGGTTTGGAGTGCACTAAAGCTAGTCTTTCCTTGGGAGTTGGCTAGAACTTGTGGCTCAAGTCAATTCATCCACTTGACTTTCCTTTCTTTAGTAAGGGTTAACTAAGTGGTAGCAATGAACAATTCTCATCACAATTGAGAAGGATAACTAGGATAGGACTTCTAGTTCTCATACCTTGCCAAGAGCCTTTTATAGTTGTTAGTTTATTTTCATTGCCATTTATCTTTCATGCTTCTTATCAAAAACCCCAAAATAACTCACAACCAATAACAAGACACTTTATTGTAATTCCTAGGGAGAACGACCCGAGGTTTGAATACTTCGGTTTATAAATTTTAGGGGTTTGTTTTAGTGACAAACAACTTTTTGTATGAAAGGATTAGTGATTGGTTTAGAAACTATACTTCGACGAGAATTTATTTGAGAAATTCTAAACCGTCAAAAATCCAATCGTCAACCCCCAGTCAAGGCTTTTATTTGAAATAAATTAAATTCTCTAATTTAAATTTCTGTTTATCAACTCAACCACTTTTGAAAACACCTGATTGATGAAATAGCACATCTCTCTGCAACTCGTTGGGAGACGATTTGGGATTCATACTCCCAGTATTTTAATTTTCAATATTGTGACAAACCCTTTTAAATTGATAAGCGGATTTTTGGTTGGTTAAGGACTGTACTTGCAACGTATCCCTATTAATAAATTCTTAACTCGCCAATTTTCGCCACGTCAGTAAGCGAAACGGATATAGGACAAGATACATGAGAAGATACAGAGAAGAGTGCCAACAATACATATATCAAGGCTCAGGATTCGGTTTACGAAGATAACAGGTCCGATAATAGCAGTATATATACACATATAGTAGGAAATCCCACAAGAACCCAAAAGACAAAATACAAAAAAATCTGTTTCTCCAAAATAACCTCTAAGAGGAGTTAATACAAAATATATAGAAATAGTGGAGATTATAAATATCTAAACAAGTATATAATGATCAAAATAAAATCCCAAGAGCTAAGGATCTCCGCCAAAAAGAAGTCTTCAGCATGCCTCAGCAAGGAGCATCACGTCCTACATCTGAAAACCATAAAATCTGCATGGGTGAGAATAGGAGGTTCTCAGCATGGTAACAGTGCCCAAATATCTAACATATAATGTCCTGGGAAGCCGAAGGTAATCCTAGAACTACCATATTATAATCAAAGCGCATAAATGTATTAAGCCATAAGAAATGAAAACAGGCGACTAACTTATGGATCTTCAGGTTAACTAGATATTTGACCCTGAGATTGAAAGAACTATTTCACGTATAAGGCAAGCTCGTCGTCGGTGACTCCTCTTTGAGAACGAACCTGAACCGTCATCTAAGGAAGAAACAAGCTCCCTCTCTACTGATCCAGTTCATTTACGTGCAGGTGACATGGCAGCACCCAGAAGAGTCACTATCCAGGAGGAAGGAGCCCGTGATTTTACGCTCCAACCATTCCAGACACACCACCCAGCAGTAGCTGTAGATTTTGAAATAAAGTCTTCACTACTCAACTTGATGCCCAAGTTTCATGGCTTACCTGCTCAAGAGCCTATCAAGCATCTTAGGGATTTCCAGACTGCTTGTTCTACTGTTAAGCATGATGGCACTGATGAAATCTCCATTCTATTGAAAGCCTTCCCATTTTCTCTGAAGGGAAAGGCAAGAGAGTGGTACTACACTCAACCCAGAACAACTGTTTCCAACTGGGATACACATAGGAGAGAGTTTCTGGAAAAATTCTTTCCAGCTGAAGTTGCTGATAAGCTGAGGAAGGACATGTCTATGATCGTTTAGGATGAATCTGAGACCCTTTATGAATACTTGGAATGCTTCAATAATCTTCGAGAAGCATGCCCCCATCATATGATTGATAAGATAGTGTTGCTCGGCTACTTTACACAGGGTTTGAAATCTCAAGATAGGACTACATTGGAAGGTGCTAGCAATGGTTCTATGAAAAAGTACAAGACTACGGAAGAAGCATGGCAATTGATCAGTGACTTAGCTGACTCTACTAGGAATCACAGGCAGAAACAAAGTCGGTCAAGAGCTGTTGCAGAGGTATCCACTAGTAAAGAGACTACTGCTATAGATCAGAGCTTATGTAAAATGACCAACTTGCTGAAGCAGATGCAACTGAACCAACAACAGCCTCAGCAAGTTCAGCCTTCTCCACCACAGCACAGCCAGCAGCTGGTTCCACAAAGAGTATGCAGAGTCTGTGCAGATTACAGCCACTATACCAATGAGTGTCTGCAACTCCAACCAGAAAACAACACTGTAGCAGCCACTCATAACTTTCATGACCGCCCCAATCGAGGGTACAATCAAGGTGGCAACTATAACCAAGGATGGCAGGATAACTCTAACCAAGGCTGGAGAGACAATTCCAACCAGGGTTGGAGGGACAATCATAATAGAAGAGGCAGAGAGAACAATGGAAATCAGAGGTGAAATAACAATAACAACTTCAGGCAGCAGAATCAGAATCAGTCCTACAGAGCACCTCATTTAAGACAGCCTCAAGCATCTCAAGAGACCTCTCAAATCACTTACTCCTCTTCATCTCCTAATGATGAGTTACTACAATCTATTGATCGGAGACAACAGGCCATGGAAAACAACCTTACTTCTACTCTGAATGGTTTGAATTCTACTTTCAAGCCCTTGTCTCACAGATTGGATCAATGAACAACTCCAACAACCAGTCCTCAAGCTCTGGTGGACTCCCCTCTCAACCATTACCCAACCCAAAGGGTGGTATTAATGCCATCATCCTAAGGTCCGGAACCACACTACAAGAGAGGAATCAGGAAGAGCCAAATCCACCTGAACACACTTCAGCTGAAGAGGTAGTGGAAATAGAAGATATTGAAGAAGAAAAGAGCATACAGGACATGGCTGAAGATGAAGACGCCAAATCACAGAAAGAAGCACCAAAGGGTGCAGACACTATAGAGGACGCCATTCCTATTCCATTTCCACAACTTGCAAGGAAGCCCAGGAAGCAGTTGGAACCTGATCCCAAAATGGTAGAACTCTTCAAAAAGGTTGAGGTAACTGTTCCCCTTTTTGATGTCATTCAACAGGTACCTAAATATGCAAAGTTTCTAAAAGATTTGTGCATACATAAAGACAAAATTAATGAATTAGAAACTATTCATTTAGGAAGTTCTATATCTGCTTTAATGGGAAATATACCTGAAAAATGTAGTGATCCAGGTCCATGCATGGTTAACTGTACCATTGGAGGTGTGATATTTTCTGACTGCATGTGTGATTTAGGAGCATGTGTTAGTATAATGCCTTTATCTGTATATGATGTTTTGAGGCTCCCTCCTTTAAAAAGTTCGGCAGCTCGTTTTGTGTTAGCAGATAAAAGTATTATTACAGTGGCTGGAGTTACTGAAGATGTATTGGTGGGAATTAAAGGTCTCACTTTTCCCATTGATTTTTACATCCTAGAGATGCCCCAAAATGACTCAGAGAAGCCATCGTCTATCCTACTCGGAAGACCTTTTTTGAAGACCTCGAAGTTCAAATTAGATGCTTTCGCAGGCATATACTCTTTTGAAATAGACGGCCGAGTAGTAAGCTTCAATCTGAATGGAGTTATGAAACATCCTCCAGAAGACCGTTCTATCTTCCAGTGTGACATCATAGATGAAACCGTAGCTGAAGTTCACTAGGAAGAGTTTGAAGATAAGTACATAGGACAAGGTCCAAGTATGGGGAATTTCGAGGACAATCCAGGTACTCTACCACTGCCACCAGTTCCAGATAATCCAGAGCCAGACCATGAACAGAAGTTAGAATTGAAACCCCTCCCTCCACACCTCAAATATGCTTACCTCGAGGACAAGCAGAAGTTTCCAGTTATCATTGCACGGGACCTCACTTCTCCGTAGGAAGAGCAGTTACTTAGTGTGCTGAGGAAGCACAAGAAAGCAATTGGGTGGAGTTTAGCAGACATAGTAGGCATCAACCTTCAAGTTTGTGAGCACAGGATATTTTTAGAAGAAGGAGCAAGACCTGTTCGTCAACCCCAAAGAAGATTGAACCCCACTATTTTAGAGGTTGTCAAGAAGGAAGTGACCAGACTATTAGAGGCAGGTATTATCTACCCCATCTCAGACAGTGAATGGGTGAGCCCAGTACAAGTGGTACCCAAGAAGTCTGGAGTCACTACAGTGAAGAATGAGCATGGAAAGCTCATAGCAACCAGAGTACAGAACGCTTGGAGGGTCTGCATTGATTACAGGCGTCTCAACCAATCTACTCGTAAGGATCACTACCCTCTTCCATTCATTGATCAAATGCTGGATCACCTATCAGGTAAATCACATTATTTCTTTTTAGATGGTTACACAGGCTATTTCCAGATTCATATAGCTCCTGAGGATCAGGAAAAGAATACCTTTACCTGTCCCTTTGGGACTTATGCTTACAAGAGAATGCCCTTTGGCCTGTGCAATGCACCAGCTACTTTCCAAAGGTGCATGATGAGTCTTTTCTCTGATCTTATTAAGGACTGTATGGAGGATTTTATGGATGATTTTAGTGTTTATGGTGATTCTTTTAACCTTTGCTTGGATAGTTTATCTAGAGTATTAGATAAATGTGTCAGTACAAACCTTGTATTGAATTTTGAAAAATGTCATTTTATGGTTAAACAAGGAATCATACTGGGACATGTTGTATCTAATACTGGCATTTCTGTAGATTGGTGCACGAAATTGCAATCACACTTTTGCAATCCTGCACAACTAACCAGCAAGTGCACTGGGTCGTCCAAGTAATACCTTACGTGAGTAAGGGTCGATCCCACGGAGATTGTCGGCTTGAAGCAAGCTATGGTTACCTTGTAACTCTTAGTTAGGATATCAATAATTCTCAGGTTTAATTGTGAAAAGTAGAAGAACATGAAATGAATACTTGTTTTGCAGTAATGGAGAACAGGTTGAGGTTTTGGAGATGCTCTATCTTCTGAATTTCTGCTTTCCTACTGTCTTCTTCTTCAAGCACGCAAGGCTCCTTCCATGGCAAGCTATATGTACGGTTTCACCGTTGTCAATGGCTACCTCCCATCCTCTCAGTGAAAATGTTCAACGCGCTCTGTCACGACACGGCTATTCATCTGTCGGTTCTCAATCAGGTTGGAATAGAATCCAGTGATTCTTTTGCGTCTGTCACTAACGCCCAGCCTTCAGGAGTTTGAAGCTCGTCACAGTCATTCAATCCTTGAATCCTACTCAAAATACCATAGACAAGGTTTAGACCTTCCGGATTCTCTTGAATGCCACCATCAATTCTAGCTTATACCACGAAGATTCTGATTAAGGAATCCAAGAGATATCTACTCAATCTAAGGTAGAACGTAGGTGGTTGTCAGGCACACGTTCATAGGTGAGAATGATGATGAGTGTCACGGATCATCACATTCATCAAGTTTAGGAACAAGTGATATCTTAGAATAGAAGCAAGCGTGATTGAATGAAAAACAGTAGTAATTGCATTAATCCATCAAGACGCAGCAGAGCTCCTCACCCCCAACCATGGGGTTTAGAGACTCATTCCGTAGAAGATGCAATAAGAAATGTGTAATGTGTCATGCAGTCGAGATACAATGTCAAAAGGTCCTATTAATAGTGAACTAGTAACCTAGGATATACAGAAATGAGTAAATGACGTAAAAATCCACTTCTGGGGTCCACTTGGTGTGTGCTTGGGCTGAGCATTGAAGCTTTCATGTGTAGAGACTTTTTTGGAGTTAAACGCCAGCTTTTGTGCCAGTTTGGTCGTTTAACTCCAATTTTTGTGCCAGTTCCGGCGTTAAACGCCGGGAATTCTGAAGCTGATTTGCAACGCCGATTTGGGCCATCAAATCTCGGGTAAAGTATGGACTATTATATATTGCTGGAAAGCCCAGGATGTCTACTTTCCAACGCAATTAAGAGCGCTCTAATTGGGCTTCTGTAGCTCTAGAAAATCTACTTCGAGTGCAAGGAGGTCAGAATCCAACAGCATCTGCAGTCCTTTTCAGCCTCTGAATCATATTTTTGCTCAGGTCCCTCAATTTCAGGCAGAAAATACCTGAAATCACAGAAAAACATACAAACTCATAGTAAAGCCCAGAAAAGTGAATTTTAAATAAAAACTAATAAAAACATGCTAAAAACTAACTAAAATGTACTAAAAACATACTAAAAACAGTGCCAAAAAGCGTATAAATTATCCGCTCGTCACAACACCAAACTTAAATTGTTGCTTGTCCCCAAGCAACTGAAGATCAAATAGAATAAAAAGAAGAGAATATACTATAGACTCCAAAATATCAAAGAAACTTAGCTCCAATTAGATGAGCGGGACTAGTGGCTTTTTGCTTCTGAACAGTTTTGGCATCTCACTTTATTCTTTGAAGTTTAAAATGATTGGCATCTATAGGAACTCAGAATTCAGATAGTGTTATTGATTCTCCTAGTTAAGTATGATGATTCTTGAACATAGCTACTTTATGAGTCTTGGCTGTGGCCTAAAGCACTTTGTCTTCCAGTATTACCACCGGATACATACATGCCACAGACACATAACTGGGTGAACCTTTTCAGATTGTGACTCAGCTTTGCTAGAGTCCCCAATCAGAGGTGTCCAGGGTTCTTAAGCACACTCTTTTTGCCTTGGATCACTTTTTTAAAAAATATTTTTTTCACTGCTTTTTCTTGCTTCAAGAATCAATTTGATGATTTTTCAGATCCTCAATAACATTTCTCCTTTTCCATCATTCTTTCAAGAGCCAACAAGTTTAACATTCTTTAATCAACAAATTCAAAAGACATATGCACTGTTCAAGCATTCATTCAGAAAACAAAAATTATTGTCACCACATCAAACTAATTCAACTAGTTTCAGAGATGAATTCGAAATCCTGTACTTCTCGTTCTTTTGTGATTAAAGCATTTTTCATTTAAGAGAGGTGATGGATTCATAGGACATTCATAGCTTTAAGACATGAACCTTAAATTTTATTAATCATGAATTAAGAACAAGACTCAAAAATAGATATAAAATAGGACTAATAGTAATAGAAAACAAAATTTTAAATGACTCTAAAATAGACTCCTAATGATAAAGGTTATCACAGAGTTAGGACTCAACAACCTTGATCTTGAGAAGTGGATGCTCCCTCACCTTGTGGGGTATTTGCCCCTTCAAGGGAGAGCTTCTGGTGCTTCAGCTTCTGTAGCTCACGCCCCTGCTTCTCTTGTTCCTTCAGCAATTTGCAAAGCATGCAGTTTTAATTCTGCTGTTCTTCCTTAATTTGTTCCATAGCTTCTTGCAGCTTGGCAACATATACTTCTAGGCGGGTCCAGTAGTCAATTTCAGGAAGTTTAGGGAGGAACTCCTGCGCCCTCCTTTTGATAGAGTTATCTTGCATTTGTCCTTCCATTGACTTCTTGGTGATTGGGTGTTTAATTGGGATGAATTCATCTACTCCCATCCTCACCCTAGCATCTTTACATGGCAAAGAGATTAAGCTTGGGTAAGCCAGTTTGGCTTCAGTGGAGTTCTTGTTTGCAATTGTGTAAATCTCACAAGCAATCAGATGATGAATCTCCACTTCTTTTCCCAGCATAATGCAATGAATCATCACTGCTCTCTTGATAGTAACCTCAGAACGATTACTAGTGGGCAAAATAGAACGCCCTATGAAGTCTAACCAACCTCTTGCAACTGGTTTGAGATCTCCCCTCTTGAGTTGGTTTGGGACACCTTTTGAATTGGTCATCCACTTGGTTCCAGGGAGGTATATGTCCTCTAGAACTTGATCCAACCCCTTATCTACTCTCACCATTCTCCTATTAAAGGATTCAGGATCATCTTGTAGTTGAGGTAATTTGAAAACCTCTCTTATTTTGTCTAGATGGAAGTAAATAATTCTCCTTCTAACCATGGTTCTGTAGGTATGGAAAGCAGTTCCAGTCATTCTCTGCTTATCTGTCAGCCACAGATTTGAGTAGAATTCCTGAACCATGTTTCTTCCAACCTTTGTCTCAAGGTTGGTTAGAACTTCCCATCCTCTGTTTCGAATTTGCTCTTGGATCTCTGGATATTCATCTTCTTTCAAATCAAATTTAACTTCCGGGATCACTGACCTTAGGCCCATTATTTTGTGGTAATGGTCTGCATGTTCTTTGGTTAAGAACCTCTCTTGACTCCAAAGATCCTTTGGAGCATTCTCTTTCTTGCCTCTTGAATTGGTTTGTTTTCCTTTGGAAGCTATGATCTTGATGAGCCTTAGCTTAGTGATCACGGAAAAGCACACCAAACTTAGAGGTTTGCTTGTCCTCAAGCAAAAAAAAAAGAGAAAGAGGAGAGAAAGGAGGAGAGCAAATTCGAATGGTGGGAAAAGGGGGATGGCCGAACGTGTATTTATAAGGGAGGGGGAGAGATTTCGAAAATTTTGAAGGAGATTTGAGAATATATGGAAAGAATTTGAGAAGATATTTGAGTTTTTTGAAGAAGATTTGGAAAGAATTTGAAAGAGATTTGAAGAATGATTTTAATTTTTGAAATTTGAAGGTGAATGATGAAAGTTTGAAATGTGTTTATGCAGAAAATTATGGATCAAAACAAGAAAGTTTGAAAAAAATTGAAGTGGAAAGCAAAATCTCTGTCCCCCACCTATCTGGCGTTAAACGCCCAGAATGGTATCCATTCTGGCGTTTAACGCCCAAATGTTGGCCATAATGGGCGTTTAACGCCCAGCCAGGTACCCTGGCTGGCGTTAAACGCCAGAAACCCCTTCATCACTGGGCGTTTTGCTAAACGCCCAGGATGTTGCACACCTGGCGTTAAACGCCCAGAATGGTGCCCATTCTGGCGTTTAACGCCCAAAATGGTACCTTTACTGGCGTTAAATGCCCAGAATGGTATCCATTCTGGCGTTTAACGCCTAGAGTACTGGTGGACGAAATTGTGATTCATTTGTTATTGTATTTTGTAAAATTCATTGCTTTTTCTTTCCCTGGAAATGGCGCCAAAAACATGATGCCAATACCATGGTTCACAACTATGTGTGGTCACAACTCCGTTCAACTTAACCAGCAAGTGTATTGGGTCATCCAAGTAATACCTTATGTGAGTAAGGGTCGATCCCACAGAGATTGTTGGTATGAAGCAAGCTATGGTCGTCTTGTAAATCTCATTCAGGCGGATAATAATTGATTATGGATAAGTTCGAAAATTATTAATAAACAGAAAATAAAATAGGATAGAAATACTTATGTAAATCAATAGTGGGAATTTCAGATAGGCGTATGGAGATGCTGTGCTCCTCTTGAATCTTTACTTTCTTATTACGTTCATCCAATCCTTCTTACTCCTTTCCATGGCAAGCTGTATGTAGGGCATCACCGTTGTCAATGGCTACATCCCATCCTCTCAGTGAAAATGGTCCTATGCTCTGTCACAGCACGGCTAATCATCCGTTGGTTCTCAATCAGGTTGGAATAGAATCCCTTGATTCTTTTGCGTCTGTCACTAACGCCCAGCCTTCAGGAGTTTGAAGCTCGTCACAGTCATTCAATCCCAGAATCCTACTCGGAATACCACAGACAAGGTTAGACTTTCTAGATTCTCGGAATCCTACTCGGAATACCACAGACAAGGTTAGACTTTCTGAATTCCCATGAGTGCCGCCATCTATCTAGCTTATACCACGAAGATTCTGTTGGGGAATCTAAGAGATATGCGCCCGGCCTAAGGTAGAACGGAAGTGGTTGTCAGTCACGCGCGTTCATAGGTGAGAATGATGATGAGTGTCACGGATCATCACATTCATCATGTTGAAGTGCAACGAATATCTTAGAATAGGAATAAAAGAGAATTGAATAGAAAATAATAGTAATTATATTGAAACTTGAGGTACAGCAGAGCTCTACACCCTTAATCTATGGTGTGTAGAAACTCCACCGTTGAAAATACATAAGTGAAAGGTTCAGGCATGGCCGAATGGCCAGCCCCCCCATGGTCTAAGGACTAGGCGTCCAGAGATCTATTCCAAGATGTTCCAAGATATCTAATACACTAGTAAAAAGTTCTATTTATAATAAACTAGCTACTAGGGTTTACAAGAGTAAGTAATTGATGTATAAATCCACTTCCGGGGCCCACTTGGTGTGTGCTTGGGCTGAGCTTGATCTATCCACGAGCTGAGGCTTCTTTTGGAGTTGAACGCCATGTTGTAACGTGTTTTGGGCGTTCAACTCCGGGTTGTGACGTGTTTCTGGTGTTTCACTCCAGACAGCAGCATGTACTTAGCGTTGAGCGCCACTGTACGTCGTCAATTCCTGAATAAAGTATAGACTATTATATATTACTGGAAAGCTCTGGATGTCTACTTTTCAACGCCGTTGAGAGCGCGCCATTTGGAGTTCTGTAGCTCTAGAAAATCTATTTTGAGTGCAGGGAGATCAGATTCCAACAGCATCAGCAGTCCTTTGTCAGCCTCCTATCAGAGTTTTGCTCAAGTCTCTCAATTTCAGCCAGAAATTACCTGAAATCATAGAAAAACACACAAACTCATAGTAAAGTCCAGAAATGTGAATTTAACATAAAAACTAATGAAAACATCCCTAAAAGTAGCTTGAACTTACTAAAAACTACCTAAAAACAATGCCAAAAAGCGTATAAGTTATCCGCTCATCACAACACCAAACTTAAATTGTTGCTTGTCCCCAAGCAACTGAAAATCAAATAGGATAAAAAGAAGAGAATATACTATAAATTCCAAAATATCAATGAATATTAATTTCTAATTAGATGAGCGGGACTTGTAGCTTTTTGCTTCTGAATAGTTTTGGCATCTCACTTTTTCCTTTGAAGTTTAGAATGATTGGCTTCTCTAGGAACTTCGAATTTTGGATAGTGTTATTGACTTTCCTAGTTAAGTATGTTGATTCTTGAACACAGCTACTTATGAGTCTTGGCCGTGGCCCTAAGCATTTTGTTTTCTAGTATTACCACCGGATACATAAATGCCACAGACACATAACTGGGTGAACCTTTTCAAATTGTGACTCAGCTTTGCTAGAGTCCCCAGTTAGAGGTGTCCAGAACTCTTAAGCACACTCTTTTGCTTTGGATCACGACTTTAACCACTCAGTCTCAAGCTTTTCACTTGGACCTTCATGACACAAGCACATGGTTAGGGACAGCTTGATTTAGCCGCTTAGGCCTGGATTTAATTTCCTTGGGCCCTCCTATCCATTGATGCTTAAAGCCTTGGATCCTTTTTACCCTTGCCTTTTGGTTTTAAGGGGTATTGGCTTTTTCTGTTTGCTTTTTCTTTTTCTTTCTATATTTTTTTTCGCAAGCTTTTGTTTTTCACTGCTTTTTCTTGCTTCAAGAATCAATTTTCATGATTTTTCAGATTGTCAATAACATTTCTCTTTGTTCATCATTCTTTCAAGAGCCAACCGTTTTAACATTCATAAACAACAAGATCAAAAATATGCACTGTTCTAGCATTCATTCAGAAAACAAAAAGTATTGTCACCACATCAATATAATTAAATTAAATTCAAGGATAAATTCGAAATTCATGTACTTCTTGTTCCTTTGAATTAAAACATTTTTCTTTTAAGAGAGGTGAAGGATTAATGGATTTTATTCATAGCTTTAAGACATAGTTACTACATACTAATGATCATAAAGTAGAGACACAAAACATAGATAAACATAATCATAAAAATCGAAAAAAAAAATAAGAGCAAGGAATGAATCCACCTTAGTGGCATCTTCTTCTTGAAGGACCAACAATGTCCTTAAGCTCTTCTATGTCCCTTCCTTGCCTTTGTTGCTCCTCCCTCATTACTCTTTGATCTTCTCTTATTTCATGGAGAATGATGGAGTGCTCATGATGTTCCACCCTTAATTGTTCCACATTGTAGCTCAAATCTTCTAAGGAAGTGTTGAGTTGTTTCCAATAGTTGTTGGGAGGAAAGTGCATCCCTTGATGCATCTCAAGGATTTCTTGATGATGAGCTTCCTCATGCATCTCTTGAGATCCATGGAGGGTCTCTCTTGCTTGCTCCATCCTTTTCTTGGTGATGGGCTTATCCTCTTCAATGGAGATGTCTCCTTCTATGGTAACTCCAGCTGAGTAACATAGATGGCAAATAAGGTGAGGAAAAGCTAGCCTTGCCATAGTGGAGGGCTTTTCGGCTATTTTGTAGATTTCATTGGAGATGACTTCATGAACTTCTACTTCCTCTCCAATCATTATGCTATGAATCATGATGGCCCGATCCACAGTAACTTCAGATCGGTTGCTAGTGGGAATGATGGAGCGTTGAATGAACTCCAACCACCCTCTAGCCATAGGCTTGAGATCCAGTCTTCTTAGTTGAACTGGTTTGCCTTTGGAGTCTCGTTTCCATTGAGCTCCTTCCACACATATGTCCATTAGGACTTGGTCCAACCTTTGATTAAAGTTGACCCTTCTAGTGTAGGGGCGTACATCTCCTTGCATCATGGGCAAGTGAAACGCCAACCTCACATTCTCCGGACTAAAATCTAAGTATTTCCCCCGAACCATTGTGAGATAATTCTTTGAACTCGGGTTCATACTTTGATCATGGTTCCTAGTGATCCATGCATTGGCATAGAACTCTTGAACCATTAAGATTCTGACTTGTTGCATGGGGTTGGTTAGGACTTCCCAACCTCTTCTTCGGATTTCATGTCGGATTTCCGGATACTCATTTTTCTTGAGCTTGAAAGGGACCTCATGGATCACCTTCTTCTTTGCCACAACATCATAGAAGTGGTCTTGATGGCTTTTGGAGATGAATCTTTCCATCTCCCATGACTCGGAGGTGGAAGCTTTTGTCTTCCCTTTTCCTTTTCTAGAGGATTCTCCGGCCTTAGGTGCCATTGATGGTAATGGAAAAATAAAAAGCTTATGCTTTTACCACACCAAACTTAAAATATTGCTCGCCCTCGAGCAAGAGAAGAAAGAAGAGAAGAAGAAGAAGAAGAAAAGATGGAGGAGAGGGAGAGATGGTGTTTCGACCAAGGTATAGAAGAGGGAGTTTTGTTGTGTGGAAAGGAAGTAGAATGGAAGGGTATATATAGGGAGGGGAGAGGGTGTAGTTTCGGTCATATAGGGTGGGTTTGGGTGGGAAAGTGTTTTTGAATTTTGAAGGTAGGTGGGGTTTATGGAGAAGAGTGGATGGATGTGAGTGGTGAAGGGGGTAATTGGGAAGAGAGATTGAAGTTGTTGGGAAGTGTGTTTTGGGGAAGAGTGTTATAGGATTAGGAGGTAAGGTGGGAATATGTTAGGTGGGGATCCTGTGGGGTCCACAGTTCCTGAGGTGTCAAAGATTTACATCCCTGCACCAATTAGGCATGTAGAATGCCTTTGCACACCATTCTAGCGTTTAAACGCCGAGATGATACACACTCTGGGCATTCAACGCCCATGTGTAGCATGTTTCTGGCGTTGAACGCCAGTTCCATGCTTGTTACTGGCGTTCAGCGCCAGCTTTTCTCAAGGCACATTCCTGGCGTTCAAACGCCAGAATGTTGCTTGTTTCTGGCGTTCAGCGCCAGATTCATGCTCTGTTCTGGCGTTGAACGCCAGCCAGATGCTCCTTACTGGCGTTGAACGCCAGTATGTCCTCCCTCCAGGGTGTGATTTTTCTTCTGCTATTTTTGATTCTGTTTTTAATTTTTATATTTTTTTCATGACTCCACATGATCATGCACCTAATAAAACACAAAATAAGAATAAAATAAAAATTAGATAAATAAAAATTGGGTTGCCTCCCAACAAGCGCTCTTTTAATGTCATTAGCTTGACAGTGGGCCCTCATGGAGCCACAAAGGTGATCAGGTCAATGTTGTATAGTCCCAACACCAAACTTAGAGTTTGGATATGGGGTCTTAATACCAAACTTAGAGTTTGGTTGTGGCCTCCCAACACCAAACTTAGAGTTTGACTGTGGGGGCTCTTCTTGACTCTGTACTGAAAGAAGCTCTTCATGCTTACTCTCTTTTGTCACAGAGGGATGGCCATGTGCCTTAAACACAAGGTAGTCCCCATTCAATTGAAGGACTAATTCACCTCTGTTGACATCTATCACAGCTCCTGCTGTGGCTAGGAAAGGTTTTCCAAGGATGATGCACTCATCCTCTTCCTTCCTAGTGTCTAAGATTATGAAATCAGCAGGGATGTAAAGGCCTTCAACCTTTACTAACACGTCCTCTACTACTCCATAAGCTTGTCTTAATGACTTGTCTGCCAATTATAATGAGAACAAGGCAGGTTGTACCTTAATGATCCCCAGCTTCTCCATTACAGAGAGTGGCATAAGATTTATCCCTGACCCCATATCACATAGAGCTTTTTCAAAGGTCATGGTGCCTATGGTACAAGGTATTAAGAACTTGCCAGGATCTTGTCTCTTTTGAGGTAAAATTTGCTGAATCCAGGTGTCTAGTTCACTAATGAGCAAGGGAGGTTCACTTTCCCAAGTCTCATTACCAAATAACTTGGCATTCAACTTCATGATAGCTCCTAAATATTGAGCAACTTGCTCTCCAGTCACATCTTCATCCTCTTCAGAGGAAGAATAGTCTTTAGAGCTCATGAATGGCAGAAGGAGATTTAATGGAATCTCTATGGTCTCTATATGAGCCTCAGATTCCTTTGGATCCTTAATAGGAAACTCCTTTTTGCTTGAGAGACGTCCCAGGAGGTCCTCCTCACTAGGATTTTCGTCCTTCTCCTCCCTTGTGCATTCGGCCATATTGATCACATCAATGGCCTTGCACTCTCCTTTTGGATTCTCTTCTGTATTGCTTGGGAGAATACTGGGAGGAGTTTCAATGACTTTCTTACTCAACTGGCCCACTTGTGCCTCCAGATTTCTGATGGAGGATCTTGTCTCACTCATGAAACTGAAAGTGGCTTTTGACAGATCAGAGACTAGATTGGCTAAATTAGAAGTGCTTTGTTCAGAATTCTCTGTCTGTTGCTGAGAAGATGATGGAAAAGGCTTGCCATTACTCAGCCTATTGCGTCCACCATTGTTAAAGCCTTGTTGAGGCTTTTGTTGATCCTTCTATGAGAAATTTGGATGATTTCTCCATGATGAATTATAGGTGTTTCCATAAGGTTCACCCATGTAATTTACCTCTGCTATTGCAGGGTTTTCAGGATCATAAGCTTCTTCAGAAGCTGCCTCTTTAGTATTGTTGGATGCATTTTGCCATCCATTCAGACTTTGAGAAATCATGTTAACTTGCTGAGTCAACACTTTGTTCTGAGCCAATATGGCATTCAGAGCATCAATTTCAAGAACTCCCTTCCTCTGAGGCATCCCATTATTCACGGAATTCCTCTCAGAAGTGTACATGAATTGGTTATTTGCAACCATATCAATGAGTTCTTGAGCTTCTGCAGGTGTTTTCTTTAAGTGAATGGATCCACATGCAGAATGGTCCAATGACATTTTCGAAAACTCAGATAGACCATAATAGAATATATCTAATATGGTCCATTCTGAAAACATGTTAGATGGACACCTTTTGGCCAACTGCTTGTATCTTTCCCAAGCTTCATAGAGGGATTCACCATCTTTTTGTTTGAAGGTCTGAACATCCACTCTAAGCTTGCTCAGCTTTTGAGGAGGAAAGAATTTATCCGAGAAAGCCGTGACCAGCTTATCCCAAGAGTCCAGGCTATCTTTAGGTTGTGAGTCCAACCATATTCTAACTCTGTCTCTTACAGCAAAAGGGAAAAGCATGAGCTTGTAGACTTCAGGATCTACTCCATTTGTCTTAACAGTCTCACAAATCTGTAAGAACTCAGTTAAAAACTGGTAAGGATCTTCAGATGGAAGTCCGTAAAACTTGCAGTTCTGTTGCATTAAAGCAACTAGTTGAGGTTTAAGCTCAAAATTGTTGGTTCCAATGACAGGAATGGAGATGCTTCTTCCATCAAACTTGGACGTTGGTTTTGTGAAGTCACCAAGCATTCTCCTTGCATTATTGTTGTTGGGTTCGGCTGCCATCTCCTTCTCTTCTTCGAAAATTTCTGAAAGGTTATTTCTGGATTGTTGTAGTTTAGCTTCTCTTAGTTTCCTCTTCAGAGTCCTTTCAGGATCTGGATCAGCTTCAACAAGAGTGCCTTTTTCCTTATTCTTACTCATATGAAAAAGAAGAAAACAAGAAAATAAGAGGAATCCTCTATGTCACAGTATAGATATTCCTTTATGTTAGTAGAAGAAGAAAGGGGAGAAGAGTGAAGAAGAATGGGTTCGGATTTTTAGATGAAGAGAGGTGAAGAGAAGTGTTAGTAAATAAATAATTAAATAGAAGAAGAAAAGAGAGGGAGAATTTCGAAAATAATTTTGAAAAAGGGGTTAGTAATTTCGAAAATTAAAGATAAGATAAGATTAAAATTAAAATTTAAAACAATTGAAAAGAATTTTTGAAAAAGAGAGAGGTATTTTCGAAAATTGAAGAGGGAAAAGTAGTTAGGTGGTTTTGAAAAAGATAAGAAACAAAAAAGTTAATTAGTTAGTTGAAAAAGATATTAAAATCAACTTTGAAAAGATAAGAAGATAAGTTAGATAAGATATTTTGAAATCAAATTTTGAAAAAGATAAGATTTTTAGGAAAAAGATATTTTGACAAAGATTTAAATTTTTAAAATTAAAATTAATTACTTAACTAACAAGAAACTAAAAGATAAGATTCTAGAATTTAAAGATTGAACCTTTCTTAACAAGAAAGTAACAAACTTCAAATTTTTGAATCAATCACATTAATTGTTAGTGTAATTTCGAAAATATGATATAAAGATAAGAAAAAGATTTTGAAAATAATTTGAAAAAGATTTTTGAAAATTTTCGAAAAACAAAGATAAAATTGAAAAGATATGATTTTTGAAAAAGATTTTGAAAAGATAAGATTTTTAAAAATTGAAAATTTGACTTGACTTGTAAGAAACAACTAATTTTTAAAAATTTTTGACTAAGTCAACTCAAATTTTTGAAAATTTGGAGAGAAATAAGGAGAAGATATTTTTTTGATTTTTGAATTTTTAATTATGAGAGAGAAAAACACAAACATGACCCAAAACATGAAAATTTTGGATCAAAACACAAGATACATGCAAGAACACTATGAATGTCAAGATGAACACCAAGAACACTTTGAAGATCATGATGAACATCAAGAACATATTTTTGAAAAATTTTTGATGCACAGAAAACATGCAGGACACCAAACTTAGAAATCCTTAATGCATGGACTCTAACAAACGAAAAATGCATTTGAAAAACAACAAATAACACAAAACAAGAAATCATCAAGATCAAACAAGAAGACTTGTCAAGAACAACTTGAAGATCATGAAGAACACTATGAATGCATGGAATTTCCGAAAAATGCAAAAAAAAAATTTTAAAGCATGCAATTGACACCAAACTTAAAAATTGACTCAAGACTCAAACAAGAAACACAAAAAATTTTTTATTTTTATGATTTTATGATTTTTTTTTTGGATTTTTATTAATTTTTTCGAAAATATTTATGGAAAAACGAAAAAGAAAAGAAAATTTTGAAAAAAAATTTTTGAAAAATTTTTGAAAAGAAAATTACCTAATCTGAGAAACAAGATGAACCGTCAGTTGTCCATACTCGAACAATCCCCGGCAACGGCGCCAAAAACTTGGTGCACGAAAATGTGATTCATTTGTTATTGTATTTTGTAAAATTCATTGCTTTTTCTTTCCCTGGCAATGGCGCCAAAAACATGATGCCAATACCATGGTTCACAACTATGTGTGGTCACAACTCCGTTCAACTTAACCAGCAAGTGTACTGGGTCATCCAAGTAATACCTTACGTGAGTAAGGGTCGATCCCACAGAGATTGTTGGTATGAAGCAAGCTATGGTCGTCTTGTAAATCTCAGTCAGGCGGATAATAATTGATTATGGATAAGTTCAAAAATTATTAATAAACAGAAAATAAAATAGGATAGAAATACTTATGTAAATCAATAGTGGGAATTTCAGATAGGCATATGGAGATGCTGTGCTCCTCTTGAATCTTTACTTTCTTATTACATTCATCCAATCCTTCTTACTCCTTTCCATGGCAAGCTGTATGTAGGGCATCACCGTTGTCAATGGCTACATCCCATCCTCTCAGTGAAAATGGTCCTATGCTCTGTCACAGCACGGCTAATCATCTGTCGGTTCTCAATCAGGTTGGAATAGAATCCCTTGATTCTTTTGCGTCTGTCACTAACGCCCAGCCTTCAGGAGTTTGAAGCTCGTTGATGAGCGGATAATTTGTACCCTTTTTGGCATTGTTTTTAGTATGTTTTTAGTAGTTTTAGTTGAGTTCTTAGTATATTTTTATTAGTTTTTAGTTAAAATTCACTTTTCTGGATTTTACTATGAGTTTGTGTATTTTTCTGTGATTTCAGGTATTTTCTGGCTGAAATTGAGGGACCTGAGCAAAAATCTGATTCAGAGACTGAAAAGGACTGCAGATGCTGTTGGATTCTGACCTCCCTGCACTCGAAGTGGATTTTCTGGAGCTACAGAAGCCCAATTGGCGCGCTCTCAACGGCGTTGGAAAGTAGACATCTTGGGCTTTCCAGCAATATATGATAGTTCATACTTTGCCCAAGATTTGATGGCCCAAACCGGCGTTCAAAGTCACCCTCAGAAATTCCAGCGTTAAACGCCGGAACTGGCACCAAAATGGGAGTTAAACGCCCAAACTGGCATAAAAGCTGGCGTTTAACTCCAAGGAGAGTCTCTACACGAAAATGCTTCATTGCTCAGCCCAAGCACACACCAAGTGGGCCCGGAAGTGGATTTTTATGTCATTTACTCATCTCTGTACACCCTAGGCTACTAGTTTTCTATAAGTAGGACCTTTTACTATTGTATTAGAGAGCTTTTGATCATGTTTTTATGATTGAACTCACTTTGGGAGGCTGGCCATTCGGCCATGCCTAGACCTTGTTCTTATGTATTTTCAACGGTGGAGTTTCTACACACCATAGATTAAGGTGTGGAGCTCTGCTGTACCTCGAGTATTAATGCAATTACTATTGTTCTTCTATTCAATTTCGCTTGTTCTTTGTCCAAGATATCACTTGTTCTTCAACTTGATGAATGTGATGATCCGTGACACTCATCATCATTCTCACTTATGAACAAAGTGACTGACAACCACTTCTGTTCTACAAGCAAACAAGGCTCTAGTGTTTATCTCTTGGATTCCTGATACACGATGCATGGTTGATCGCCTGACAACCGAGTGCTCGCCTGACAAACGAGCCAGCCATTCCGTGAGATCAGAGTCTTCGTGGTATAGGCGAGAACTGATGGCGGCATTCAAGAGAATCCGGAAGGTCTAACCTTGTCTGTGGTATTCTGAGTAGGATTCAATGATTGAATGACTGTGACGTGCTTCAAACTCCTAGCAGGCGGGGCGTTAGTGACAGACGCAAAAGAATCACTGGATTCTATTCTGGCCTGACCGAGAACCGACAGCTGATTAGCCATATGCTGTGACAGAGCATAGGAACGTTTTCACTGAGAGGATGGGAGGTAGCCACTGACAACGGTGAAACCCTTGCATAAGCTTGCCATGGAAAGGAGTAAGAAGGATTGGATGAAGACAGTAGGAAAGCAGAGAGACGGAAGGGAAGGCATCTTCATACGCTTATCTGAAGTTCCTACCAATGAATTACATAAGTACCTCTATCTTTATCTTTATGCTTTATTCGTATATCACTATACCCATTTGAGTCTGCCTGACTAAGATTTACAAGGTGACCATAGCTTGCTTCATACCAACAATCTCTGTGGGATCGACCCTTACTCGCGTAAGGTTTATTACTTGGACGACCCAGTGCACTTGCTGGTTAGTTGTGCAAAGTTGTGTTTATGCCATGGTATTGAGCACCAAGTTATTGGGGCCATTACTAGGGATTATTTGAGTTGTGAAAAGTAGTGATCACAATTTCGCACACCACTCGTCACAGTCATTCAATCCCAGAATCCTACTCGGAATACCATAGACAAGGTTAGACTTTCCGGATTCCCAGAATCCTACTCGAAATACCACAGACAAGGTTAGACTTTCCGGATTCCCATGAATGCCGCCATCTATCTAGCTTATACCACGAAGATTCTGTTGGAGAATCTAAGAGATATGCGCCCGGCCTAAGGTAGAACGGAAGTGGTTGTCAATCACGCGCGTTCATAGGTGAGAATGATGATGAGTGTCACGGATCATCACATTCATCAAGTTGAAGTGCAACGAATATCTTAGAATAGGAATAAAAGAGAATTGAATAGAAAATAATAGTAATTGTATTGAAACTTGAGGTACAGCAGAGCTTCACACCCTTAATCTATGGTGTGTAGAAACTCCACCGTTGAAAATACATAAGTGAAAGGTTCAGGCATGGCCGAATGGCTAGCCCCCCCATGGTCTAAGGACTAGGCGTCCAGAGATCTATTCCAAGATGTTCCAAGATATCTAATACACTAGTAAAAAGTTCTATTTATAATAAACTAGCTACTAGGGTTTACATGAGTAAGTAATTGATGCATAAATCCACTTCCGGGGCCCACTTGGTGTGTGCTTGGGCTGAGCTTGATCTATCCACGAGCTGAGGCTTCTTTTGGAGTTGAACGCCAAGTTGTAACATGTTTTGGGCGTTCAACTCCGGGTTGTGACATGTTTCTGGCGTTTCACTCCAGACAGCAGCATGTACTTGGCGTTGAGCGCCACTTTACGTCATCAATTCCAACAGCATCGGCAGTCCTTTGTCAGCCTCCTATCAGAGTTTTGCTCAAGTCCCTCAATTTCAGCCAGAAATTACCTGATATCATAGAAAAACACACAAACTCATTGTAAAGTCCAGAAATGTGAATTTAACATAAAAACTAATGAAAACATCCCTAAAAGTAGCTTGAACTTACTAAAAACTACCTAAAAATAATGCCAAAAAGCGTATAAATTATCCGCTCATCAAGTACCCCTTACTGGCGTTTTTTCACCAGCAAGCTCTTTTTCTCTGCTTTTTGCACTGAATCCTTCTGTAACTCTGTGAATTCCTTTGATTTTGATGATCACCCTTTGAGAATATGTATCAAACTTTTATTAAATGAAACAGATAAACTGCTAATGACTGGGTTGCCTCCTAGCAAGCGCTTCTTTATTGTCTTTAGCTGGACCTTTACTGAGACTCATTCAAGCCTCAGTTTTGAGCATTCTTGCTCAAAATTCCTTTCAAGATAATGTTTGATCCTCTGTCCATTAACAATGAACCTTTTATCAGAATCACTATCCTAAAGCTCAACATATCCATATGGTGACACTCTTGTAATCACATACGGACCCCTCCACCGGGATTTAAGTTTTCCTTGGAATAGTTTGAGCCTAGAGTTGAAGAGCAGAACTTTTTGTCCTGGCTCAAAGACTCTAGATGACAACTTTTTGTCATGCCACTTCTTTGCCTTTTCCTTATAAATTTTTGCATTTTCAAAGGCACTGAGTCTAAATTCATCCAGCTCATTTAGCTGGAGTAATCTTTTTTCACCAGCTAACTTAGCATCCAGGTTTAGGAATCTGGTTGCCCAGTAGGCTTTATATTCCAGTTCCACGGGCAGATGACAGCCCTTGCCATACACAAGTTGGTATGGAGAGGTTCCGATAGGAGTCTTGAATGCTGTTCTGTATGCCAACGAGCATCATCAAAGCTCTTTGCCCAATCCTTTCTACGGGCTATTACAGTCCGTTCTAGGATTCTTTTTAGCTCTCTGTTAGAGACTTCAGCTTGCCCATTTGTCTGTGGATGATACGGAGTTGCTACTTTGTGGCTAATTCCATATCGAACCATAGCAGAGTAAAGCTATTTATTGCAGAAATGAGTGCCCCCCATCACTGATTAGCACTCTGGGAACACCAAATCTGTTGAAGATGTGTTTCTGGAGGAATTTCAGTATGGTCTTAGTATCATTATTGGGTGTGGCAATTCCTTCTACCCATTTAGATACATAGTCCACCGCCACCAGAATGTAAGTGTTTGAGTATGATGGTGGGAACGGACCCATGAAGTCAATACCCCATACATCAAACAATTCAATCTCTAAGATCCCTTGTTGAGGCATGGCGTATCCATGAGGTAAGTTACCAGCTCTTTGGCAACTGTCACAGTTACGCACAAACTCTCGGGCATCTCTATAGAGAGTAGGCCAGTAGAAGCCACATTGGAGGACCTTAGTGGCTGTTCGCTCACTTCCAAAATGTCCCCCATACTGTGATCCATGGCAATGCCACAAGATCCTTTGTGCTTCCTCTCTAGGTACACATTTGCGGATCATTCCGTCTGCACATCTCTTAAAGAGATATGGCTCATCCCATAGGTAGTACTTGGCATCTGAAATTAATTTCTTTCTTTGCACCCTGCTGTACTCCTGGGGTATGAACCTCACAACTTTATAATTTACAATGTCTGCAAACCATGGAGCTTCCTGAATGGCAAAGAGTTGCTCATCCGGAAAGGTCTCAGAGATCTCAGTAGAAGGGAGGGACGCCCCAGCTACTGGCTCTATTCGGGACAGATGATCAGCCACTTAGTTCTCTGTCCCTTTTCTGTATCTTATTTCTATATCAAACTCTTACAGAAGTAGCACCCACCTTATGAGCCTGAGTTTTGAATCCTGCTTTGTGAGTAAGTATTTAAGAGCAGCATGGTCAGTGTACACAATCACTTTTGACCCTACTAAATAGGATCTAAACTTGTCAATGGCATAGACCACTGCAAGTAACTCTTTTTCTGTGGTTGTGTAATTCTTCTGTGCGTCATTTAGAACATGGCTAGCATAATAAATGACGTGCAGAAGCTTGTTATGCCTCTGTCCCAACACTGCACCAATGGCATGGTCACTGGCATCACACATTAGTTCGAATAGCAATGTCCAGTCTGGTACAGAGATGACTGGTGCTGTGACCAGCTTGGCTTTCAGGGTATCAAACGCTTGCAGACACTGTGTGTCAAATACAAATGGTGTGTCAGCAGCTAGCAGGTTGCTTAGAGGTTTTGCAATTTTTGAAAAATCCTTTATAAACCTTCTGTAGAATCCTGCATGCCCCAGAAAGCTTCTGATTACCTTAACATTGGCAGGTGGTGGTAATTTTTCAATTACCTCTACCTTTGCTTGATCCACCTCTATTCCCTTGCTTGAAATTTTGTGCCCAAGGACAATTCCTTCAGTCACCATAAAGTGACATTTCTCCCAGTTTAAGACCAGGTTAGTCTCTTAGCATCTTTTCAGGACAAGTGCTAGATTATCAAGACATGAGTTGAATGAGTCTCCAAATACTGAGAAGTCATCCATGAAGACTTCCAGGAACTTCTCTACCATATCAGAGAAGATAGGGAGCATGCACCTCTGAAAAGTTGCAGGTGCATTGCATAGACCAAAAGGCATTCTTCTGTAAGCAAACACGCCAGAAGGACAGGTGAATGCTGTTTTCTCTTGATCTTGAGGGTCCACTGCAATTTGATAATAGCCTGAATAGCCATCCAAAAAGCAGTAATAATTGTGACCCGCTAGTCTTTCTAGCATCTGGTCTATGAATGGTAAAGGAAAATGATCCTTCCTGGTGGCTGTATTGAGCCTTCTGTAGTCAATACACATACGCCATCCTGTAACTGTTCTTGTAGGCACCAGTTCATTCTTTTCATTATGAACCACTGTCATGCCTCCCTTCTTGGGGACAACTTGGATAGAGCTTACCCAGGGGTTATCAGAAATAGGATAAATAATCCCAGCCTCTAGTAATTTAGTGACCTCTTTCTGCACCACCTCCTTCATGGCTGGATTTAGCCGCCTCTGTGGTTGAACCACTGGCTTGGCATTATCTTCCAATAGGATCTTGTGCATGCATCTTGCTGGGCTAATGCCCTTAAGATCACTTATGGACCATCCAAGAGCTATCTTGTGTGTCTTTAGCACTTGAATTAGTGCTTCCTCTTCCTGTGAATTTAAAGCAGAGCTTATGATCACTGAAAAAGTGTCACCCACTCCCAGAAATGCATACTTCAGGGATGGTGGTAGTGGTTTGAGCTCAGGTTTGGGAGGCTTATTCTCTTCCTGAGGAATTTTCAAAAATTCTTTTATTTCCTCTGGTCCCTCCTGATCAGGCTGAACATCCTTGAAGATGTCCTCTAGCTCTGATTCTAGACTTTCAGTCATATTGATCTCTTCCACCAAAGAGTCAATAATATCAGCGCTCATGCAATCATTTAATGTGTCTGGATGCTGCATAGTTTTGACAACATTCAACTTGAACTCATCCTCATTGACTCTCAGGGTTACTTCCCCTTTTTGTACATCAATAAGAGTTCGTCCAGTTGCTAGGAAAGGTCTTCATAGGATGAGAGTTGCACTCTTGTGCTCCTCCATTTCCAGCACTACAAAGTCAGTTGGAAAGGCGAATGGCCCAACCTTGACAATCATGTCCTCAATTATGCCTGATGGATATTTAATGGAGCCATCAGCAAGTTGGAGACATATCCGGGTTGGTTTGACTTCTTCAGTCAACCCAAGCTTTCTGATAGTGGATGCAGGTATTAGATTGATACTTGCTCAAAGGTCACATAGGGCTGTCTTGGTACAAGCACCTTCTAATGTGCATGGTATCATAAAGCTTCGTGGATCTTGAAGCTTTTCTGGTAAGCTTTTCAGAATAACTGCACTGCATTCTTCAGTGAGAAACACTTTTTCAGTTTCTCTCCAATCCTTCTTATGACTTAAGATCTCTTTCATGAACTTAGCATAAGAAGCTATTTGCTCAAGTGCCTCTGCAAATGGAATCTTTATTTCAAGAGTCCTTAGATAGTCTGCAAAGCGGGCAAATTGTTTATCCTATTCCGCTTGGCGGAGTTTCTGAGGATAAGGCATCTTGGCTTTATATTCTTCAACCGTAGTTGCTGCAGGTTTATTCTCTACAGAGGTGGTTGGAGAAACCTTTTTAGAGGGGTTACTATCAGCACTCTCAGGTGTCTGATTCCTCATTGGCGTTTGAACGCCAGGATTGGGTGAGGAATGGGCGTTTAACGCCAACTTTTCCCCCCTTTTTGGCGTTTGAACGCCATAATTGGGCAAGGAATGGGCGTTTAACGCCAACTTTTCCCCCCTTTCTGGCGTTTGAACGCCAGGAGTATTCCTCTCTGGGCTCTTACTGTCCTCAGAGGGATTTTAGACAGTGGTTTGGTTATCCTCTGTCAGTTGTTTCTTTCTTGGCTTTCTGCCACTTTGAGCAGTGTTGTTCAATGTCTTTCCACTCCTCAGTTGAACTACTTGGCATTCTTCTGTTATCTGTTTAGATAACTGCTATTTTGTCTGATTCAACTGTGATTCTATGTTCTTGTTAGCAATTTTAGTTTCTTGGAGCATCTCTTTAAATTTTGCTAACTATTTTGTCATCAGGTGTAATTGCTGATTAAGCTCAACAATCTGTTCTTGAGGATTAGGATCAGTGGCTACTGCCATAGCTTCTTCTTTTGTAGAGGACTCATTGCTAGAGTACAAATATTGATTTCTAGCAACAGTATCTATGAGTTCTTGAGCCTCTTCAATCGTTTTCCTCATGTGTATAGATCCACCAGCTGAGTGGTCCAAAGACATCTGAGCTTTTTCTGTAAACCCATAGTAGAAGATGTCTAACTGTACCCACTCTGAAAATATTTCAGAGGGGCATTTCCTTAGCATACCTCTATACCTCTCCCAGGCATTATAAAGGGATTCATTATCCTTTTGTTTAAAGCCTTGGATGTCCAGCCTTAGCTGTGTCATCCTTTTTGGAGGGTAAAATTGATTCAGGAATTTGTCTAATAATTGTCTCCATGTTTTTATACTTGCTGTAGGTTGGTTATTCAACCACCTCTTAGCTTGGTCTTTTACAGCAAATGGAAACAGTAATAATCTGTAGACATCCTGATCCACCTCTTTATCACGTACTGTGTCAGCAATTTGTAAGAACTGTGCCAGAAACTCAGTAGGTTCTTCCTGTGGAAGACCGGAATACTGGAAATTTTGCTGCACCATGATAATGAGTTGAGGATTTAGCTCAAAGCTGCTTGCTTTAATGGGAGGTATACAGATGCTACTCCCATATGCAGCTGTAATGGGGTTAGCATATGACCCCAGAGTCCTTCTGGACTGCTCACTTCCACTTAGGTCCATGATGGAGAAAGGGAGATGATGTGGATATTATTTTGTTTTATTATTATTATATATATAAATATATATATATATATATATATATATATATATATTTTTTTTAAAGGTAACCAAAAATAGTAGAATAAAATAAATGGAAAATAAAATAAAGATTCGAAAACCAAAAGAGAATAAAATCAAAGCAAATTGAAAACTAAATTAATTAATTAATAAAAAAAAGATTTTGGAATTAGCAATTAAAAAGATATGATTGAAAGTTATTTTGAAAAAGATTTGATTTTTTTTGAAATAAGAAAAGAGAAAAACAACAAAATGACACCAACCTTAAAATTTTTAGAAAATCAAGCATAAATTTTCGAAAATTTTAAAGGAAAACACACAGAAGACACCAAACTTAGAATTTTTAAAGATCAAGAAAGGACTAAGAACATGCAAATTCGAAAAATTAAAAGAAAACAAAGGCATGCAATTGACACCAAACTTAAAATATGAAACTAAACTTAAATAAAAGACTCTAAACCAACAAAAATAAAACAGTCCTAATCTAAGCAACAAGATAAACCGTCAGTTGTCCAAACTCGAACAATCCCCGGCAACGGCGCCAAAAACTTGGTGCACGAAATTGCAATCACACTTTTGCAATCCTGCACAACTAACCAGCAAGTGCACTGGGTCGTCCAAGTAATACCTTACGTGAGTAAGGGTCGATCCCACGGAGATTGTTAGCTTGAAGCAAGCTATGGTTACCTTGTAACTCTTAGTTAGGATATCAATAATTCTCAGGTTTAATTGTGAAAAGTAGAAGAACATGAAATGAATACTTGTTTTGCAGTAATGGAGAACAGGTTGAGGTTTTGCAGATGCTCTATCTTCTGAATCTCTGCTTTCCTACTGTCTTCTTCTTCAAGCACGCAAGGCTCCTTCCATGGCAAGCTGTATGTACGGTTTCACTGTTGTCAATGGCTAGCTCCCATCCTCTCAGTGAAAATGTTCAACGCGCTCTGTCACAGCACGACTATTCATCTGTCGGTTCTCAATCAGGTTGGAATATAATCCAGCGATTCTTTTGCGTCTGTCACTAACGCCCAGCCTTCAGGAGTTTGAAGCTCGTCATAGTCATTCAATCCTTGAATCATACTCAGAATACCACAAACAAGGTTTAGACCTTCCGGATTCTCTTGAATGCCGCCATCAATTCTAGCTTATACCACGAAGATTCTGATTAAGGAATCCAAGAGATATCTACTCAATCTAAGGTAGAACGGAGGTGGTTGTCAGGCACACATTCATAGGTGAGAATGATGATGAGTGTCACGGATCATCACATTCATCAAGTTTAGGAACAAGTGATATCTTAGAATAGAAGCAAGTGTGATTGAATGAAAAACAGTAGTAATTGCATTAATCCATCAAGACACAGCAGAGCTTCTCACCCCCAACCATGGGGTTTAGAGACTCATGCCGTAGAAGATACAATAAGAAACGTGTAATGTGTTATGCAGTCGAGATACAATGTCAAAAGGTCCTATTAATAGTGAACTAATAACCTAGGATATACAGAAATGAGTAAATGACGTAAAAATCCACTTCCGGGGTCCACTTGGTGTGTGCTTGGGCTGAGCATTGAAGCTTTCATGTGTACAGACTTTTTATGGAGTTAAACGCCAGCTTTTGTGCCAGTTTGGGCGTTTAACTCCAATTTTTGTGCCAGTTCCGGCGTTAAACGCCGGGAATTCTTAAGCTGATTTGCAACGCCGGTTTGGGCCATCAAATCTCAGGTAAAGTATGGACTATTATATATTGCTGGAAAGCCCAGGATATCTACTTTCCAACGCAATTGAGAGCGCGCTAATTGGGCATCTGTAGCTCCAGAAAAACCACTTCGAGTGCAAGGAGGTCAGAATCCAACAGCATCTGCAGTCTTTTTCAGCCTCTGAATCATATTTTTGCTCAGGTCCCTCAATTTCAGCCAGAAAATACCTGAAATCACAGAAAAACACACAAACTCATAGTAAAGCCCAGAAAAGTGAATTTTAAATAAAAACTAATAAAAACATGCTAAAAACTAACTAAAATGTACTAAAAACATACTAAAAACAGTGCCAAAAAGCGTATAAATTATCCACTCATCATAGATCCAGCAAAGGTGGATGTTATTTCTAGTTTGCCTTACCTCTCTTCTGTGAGAGAAGTCCGTTCATTTCTTGGCCATGCAGGTTTTTACCGAAGATTCATTAAGGGCTTTAGTAAGGTAGCACTTCCCTTATCCAGATTACTGCAGAAAGATATTGAGTTCGAGTTCAGTGAGGATTGCAAACAAGCGTTTGACAAGCTGAAAACCGCCCTGACTCAAGCTCCAATTGTAAGAGGACCAGACTGGAGCCAGCCATTCGAAATCATGTACGATGCTTCCAACCATGCAGTAGGAGCAGCACTGGCTCAGCGTGAAGGTAAAGACCCTTTTGTTATTGCTTATGCGTCTAAAACTTTAGACGCCGCTCAGTCTAACTACACTACTACTGAAAAAGAGCTTCTTGCTATTATTTTTGCTCTGGATAAATTCTGAGCCTATTTACTTGGTACTAGGTAGTAGTGTATTCAGACCACGCAGCTCTAAAGTATCTATTAGCTATAAAGGAATCCAAACCAAGGCTTATACGTTGGATACTGCTACTACAAGAATTTGATTTAGAAATAAAGGACAGGAGTGGTAACCAGAATCTAGTGGCAGATCACTTGAATCGCCTTGAACACATTAAGGATGACTCCATTCCTATAGCTGATAATTTTCCATTTGATAACCTACAAGCAGTATCTGAGGTAACCCCTTGGTATGCACCTGTAGCTAATTATCTAGTTAACCGCACTTTTCCTCCACACTTTACTAAGCACCAAAGAGACAAGCTGAAAAGCGAGTCTAAATATTATATATGGGATGACCCATATTTATGGAGATGTGGCGCTAACCAGGTAATTAGAAGGTGTGTGCCTCAATCAGAATTCCAGTCCATTTTGGAGGCCTATCACTCATCTGAGAGTGGAGGACATTTTGGCCCTCAAAGAACAGTTAGAAAAATCTTAGACTGTGGATTCTGGTGGCCCACCCTTTTTAATGACGCTGCTGAATTTTGTAAATCTTGTCCCCCATGCCAAAGGTTTGGTAATATATCCCAGAGGGATGAAATGCCTCAACAAACTATGATTTTCTGTGAAATTTTTTATGTTTGGGGCATTGACTTCATGGGTCCATTTCCAAATTCTAATGGCCACCTCTATATATTGTTAGCTGTAGACTATGTTTCTAAATGGGTGGAAGCAATTCCTACCCGTACTGATGATGCTAACACTGTTATTTCCTTTGTTAGAAACCATATTATTTGTCGCTTTGGATCACCACTAGCAATCGTGAGCGATCAAGGCACCCATTTTTGTAACAGGAGACTAATAGGATTACTGAAGAAGCATGGGATCATTCATAAAATAGCAACAGCCTACCATCCCCAGACTAATGGACAAGTCGAGGTGTCTAACAGAGAGATAAAGCGCATCTTACAGAAGATAGTCAAACCTCATAGAAGGGACTGGAGCACCAGACTACAAGATGCACTTTGGGCATACAGAACATCATACAAGACACCCATTGGGATGAGTCCTTTCCGCTTAGTCTATGGAAAGGCTTGTCACCTTCCAGTTGGGTTGGAGCACAAAGCTTTTTGGGCAGTAAAGGAATGCAATATGGGATTTGAGAAAGCCGGAGCTAAAAGGAAGTTGCAACTGCAAGAATTGGAGAGCCTTCGCGTAGAAGCTTATGAGAACTCAAGACTGTACAAGGAGAAAATGAAGGTTGTACATGATCAACACATCAAGAGAAACGAGTTCCAACCTGGGGATTTGGTCCTTCTTTACAACTCTAGACTGAGGCTCATGCCAGGCAAACTGCGATCAAGGTGGGAAGGTCTATATAGAGTCGAGAAGGCTGAACCATATGGAGTTTTCCATCTAAGTCACCCTTCAAGCTCTGAACTCATCAAGGTTAATGGACATCGTTTGAAGCTCTACCATGGTAAGAAGGCGACGAAAAACAAGGAGTTAGAGATCTTCCTCCTGGAGGATCCACTCGCAACTGAAAACTGAGCTACTGAAGCGTCCAACTTAAGGATGTTAAAGCAAAGTGCTAGGTGGGAGACAACCCACCACGGTATGATCGTTCCTTTTCTTCTCCTTCTCTTCCCTCATCTATAACTCTTCTCCATACTACTGCCTCTATCTTGCACCTCATCTGCATACTGCATTTGCATAAAAAAAATTTTTTTCACGTGACGCAGCTGCACCATTGACGCGTCCGCGTCGCGGGTGGATCCGAGAATATAAGAAAGTGAACAGAGAGTCACACGAGAGCATGGCTGGAGGCGTGCCTTTGGCATAAATCATCACATGCGACCACGTCGCTGACACGTCCGCGTCAAGTGCAAAAATTAGCCTCCCACGCGTCCGCATCATGTTGTCATGACCATGTTTTTACTTCATTCATCTTTACCGTGCACTGATTCTCACTCACTTAATCCCCTTCCTTGCTCTATCTCTTTGGATTTAACTTACTTTCTCTTCCCTTTTTCAGAATGGCCACTAAGAAAGACAAAGAAAAAGCTACCCCTAAACCCACAGCAAGGAAAGGAACGAAGAGAGCATTAGTGGCAGAGCCTTCTTCAACTGCAGTCAAGCCCTCAACAAAAAGAATTAAAAGGATTATCAAGGTTGATGAAAAGGAGAGAGCCTTCCCAACAAAGGACACTGCACGATTTCCAAATCGCTATTGTGAGCAGATGTTTCCTATTCTGGCAGCTCGAAATTACAACAATGAACACCTTCTTATCCTTCCGCCTCGTATTACTGAATTTGTTGAGCCACAAATTGCACAAAGACATTGGGGATTCTTACAGAGACAGCCACGACAGGTTAATCTTTCTTGGGTTGTTGAGTTCTACTCCAAATTCCACCTGCCGACTCTGCAGTCAGTTTATTTATGCCAGAAGCAAGTCCCCATTACAGAAGAGGCCATTCAGCTTGCCTTAGATCTCCCCCTGCTCCAGAAGGATTGGACACTTTTTAGAAAGCCGCTATCAAACGCCAGGCGTACACCTTTGATTGGGACGCTGTTCTCAGAGTTATTGCTCATCCTGGCAGCAAATGGATCTTCGGATACCATCATTTCCGTCCTAAGGGAATCTCGGCTTCCACACTTACCTTAGAGGCTCACGTATGGGCCCAGATTATGTCCCATTACGTCTTCCCGAGTACTCATGAGTCCTCCTTTACGGCAGACATGGCCGTTCTACTATGGTGCATCCTCACAGACCAACCTCTTAATTTACCGAGACATATCCGTAATGCTATGGGACACGTGCAGATCGCAAGCAACCTACCTTTCCCCGCCTTGGTCTCTGATCTTATCTCAGCAACCAGAGTATCCTACAGAGCTAGAGACACCAAAGCCATTCTTCCATGGGATGATCAGTATGTCCCTAGCGGGAGATATCTCAGGCCACAACTTGCCACTACCAGCCAGTCCACAGAGGATGATGCAGTTCCTCCACCATCTACTAGTCAGCTGCTGCACCAAATACTGAAGCGATTGGACCAACAAGAAAAGAAAGCAAAGCTCCGAGAGTGCCGCAACCACCGCCATTTCAAACACCTCAAGGAGCTACTTATAGGCAATCACAAACCCAATGATGATCCAGGCACTCCGGACTCCACTTCTTTCACCATCACAGGGAGCCACGACGGTCTCGACTGTGGAGACACTGCCACCAGCCCACCACTGTTCCTGACAGATGGCACCAAGGACGGTGCAAATCCTTAAGTGTGGGAAAGTCGGTCAGTACCTGACTTTCAGAGGTAATTTTTCTTCCCTAAACACCAATAAATTAGGATATTTAGTTAGTTTTTCTTTCTTTTGTAGAATAGGATAAATTACATAGTAATAGATTAGTTGCATGCATGTTCTACTTGATTGAAAAGACAATAAGTTTCTTCTAAAACTCTATCTTTGGAAAAAAATTTCACTAATTTTAATTAAAACTCTTATGTTAAAATTGCTTGAAGTTGTATTTGGATCATGAATTTTAAAGCTAAAGAAGACACAACCTGTGAGAATTGAGCCTTTATGCATGATTACATTATTTAACCATATTTGTTTTATTCTTGTGTGTTTACTTCTCTATGATTGTAACCTATATTTTGTCCCATCTTATATGTCTAATGTTTAATATATTTATATGCTGCATATGATTGAGGCCATTAATTGTTTAGCTCACTTTTCCAAATTAAGCCTACCGTTTCAATTACCTTTGTTAGCCGCTTTGAGCCTTTAAATCCCATTTGTTCTATAATCTACCACATTACTAGCCTTAAGCGGAAAAAGAATTATATACCCCAATTTGAATCTTTGATTAGCTTGAGATAGAATTGTGTGTGCTAATTAAGTATGGGAAATTGTGGGAACAAAGGATATTAAGGAGATATGTCATGATAATATAATGGGAATTTGGACACCTACTCATGTGAAACTATAAGAATAAAAAAAAAATCTATGTGCATTGATAAGCTATGTTGATTTTGAAAAAAATATATATATAATAAGGGGACAAAATTGTCCCAATGTTGAGTTAAGAATTCAAAGGTCAATGCATGTATGATAGAATTAAAATAAACAGTTGATACCTGAGTATGGAATGTGAAAGAGAATCCTGGGTAGCTAGGTACGAACTCCATAGTTATACAAAATATATAGGTTATGTTAGAGTTTGAGTTAATTAAAGATTCAATTTATAAGCTCACTTAACCATATATGTATCCTTACCCTTACCTTGGCCCCATTACAACTCTGAAAAGACCTCATGATGTTGCATTGGTATATTAAATGTTGTTGATTGGTTAGGAGAAGAACAAAATTTAGGGAGCATGATTAGAGAAGGATAGAGTGATTACCCTATACACTGGAGAGATTAGAAGATACATACATTATCAGTGAGGGTTCAATGCTTAAAATTTTATGTTTCCTGCTTTCATGAGCTACCTTCTTGCATTTTTATCTGTTCTTACTGTATGAGAATTGAATTAGTGGAGCTTGATTTGTAATTATTTTGAAGAGCTTATTTATTCTTGATCAAGTGGGCAAGAATCATATAGTTGCATTCACATGTATAGGTTGCATTGCATTGCATGAGTTTTACATGTTCCTACTCATTTATTTTATCTCCTTCAACTAAGCATGAGGACATGCTAATGTTTAAGTGTGGGGAGGTTGATAAACCACTATTTTATGGTTTACAATGTGTTTAATTGTGTGGTTTTATCATGGTCTTTACCCACTTATTCATATAATTAGCATGCATTTATATTTCCTTCCTAAAATTATTACATGATTGAAAACTTAATTAGGTATTTTAATCCCCCTTTATTCCATTCGATGCCGTGATCTGTGTGTTAAGTGTTTCAGACTTTATAGGGCATGAATGAGTGAGAGATTGGGAAGGAAGCTTGCAAAAATGGAAGGAATACAAGAAATTGAGGAGATGACCAGCGAGAAGTGACGCGTACGCGTCACCGACACGACCGCGCGGAAGAAAGAAATTCGCAGTGACGCGGCCGCATGAGTGACGCGGACGCGCGGATTGGAAAAGCAGAAGCGACGCGGAGGCATGGACGACGCGCCTGATGAGCGGATAATTTGTACGCTTTTTGGCATTGTTTTTAGTATGTTTTTAGTATATTTGGTTTAGTTTTTAGTATATTTTTATTAGTTTTTAGTTAAAATTCACTTTTCTGGACTTTACTATGAGTTTGCATGTTTTTCTGTGATTTCAGGTATTTTCTGGCTGAAATTGAGGGACCTGAGCAAAAATCTGATTCAGAGACGGAAAAGGACTGCAGATGCTGTTGGATTCTGACCTCCCTGCACTCGAAGTGGATTTTCTGGAGCTACAGAAGCCCAATTGGCGCGCTCTCAACGGCGTTGGAAAGTAGACATCCTGGGCTTTCCAGCAATATATGATAGTCCATACTTTGCCCAAGATTTGATGGCCTAAACCGGCGTTCAAAGTCACCCTCAGAATTCCCAGCGTTAAACGCCGGAACTGGCACCAAAATGGGAGTTAAACGCCCAAACTGGCATAAAAGCTGGCGTTTAACTCCAAGAAGAGTCTCAACACGAAAATGCTTCATTGCTCAGCCCAAGCACACACCAAGTAGGCCCAGAAGTGGATTTTTATGTCATTTACTCATCTTTGTAATTCTTAAGCTACTAGTTCCCTATAAGTAGGACCTTTTACTATTGTATTTTCATCTTGGTTCTTCTGGTTCCCTCTCTGGGGCCGAAACCAATGATCACTTTTGTTCTTATGTATTTTCAATGGTGGAGTTTCTACACACCATAGATTAAGGTGTGGAGCTCTGCTGTACCTCGAGTATTAATGCGATTACTATTGTTCTTCTATTCAATTCCGCTTGTTCTTTGTCCAAGATATCACTTGTTCTTCAACTTGATGAATGTGATGATCCGTGACACTCATCATCATTCTCACCTATGAACGTGTGACTGACAACCACCTCCGTTCTACCTTAGATTGGGTGAATATCTCTTGGATTCCTGATACACGATGCATGGTTGATCGCCTGACAACCGAGTGCTCGCCTGACAAACGAGCCAGCCATTCCGTGAGATCAGAGTCTTCGTGGTATAGGCAAGAACTGATGGCGGCATTCAAGAGAATCCGGAAGGTCTAACCTTGTCTGTGGTATTCTGAGTAGGATTCAATGATTGAATGACTGTGACGTGCTTCAAACTCCTGAAGGCGGGGCGTTAGTGACAGACGCAAAAGAATCACTGGATTCTATTCCGGCTTGATCGAGAACCGACAGATGGATAGTCGTGCCGTGACAGGGTGCGTTGAACATTTCCACTGAGAGGATGGGAGGTAGCCACTGACAACGGTGAAACCCTTGCATAAGCTTGCCATGGAAAGGAGTAAGAAGGATTGGATGAAGACAGTAGGAAAGCAGAGAGACGGAAGGGACTAAGCATCTTCATACGCTTATCTGAAATTCCCACCAATGAATTACATAAGTATCTCTATCTTTATCTTTATGTTCTATTCGTATATCACTATACCCAATTGAGTCTGCCTGACTAAGATTTACAAGGTGACCATAGCTTGCTTCATACCAACAATCTCCGTGGGATCGACCCTTACTCGCGTAAGGTTTATTACTTGGACGACCCAGTGCACTTGCTGGTTAGTTGTGCGAAGTTGTAGTGATCACAATTTCGTGCACCAAGTTTTTGGCGCCATTGCCGGGGATTGTTTCGTGTATGGACAACTGACGGTTCATCTTGTTGCTTAGATTAGGTATTTTCTTCAGAGTTCTTAAGAATGAATTCTAGTGTTTCAAGGTGATGTTCTTATCATCACCAAAGCTGATTGATTCTCATCAATTTAGCTCTTGAATGCAATGTCTTGCTGAAGCTTGGCTAGCCATGTCTAATTCCTTTAGACTAAAGCTTTAGACTAACATTGCATGATTCCTGGAATTCTCATTAAGAATTTTGATATGTTTATTTTCTTTTCCACTTAATTTTCGAAAAAAATCCAAAAAAATTACAAAATCATAAAAACCAAAAATATTTTATGTTTCTTGTTGAGTCTAGAGTCTCATTTTAAGTTTGGTGTCAATTGCATGTTTCTGTTCTTCTTGCATTCATTCATGTGTCTTAAGTGATCTTCAAGATGTTCTTGATGATTTCATTACTCTGATCTTTAAATTCTCTTGACTTGAGTGTTTTGTGTTTTGTCATATGCATTCTCATTTTGTTAGTGTCAGTAGTATACAAACTGCTAAGTTTGGTGTCTTGCATGCATTGTTATTTGATTTTAGTTGCATTTTGATTATTCCTCATTATTAAAAATCCAAAAATATTTTTAATTTGTGTCTTTTCAAGTCAATAATACAGAGAATTGAAGATTCAGAACATACAGCAGAGGAATTACACAGAAAAAGCTGGGCGTTCAAAACGCCCAGTGAAGAAGGACAGACTGGCGTTTAAACGCCAGCCAGGGTGCCTGGTTGGGCGTTTAACGCCCAAAAAGGTAGTGCATTGGGCGTTAAACGCCAGAATGTGCACCATTCTGGGCGTTTAACGCCAGGATGGCACAAGGGGGAGGATTTTGTTTTCAAATCAATTTTTTTTTTCAAGTTTTCAAAGTTTTTCAAAATCAAATCTTTTTCAAATCATATCTTTTCAATCAAATGTTTTCAAAATCAATTTCTTTCCTTTCTCAAAGATACTTGCTAACAATTAATGATTTGATTGAACATTTCAAGTATGTTGCCTTTTCTGTTGAGAAAGGTTTAATGTTTGAATCATATCTTTTCTTGTTAGGCAAGTCATTAATTTTTAAAATCAAATCTTTTTAAAATTGTTTTTCAATCATATCTTTTTAAAACCATAACTTTTCAATCAAATCTTTTTAATCACATCTTTTTCAAAACAATTCTCAATCATATCTTTTTAATTTCTAGTTTCAAATCTCTTTCAAAAAAAAAATTACTTGATCTTTTTCTCACTCTTGATTTTCGAAAATCAAATTATAGTTTTTCAAAATGTTTTTAAAATCTTTTTAATTAATTTTCAAAAATTTCTTCCACTCTTCTCACATCCTTTTATTTATGGAATACCACTCCTCCTCAATGCACAATTCGAACTCTATCTCACTAAGTTTGAAATTCTTCTACCTCTTTCTTCTATTATTCTGTTCCTCTGACACCTCAAGGAATCTCTATACTGTGACATAGAGGATTCCATATTTTCTTGTTCTCTTCTCATTCATATGAGCAGGAACAAAGACAAAGGCATTCTTGTTGAAGCTGACCCTGAACCTGAAAGGACCTTGAAGCGAAAGCTAAGAGAAGCTAAGGCACAACTCTCTGTAGAGGACCTAACAGAAATCTTCAAAGAAGAAGACATGGCAGCCGAAAACAACAACAATGCAAACAATGCAAGGAAGGTGCTGGGTGACTTTACTGCACCTACTCCCGACTTCTATGGGAGAAGCATCTCTATCCCTGCCATTGGAGCAAACAACTTTGAGCTTAAGCCTCAATTAGTTTCTCTAATGCAACAGAATTGCAAGTTCCATGGACTTCCATTGGAAGATCCTCATCAGTTTTTGGCTGAGTTCTTGCAAATCTGTGACACTGTCAAGACTAATGGGGTTGACCCTGAGGTCTACAGACTTATGCTATTCCCTTTTGCTGTAAGAGACAGAGCTAGGACATGGTTGGACTCACAACCTAAAGAAAGCCTGGACTCATGGGAAAAACTAGTCAATGCCTTCTTGGCAAAGTTCTTTCCACCTCAAAAATTGAGTAAGCTTAGAGTGGAAGTCCAAACCTTCAGATAGAAGGATGGAGAATCCCTCTATGAAGCTTGGGAAAGATACAAACAGTTGATCAGAAAATGTCCTTCTGACATGCTTTCTGAATGGAGCATCATAGGTATTTTCTATGACGGTCTCTCTGAACTATCCAAGATGTCTTTGGATAGCTCTGCTGGAGGATCTCTTCATCTGAAGAAGACGCCTACAGAAGCTCAAGAGCTAATTGAAATGGTTGCAAATAACCAATTCATGTACACTTCTGAAAGGAATCTTGTGAACAATGGGACAAATCAGAAGAAATGAGTTCTTGAGATTGATACTCTGAATGCCATTCTGGCTCAGAACAAGATATTGACTCAACAAGTCAATTTGATTTCTCAAAGTCTGTCTGGAATGCAAAATGCACCAAGCAGTACTAAGGATGCTTCATCTGAAGAAGAAGCTTATGATCCTGAGAACCCTTCAATGGAAGAGGTGAATTACCTAGGAGAACCCTATGGAAACACCTATAATTCTTCATGGAAAAATCATCCAAATTTCTCATGGAAGGATCAACAGAGACCTCAACAAGGTTTCAACAACAATAATGGTGGAAGAAACAGGTTTAGCAATGGCAAGCCATTTCCATCATCTTCTCAGCAACAGACAGAGAATCCTAAGCAGAACCCCTCTGACTTAGCAACTATGGTCTCTGATCTAATCAAAACCACTCAAAGTTTCATGACTGAAACAAGGTCCTCCATTAGGAATTTGGAGGCACAAGTGGGACAGCTGAGCAAGAAAATTACTGAACTCCCTCCTAGTACTCTTCCAAGCAATACAGAAGAAAATCCAAAAGGAGAGTGCAAGGCCATCAACATGGCCGAATTTGGAGAGGAAGGAGAGGAAGTGAACGCTAATGAAGAAGACCTCAATGGGCGTGCACTAGCCTCCAATGAGTTCCCTAATGAAGAACCATGGGAATCTGAGGCTCAAAATGAGACCATAGAGATTCCATTGGACTTACTTCTGCCCTTCATGAGCTCTGATGAGTATTTTTCCTCTAAAGAGGATGAGTATGTCACTGAAGAGCAAGTTGCTAAATACCTTGGAGCAATCATGAAGCTAAATGACAAGTTATTTGGAAATGAGACTTGGGAGGATGAACCCCCTTTGCTCACCAAAGAATTGGATGACTTGTCTAGGCAGAAATTACCTCAAAAGAGGCAGGACCCTGGGAAGTTCTCCATACCTTGTACCATAGGCACCATGACCTTCAACAAGGCTCTGTGTGACTTAGGGTCAAGTGTAAACCTCATGCATCTCTCTGTAATGGAGAAGCTAGGGATCTTTGAGGTGCAAGCTGCAAGAATCTCATTAGAGATGGCAGACAACTCAAGAAAACAAGCTCATGGACTTGTAGAGGATGTTTTGGTGAAGATTGAAGACCATTACATCCCTGCTGATTTCATAGTCCTAGAGACTGGGAAGTGCATGGATGAAACCATCATCCTTGGCAGACCCTTCCTAGCCACAGCAAAGGCTGTGATTGATGTTGATGGAGGTGAACTGATCATTCAAGTGAATGAAGAATCCTTTGTGTTTAAGGCTCAAGGATATCCCTCTGTCACCATGGAGAGGAAGCATGAAGAGCTTCTCTCAATTCAGAGTCAAACAGAGCCCCCACAGTCAAACTCTAAGTTTGGTGTTGGGAGGCCACAACCAAACTCTAAGTTTGGTGTTGAACCCCCACATTCAAACTCTAAGTTTGGTGTTGGGAGGTTCCAACATTGCTCTGCGCATTTGTGAGGCTCCATGAGAGCCCACTGTCAAGCTACTGACATTAAAGAAGTGCTTGTTGGGAGGCAACCCAATGTTATATTTTATCTATTTTCCTTTGTTATTTTATGTTTTTTGTAGGTTGATGATCATGAGAAGTCACAAAATCAATTGAAAAAGCAAAACAAATGAAAACAGGAAGAAAAATAGCACACCCTGGAGGAAGAACCTACTGGCGTTTAAACGCCAGTAAGGCTAGCAGATGGGTGTTTAACGCCCAGTCTGGCACCATTCTGGGCGTTTAACGCCAGAAAGGGGCACCAGACTGGCGTTAAATGCCAGGAAAGGGCAAGAACCTGGCGTTAAACGCCAGAAATGGGCACCAGCCCGGCGTTTAACGCCAGAATTGGCTAAAAACGCATCTTTGCATGCCATTTGGTGCAGGGATGACTTTTCCTTGACACCTCAGGATCTGTGGACCCCACAGGATCCCCACCAACCCCACCACTCTCTCTCTTCTTCACCCATTCACCAATCACCTCAATACCTCTTCCCCAAAAACACTTCACCTATCAAATCCCATCTTCTCTTCACCACTCACATCCATCCTTCATAAAACCTCACCTACCTTACCATTCAAATTCAAACCACTTTCCCTCCCAAACCCACCCATAATGGCCGAACCACACAACCTCCTCCATCTCCTCCATTTTCTTCTTCTTCTACTCTATTCTTTCTTCTTTTGCTCGAGGACGAGCAAACCTTTTAAGTTTGGTGTGGTAAAAGCATTGCTTTTTGTTTTTCCATAATCATTTATGGCATCCAAAGCCGGAGAAACCTCTAGAAAGAGGAAAGGGAAGGCAAAAGCTTTCACCTCCGAGTCATAGGAGATGGAGAGATTCATCTCAAGGGTGCATCAAGACCACTTCTATGAAGTTGTGGCCAAGAAGAAAGTGATCCCTGAGGTCCATTTCAAACTAAAAAAGGGTCAACTTTGATCAAAGGTTGGACCAAGTCCTCACAGACATTTGTGAAGAGGGCGCCCAATGGAAGAGAGATTCAAGAGGGAAGCCGGTTCAACTGAGAAGACCTCAAGCCCATCACTAAGAAAAGGATGGAGCAAACAAGAGACCCCTCTCATCATGAGATCCCTGAGATGCCTCAAGGGATGCACTTTCCTCCACAAGACTATTGGGAGCAACTAAACACCTCCCTAGGAGAACTGAGTTCCAACATGGGACAACTAAGGGTGGAGCACCAAGAACATTCCATCCTCCTCCATGAAATCAGAGAAGATCAAAGAATCATGAGAGAGGAGCAACAAAGACAAGGAAGAGACATTGAGGAGCTCAAGCACTCCATAAGACCTTCAAGAGGAAGAACAAGCCGCCATCACTGAGGTGGACCCGTTCTTTAATCTCCTTGTTCTTTATTTTCTTGTTTTTCAAAATTTTCATGCTTATGTTTGTCTATGTTTGTGTCTTATGATCATTAGTGTCTTAGTGTCTATGCCTTAAAGTTATGAATGTCCTATGAATCCATCACCTTTCTTAAATGAAAACTGTTTTTAATCACAAAAGAACAAGAAGTACAGGATTTCGAATTCATCTTTAAAACTAGCTTAATTAGTTTGATGTGGTGGCAATACTTTTTGTTTTCTAAATGCATGCTTGAACAGTGCATATGTCTTTTGAATTTGTGGTTCATGAATGTTGGCTCTTGAAAGAATGATGAAAAAAGAGACATGTTACTGAGGATCTGAAAAATCATAAAATGATTCTTGAAGCAAGAAAAGCAGTGAATACAAAAAAAAAAGAGAAGGAGAAAAACGAAAAAGAAAAAAAGGGGAAAAGAAAAAGAAAAGAAAAGAAAGAAATAAAGTTGTGATCCAAGGCAAAAGAGTGTGCTTAAGAACCCTGGACACCTCTAATTGGGGACTTTAGCAAAGCTGAGTCACAATCTGAAAAGGTTCACCCAATTATGTGTCTGTGGCATGTATGTATCCGGTGGTAATACTGGAAGACAGAGTGCTTTGGGCCACGGCCAAGACTCAATAAGAAGCTGTGTTCAAGAATCATCATACTTAACTAGGAGAATCAATAACACTATCTGGATTCTGAGTTCCTAAAGAAGCCAATCATTCTAAATTTCAAAGAATAAAGTGAGATGCCAAAACTGTTCGGAGGCAAAAAGCTACTAGTCCCGCTCATCTAATTTGGAGCTAAGTTTCATTGATAATTTGGAGTCTATAGTATATTCTCTTCTTTTTATCTTATTTGATTTTCAGTTGCTTGAGGACAAGCAACAATTTAAGTTTGGTGTTGTGATGAGCGGATAATTTGTACGCTTTTTGGCATTGTTTTTAGTATGTTTTTAGTATATTTGGTTTAGTTTTTTGTATATTTTTATTAGTTTTTAGTTAAAATTCACTTTTCTGGACTTTACTATGAGTTTGTGTGTTTTTCTGTGATTTCAGGTATTTTCTGGCTGAAATTGAGGGACCTGAGCAAAAATCTGATTCAGAGACTGAAAAGGACTGCAGATGCTGTTGGATTCTGACCTCCCTGTACTCGAAGTGGATTTTCTGGAGCTACAGAAACCCAATTGGCGCGCTCTCAACGGCGTTGGAAAGTAGACATCCTGGGCTTTCCAGCAATATATGATAGTCCATACTTTGCTCAAGATTTGATGGCCCAAACCGGCGTTCAAAGTCACCCTCAGAATTCCCAGCGTTAAACGCCGGAACTGGCACCAAAATGGGAGTTAAACGCCCAAACTGGCATAAAAGCTGGCGTTTAACTCCAAGAAGAGTCTCTACACGAAAATGCTTCATTGCCCAGCCCAAGCACACACCAAGTAGGCCCAGAAGTGGATTTTTATGTCATTTACTCATCTTTGTAATTCTTAAGCTACTAGTTCCCTATAAGTAGGACCTTTTACTATTGTATTTTCATCTTGGTTCTTCTGGTTCCCTCTCTGGGGCCGAAACCAATGATCACTTTTGTTCTTATGTATTTTCAATGGTGGAGTTTCTACACACCATAGATTAAGGTGTGGAGCTCTGCTGTACCTCGAGTATTAATGCGATTACTATTGTTCTTCTATTCAATTCCGCTTGTTCTTTGTCCAAGATATCACTTGTTCTTCAACTTGATGAATGTGATGATCCGTGACACTCATCATCATTCTCACCTATGAACGTGTGACTGACAACCACCTCCGTTCTACCTTAGATTGGGTGAATATCTCTTGGATTCCTGATACACGATGCATGGTTGATCGCCTGACAACCGAGTGCTCGCCTGACAAACGAGCCAGCCATTCCGTGAGATCAGAGTCTTCGTGGTATATGCAAGAACTGATGGCGGCATTCAAGAGAATCCGGAAGGTCTAACCTTGTCTGTGGTATTTTGAGTAGGATTCAATGATTAAATGACTGTGACGTGCTTCAAACTCCTGAAGGCGGGGCGTTAGTGACAGACGTAAAAGAATCACTGGATTCTATTCCGGCCTGATCGAGAACCGACAGATGGATAGCCGTACCGTGACAGGGTGCGTTGAACATTTCCACTGAGAGGATGGGAGGTAGCCACTGACAACGGTGAAACCCTTGCATAAGCTTGCCATGGAAAGGAGTAAGAAGGATTGGATGAAGACAGTAGGAAAGCAGAGAGATGGAAGGGACCAAGCATCTTCATACGCTTATCTGAAATTCCCACCAATGAATTACATAAGTATCTCTATCTTTATCTTTATGTTCTATTCGTATATCACTATACCCAATTGAGTCTGCCTGACTAAGATTTACAAGGTGACCATAGCTTGCTTCATACCAACAATCTCCGTGGGATCGACCCTTACTCGCGTAAGGTTTATTACTTGGACGACCCAGTGCACTTGCTGGTTAGTTGTGCGAAGTTGTAGTGATCACAATTTCGTGCACCAGCGCCCGCATGGAAAAGAAAAACGCCGAATGACGCGTCCGCGTGAATAACACGTCCGTGTGACGTGCGCGATTTGCAGAATTTCAAAAGTCGCTGGCAGAGTTTCTGGGCTAGATTTCAACCCAGTTTTCGGCCCGGAATTACAGACTAGAGTCAGGGAACATGCAGAAATGAGAGACACAATTCATTCTGCATAACTTTTAGTTTTAGATCTGGATTTAATCCTCCCCTAGGTTTTTTCACTCACTTGAGCATTCATAATTAGCATTGGAAGGTTTTGGCTTTAGCTTTTGAGAAGAGTCTACCTCCGGTACTAGTCATCTTATTTTGTTATTTAATTTTTATATTTATTCTTCCATATTTTTAATCCCTCTAGAGTTGACTTTGTCTTATTTTTACAAGTTATTAATATAGACTATTTTTATTTTCAATTAATCCTTTTATTATTGTTTATCATGTTGATGAGCGGATAATTTGTACGCTTTTTGGCATTGTTTTTAGTATGTTTTTAGTATGATCTAGTTAGTTTTTAGTATATTTTTATTAGTTTTTAGTTAAAATTCACTTTTCTGGACTTTACTATGAGTTTGTGTGTTTTTCTATGATTTCAGGTATTTTCTGGCTGAAATTGAGGGCCCTGAGCAAAAATCTGATTCAGAGACTGAAAAGGACTGCAGATGCTGTTGGATTCTGACCTCCCTGCACTCGAAGTGGATTTTCTGTAGCTACAGAAGCCCAATTGGCGCGCTCTCAACGGCATTGGAAAGTAGACATCCTGGGCTTTCCAGCAATGTATAATAGTCCATACTTTTCCCGAGATTTGATGGCCCAAACCGGCGTGGCAAATCAGCCTCAGAATTTCCAGCGTTTAACGCTGGAACTGGCATAAAACTTGGAGTTAAACGCCCAAACTGGCATAAAAGCTGGCGTTTAACTCCAGAAAAGGTCTCTACACGAAAATGCTTCATTGCTCAGCCCAAGCACACACTAAGTAGACCCAGAAGTGGATTTTTACGTCATTTACTCATTTCTGTACACCCTAGGTTACTAGTTTACTATTAATAGGATCTTTTGACATTGTATCTGTACCTCATGACACTTTACACGTTTCTTTGTGTACCTTCCACGGCATGAGTCTCTAAACCCCATGGTTGGGGGTGAGGAGCTCTGCTGTGTCTTGATGGATTAATGCAATTACTACTGTTTTTCATTCAATCATGCTTGCTTCCATTCTAAGATATCACTTGCTCTTAACCTGGATGAATGTGATGATCTGTGACACTCATCATCATTCTCAACTATGAACGTGTGCCTGACAACCACCTCCGTTCTACCTTAGATTAAGTAGATATCTCTTGGATTCTTTAATCAGAATCTTCGTGGTATAAGCTAGAATTGATGGCGGCATTCAAGAGAATCCGGAAGGTCTAAACCTTGTCTGTAGTATTCTGAGTAGGATTCAATGATTGAATGACTGTGACGAGCTTCAAACTCCTGAAGGCGGGGCGTTAGTGACAGACACAAAAGAATCACTGGATTCTATTCCGGCCTGATTGAGAACCGACAGATGGATAGCCGTGCCGTGACAGGGTGCGTTGAACATTTCCACTGAGAGGATGGGAGGTAGCCACTGACAACGGTGAAACCCTACATACAGCTTGCCATGGAAGGAGCCTTGCGTGTTTGATGAAGAAGACAGTAGGAAAGCAGAGATTCAGAAGATGGAGCATCTCCAAAACCTCAACCTCTTCTCCATTACTGCATAACAAGTACTTATTTCATGTTCTTTTGCTTTTCACAATCAACCCTGATAATTTCTGATATCCTGACTAAGATTTACAAGATAACCATAGCTTGCTTCAAGCCGACAATCTCCGTGGGATCGACCCTTACTCACGTAAGGTATTACTTAGACGACCCAGTGCACTTGCTGGTTAGTTGTGCGGGGTTGCAAAAGTGTGATTGCAATTTCGTGCACTAAGTTTTTGGTGCCGTTGCCGGGGATTGTTCGAGTTTGGACAACTGACGGCTTATCTTGTTGCTTAGATTAGGACTGTTTTGTTTTTATTGGTTTAGAGTCTTTTAGTTGAGTCTAGTTTCATATTTTAAGTTTGGTGTCAATTGCATGCTTTTGCTTTTCTTTTAATTTTCGATTTTGCATGTCCTTAGTCCCTTTTTGATCCGTAAAAGTTCTAAGTTTGGTGTCCTCTTTGTGTTTTTCTCTTAAAAATTTTCGAAAAATTGTGTTTGATTTTCTAAAAATTTTAAGTTTGGTGTCATTTTGTTGTTTTTCTCTTTCCTCTTTTCAAAAATCAAATCTTTTTCATAAAAATTTTTCAATCATATCTTTCTAATTGCTAATCTCAAAATCTTTTTAATTAACTAATTGATTCAGTTTTCAATTCGCTTTGATCTTATTTTCTTTCAATTTTCGAATTTTTTTATTTTATTTTATTTTCCTTTTGTTTTTATTTTATTTTTCGGTTAATTCAAAAAAAAAAAACAAAATTTATCTATTTGCAATCCATATCATTTCCCTTTATCCATTATGGACCTAAGTGGGATCGATCAGTCCAGAAGGACTCTGGGGTCATATGCCAACCCCATTACAGCTGCATATGGGAGTAGCATCTGTACACCTCCCATTAAAGCAAGCAGCTTTGAGCTAAACCCTCAACTCATTATCATAGTGCAGCAAAATTGCCAGTATTCCGGTCTTCCACAGGAAGAACCTACTGAGTTTCTGGCACAGTTCTTACAAATTGCTGACACAGTACATGATAAAGAGGTGGATCAGGATGTCTACAGACTATTACTGTTTCCATTTGCTGTAAAAGATCAAGCTAAAAGGTGGTTGAATAACCAACCTACAGCAAGCATAAAGACATGGAAACAGTTATCAGACAAATTCCTGAATCATTTTTACCCTCCAAAGAGGATGACACAGCTAAGGCTGGACATCCAAGGCTTTAAACAAGAGGATAATGAATCCCTTTATAATGCCTGGGAGAGGTATAGAGGTATGCTAAGAAAATGCCCCTCTAAAATGTTTTCAGAGTGGGTACAGTTAGACATCTTCTACTATGGGCTTACAGAAAAAGCTCAGATGTCTTTAGACCACTCAGCTGGTGGATCTATACACATGAGGAAGACAATTGAAGAGGCTCAAGAGCTTATAGACACTGTTGCTAGAAACCAATATTTATACTCTAGCAATGAGTTCTCTCCAAAAGAGGAAGTCATGGCAGTAGTCACTAATCCTAATCCTCAAGAACAGATGATTGAGCTTAATCAACAATTGCTCCTGATGACAGAACAGTTAGCAGAATTTAAAGAGATGCTCCATGAAACTAAAGTTGCTAACAAGAACATAGAACTGCAGTTGAATCAAGCAAAACAGCAAATATCCAAACAGATAACAGAAGAGTGTCAAGCAGTTCAACTGAGGAGTGGAAAGATACTGAACAACACCACTCAAAAGAGCAAAAAGTCAAATAAGGAACAATTGACAGAGGATAACCAAACCACTGTTCAAAATCCCTCTGAGGACAGTCAGAGCCCAGAGAGGAATGCTAGTGGCGTTCAAACGCCAGAAAGGGAGGGAAAGCTGGCGTTAAACGCCCATTCCCTGCCCAGTTCTGGCGTTCAAACGCCAGAAAAGGGGAAAAGTTAGCGTTTAACGCCCATTTTCCACCCAATCCTGGCGTTCAGACGCCAAGGGAGGATCAGACACCTGAGAGTGCTGACAGTAATCCCTCTAAAAAGGATTCTTCAACCACTTCTGTAAGGAACAAGCCTGCAGCAACTAAGGTTGAAGAATATAAAGCCAAGATGCCTTATCCTCAGAAACTCCGCCAAGCGGAGCAGGATAAGCAATTTGCCCGCTTTGCAGATTATCTAAGGACTCTTGAAATAAAGATTCCGTTTGCAGAGGCACTTGAGCAAATACCTTCTTATGCTAAGTTCATGAAAGAGATCTTAAGTCATAAGAAGGATTGGAGAGAAACTGAAAAAGTATTTCTCACTGAAGAATGCAGTGCAGTCATTCTGAAAAGCTTACCAGAAAAGCTTCAAGATCCAGGAAGCTTTATGATACCATGCACATTAGAAGGCGCTTGCACCAAGACAGCCCTATGTGATCTTGGAGCAAGCATCAATCTAATTCCTGCATCCACTATCAGAAAGCTTGGGTTGACTGGAGAAGTCAAACCAACCCGGATATGCCTCCAACTTGCTGATCGCTCCATTAAACATCCATCAGGCATAATAGAGGGTATGATTGTCAAGGTTGGGCCATTTGCCTTTCCAACTGACTTTGTGGTACTGGAAATGGAGGAGCACAAGAGTGCAACTCTCATTCTAGGAAGACCTTTCCTAGCAACTGGACGAACTCTCATTGATGTACAAAAAGGGGAAGTAACCCTGAGAGTCAATGAGGATGAGTTCAAGTTGAATGCTGTGAAAGCTATGCAGCATCCAGACACACCAAATGACTGCATGGGCGCTGACATTATTGACTCTTTGGTGGAAGAGATCAATATGACTGAAAGCCTAGAATCAGAGCTTGAAGACATCTTCAAGGATGCTCAGCCTGATCAAGAAGAACCACAGGAAACAAAGGAATTTTCGAAAATTCCTCAGGAGGAGGATAAGCCTCCCAAACCTGAACTCAAACCACTACCACCATCCCTGAAGTATGCATTTCTGGGAAAGGGTGACACTTTTCCAGTGATTATAAGCTCTGCTTTAAATCCACAGGAAGAGGAAGCACTGATTCAAGTGCTAAGGACACACAAGACAGCTCTTGGGTGGTCCATAAGTGATCTTAAGGGCATTAGCCCAGCTAGATGCATGCACAAGATCCTGTTGGAGGATAATGCCAAACCAGTGGTCCAACCACAAGGAGGCTAAATCCAGCCATGAAGGAGGTGGTGCAGAAAGAGGTCACTAAATTACTAGAGGCTGGGATTATTTATCCTATTTCTGATAGCTCCTGGGTGAGCCCTGTCCAAGTTGTCCCCAAAAAGGGAGGCATGACAGTGGTTCATAATGAAAAAAATGAACTGGTTCCTACAAGAACAGTCACAGGGTGGCGTATGTGTATTGACTACAGAAGGCTCAATACAGCCACCAGAAAGGATCATTTTCCTTTACCATTCATAGACCAAATGCTAGAAAGACTAGCTGGTCATGATTATTACTGCTTTTTGGATGGCTATTCAGGCTACAACCAAATTGCAGTAGATCCTCAGGACCAAGAGAAAACAGCATTTACTTGCCCTTCTGGCGTGTTTGCCTACAGAAGGATGCCTTTTGGTCTGTGCAATGCACCTGCAACCTTTCAGAGGTGCATGCTCTCTATCTTCTCAGATATGGTAGAGAAATTTCTGGAAGTCTTCATGGATGACTTCTCAGTATATGGAGACTCATTCAGCTCCTGTCTTAATCACCTAGCACTTGTCCTGAAAAGGTGCCAAGAGACTAACCTGGTTTTAAACTGGGAGAAATGTCACTTTATAGTGACTGAAGGAATTGTCCTTGGGCACAAAATTTCAAGCAGGGGAATAGAGGTGGATAAGGCAAAGGTGGAGGTGATTGGAAAATTACCACCACTTGCCAATGTTAAGGCAATCAGAAGCTTTCTGGGGCATGCAGGATTTTACAGAAGGTTCATAAAGGATTTTTCAAAAATTGTAAAACCTCTGAGTAATCTGCTAGCTGCTGACACACCATTTGTGTTTGACACACAGTGTCTGCAGGCATTTGAGACCCTGAAAGCTAAGCTGGTCACAGCACCAGTCATCTCTGCACCAGATTGGACATTGCCATTTGAATTAATGTGTGATGCCAGTGACCATGCCATTGGTACAGTGTTGGGACAGAGGCATAACAAGCTTCTGCACGTCATTTATTATGCTAGCCGTGTTCTAAATGATGCGCAGAAGAATTACACAACCACAGAAAAAGAGTTACTTGCAGTGGTCTATGCCATTGACAAGTTTAGATCCTATCTAGTGGGATCCAAAGTGGTTGTGTACACTGACCATGCTGCTCTTAAATACTTACTCACAAAGCAGGATTCAAAACCCAGGCTTATAAGATGGGTGTTGCTTCTGCAAGAGTTTGATATAGAAATAAGAGACAGAAAAGGGACAGAGAACCAAGTAGCTGATCATCTGTCCCGAATAGAACCAGTAGCTGGGACGTCCCTCCCTTCAACTGAGATTTCTGAGACTTTCCCAGATGAGCAACTCTTTGCTATTCAGGAAGCTCCATGGTTTGCAGATATTGCAAACTACAAAGCTGTGAGGTTCATACCCCAGGAGTACAGCAGAGTGCAAAGAAAGAAATTAATTTCAGATGCCAAGTACTACCTATGGGATGAGCCATATCTCTTTAAGAGATGTGCAGACGGAATGATCCGCAAATGTGTACCCAGAGAAGAAGCACAAAGGATCCTATGGCATTGCCATGGATCACAGTATGGAGGACATTTTGGAAGTGAGCGAACAGCCACTAAAGTCCTCCAATGTGGCTTCTACTGGCCTACTCTCTATAAAAATTCCCGAGAGTTTGTGCGTAACTGTGACAGTTGCCAAAGAGCTGGTAACTTGCCTCACGGATATGCCATGCCTCAACAAGGGATATTAGAGATAGAATTGTTTGATGTATGGGGAATTGACTTCATGGGTCCATTCCCACCATCATACTCAAACACTTACATTCTGGTGGCAGTGGACTATGTATCTAAGTGGGTAGAAGCAATTGCTACACCCACTAATGATACCAAGACCGTGCTGAAATTCCTCCAGAAACACATCTTCAGCAGGTTTGGTGTTCCCAGAGTACTAATCAGTGACGGGGGCACTCATTTCTGCAATGGACAGCTATACTCTGCTATGGTTAGATATGGAATTAGCCATAAAGTGGCAACTCCGTATCATCCACAGACAAATGGGCAAGCTGAAGTCTCTAACAGAGAGCTAAAAAGAATCCTACAACGGACTGTGATAGCCCGAAGAAAGGATTGGGCAAAGAGCTTGGATGATGCTCTGTGGGCATACAGAACAGCATTCAAGACTCCTATAGGAACCTCTCCATACCAACTGGTGTATGGGAAGGCCTGTCATCTGCCCGTGGAACTGGAACATAAAGCCTACTGGGCAACCGGATTCCTAAACATGGATGCTCAGTTGGCTGGTGAAAAAAGATTACTCCAGCTAAATGAGCTAGAGGAGTTCAGACTCAATGCCTTTGAAAATGCAAAAATTTATAAGGAAAAGGCAAAGAAATGGCATGACAAGAAGTTGTCATCCAGAGTCTTTGAGTCAGGACAAAAAAGTTCTGCTCTTCAACTCTAGGCTCAGATTGTTTCCAGGAAAACTTAAATCCCGGTGGAGGGGTCCGTATGTGATTACAAGGGTGTCACCATATGGATATGTTGAGCTTCAAGATATTGATTCTGACAAAAAGTTCATTGTTAATGGATAGAGAATCAAGCATTATCTTGAAAGCAATTTTGAGCAGGAATGCTCAAAACTGAGACTTGAGTGATTCTCAGTAAAGGTCCAGCTAAAGACAGTAAAGAAGCGCTTGCTGGGAGGCAACCCAGTCATTAGGAGGTTATATGATTTGTTTTTACAGAGGCAAGTATCAAAAATGAAGGAATTCACAGAGTTACAGAAGGATTCAGCTCAAAAAGCAGAGAAAAAGAGCTTACTGGCGAAAAAAAGCCAGTAAGGGGCATTTTTGGGCGTTAAACGCCAGAATGGGTACCATTCTGGGTGTTTAACGCCAGGAATGGTGCCATTTTGGGCGTTAAACGCCAGAATGGGCACCATTCTGGGCGTTTAACGCCAGGTGTGCAGCATCCTGGGCGTTTAGCAAAACGCCCAGTGACAAAGGGGATTCTGGCGTTTAACGCCAGCCAGGGCACCTGGCTGGGCGTTAAACGCCCACATTGGGCATCAAATGGGCGTTAAACGCCAGAATGGATGCCATTCTGGGCGTTTAACGCCAGAAAGGTGGGGGGACCAAGATTTTGTTTTTCCATCAAATTTTTTTAAACTTTTCTTTTCTTACCCATACTTTTCTACATAAACACACTTCAACCTTTCATCATTCACTTTCAAATCTTCAAAAATCAAAACCATTCTTCAAATCTATCCCAAATCAATTCTAAATCTTATTCAAAAACTCACCCTTCTCTCAAATCCTCTCAATATCTTCTCAAATCTCTTTTCAATTTTTTTCGAAATCTCCTTCCCCCCCTTATAAAAACACGTTCGGCCTCACCATTCCCCCACACCATTCGAATTTGCTCTTCTCCTCTCTCTCCTCCTTCCTTTCTTTTGCTTGAGGACAAGCAAACCTCTAAGTTTGGTGTGCTTTTCCGTGATCACTAAAGCCAAGATTCATCAAGATCATGGCCCCTAAGGGAAAACAAACCAATTTAAGAGGAAAGAAAGAGAATAATCCAAAGAATCTTTGGAATCAAGAGAAGTTCTTAACCAAAGAACATGAAGACCATTATCACAAAATAATGGGTCTGAGGTCAGTGATCCCGGAAGTGAAGTTTGATCTGAAAGAAGATGAATATCTGGGGATCCAAGAGCAAATTCGAAACAGAGGATGGGAAGTTCTAACCAATCCTGAAATAAAGGTTGGAAGGAATATGGTTCAGGAATTCTACTCAAATCTGTGGCTAATAGATAAGCAGAGAATGACTGGAACTGCTTACCATACCTACAGAACCATGGTCAGAGGGAAAGTTATGTACTTCCATCTGGACAAAATAAGAGAAATCTTCAAATTACCTCAACTGCAAGATGATCCTGAATCCTTTAATAGGAGAATGGTGAGAGCAGATAAAGGGTTGGATCAAGTTCTAGAGGACATATGCCTCCCTGGAACTAAGTGGATAACCAACTCTAAGGGTGTCCCAAACCAACTCAAGAGGGGAGACCTCAAACCAATTGCAAGAGGTTGGCTAGACTTTATTGGGCGTTCTATACTACCCACTAGCAACCGTTCTGAGGTCACTATCAAGAGAGCAGTGATGATTCATTGCATTATGCTTGGAAAAGAAGTGGAGGTTCATCATGTGATTGCTTGTGAGATCTACACAATTGCAAATAAGAATTCCACTGAAGCCAAACTAGCTTACCCAAGCTTGATCTCCTTGCTCTGTAAAGAGGCTGGGGTGAAGATGGGAGTAGATGAATTCATACCCATTGAACATCCAATCACCAAGAAGTCAATGGAAGGACAAATGCAAGACAACTCTATCAAAAGGAGGGCGCAGGAGTTCCTCCCTGAATTCCCTGAAATTGGCTACTGGGCCAGCCTAGAAGCATCTATCAACAAGTTGCAAGAGACTATGGAGCAACTTAAGGAAGAACAGCAGAATCAGAACTGCATGCTCTGCAAATTGCTGAAGGAACAAGAGAAGCAGGGGCGTGAACTCCAAGAGTTGAAACGCCAAAAGCTCTCCTCTCAAGCTGAGGGAGCATCCACTTCTCAAAATCAAGGTTGTTGAGTCCTAACTCTGTGAAAACCTCTATCATTAGGAGCCTAGTTTAAATTTTTGTTTTCTAATTTTTTTTTAGTCTCATCTTATATCTATTTTTGAGTCTTGTTCTTAATTCATAATCAATAAAATTTAAAATTCATGTCTTAAAGCTATGAATGTCCTATGAATCCATCACCTCTCTTAAATGAAAAATGCTTTAATCACAAAAGAACAAGAAGTACAGGATTTCGAAATTTATCCTTGAAACTAGTTGAATTAGTTTGATGTGGTGACAATACTTTTTGTTTTCTGAATGAATGCTTGAACAGTGCATATGTCTCTTGAATTTGTTGTTTTGAGAATGTTAAAAATTGTTGGCTCTTGAAAGAATGAGGAAAAAGAGAACTGTTATTGAGGATCTAAAAAAATCATCTAACTGATTCTTGAAGCAAGAAAAAGCAGTGAATACAAAAAAAAATTTCGAAAAAAAAAAGAGAAAAAGAAAAAAAATAAAGTTGTGAACCAAGGCAAAAAGAGTGTGCTTAAGAACCCTGGACACCTCTAATTGGGGACTCTAGCAAAGCTGAGTCACAATCTAAAAAGGTTCACCCAATTATGTGTCTGTGGCATGTATGTATCCGGTGGTAATACTGGAAGACAGAGTGCTTTGGGCCACAACCAAGACTCATACACTAGCTATGTTCAAGAATCATTATACTTAACTAGGAGAATCAATAACACTATCTGAGTTCTGAGTTCTTATAGATGCCAATCATTCTGAACTTCAAAGGATAGAGTGAGATGCCAAAACTGTTCGGAGGCAAAAAGCTACTAGTCCCGCTCATCTAATTGGAGCTAAGTTTCCTTGATATTTTTGAGTCTATAGTATATTCTCTTCTTTTTATCCTATTTTGATTTTCAGTTGCTTGGGGACAAGCAACAATTTAAGTTTGGTGTTGTGATGAGCGGATAATTTGTACGCTTTTTGGCATTGTTTTTAGTATGTTTTTAGTATGATCTAGTTAGTTTTTAGTATATTTTTATTAGTTTTTAGTTAAAATTCACTTTTCTGGACTTTACTATGAGTTTGTGTGTTTTTCTGTGATTTCAGGTATTTTCTGGCTGAAATTGAGGGCCCTGAGCAAAAGTCTGATTCAGAGACTGAAAAGGACTGCAGATGCTGTTGGATTCTGACCTCCCTTCACTCAAAGTGGATTTTCTGGAGCTACAGAAGCCCAATTGACGCGCTCTCAACGGCATTGGAAAGTAGACATCCTGGGTTTTCCAGCAATATATAATAGTCCATACTTTTCCCGAGATTTGATGGCCCAAACCGGCGTGGCAAATCAGCCTCAGAATTTCCAGCGTTTAACGCTGGAACTGGCATAAAACTTGGAGTTAAACGCCCAAACTGGCATAAAAGCTGGCGTTTAACTCCAGAAAAGGTCTCTACACGAAAATGCTTCATTGCTCAGCCCAAGCACACACTAAGTGGACCCAGAAGTGGATTTTTACGTCATTTACTCATTTCTGTACACCCTAGGTTACTAGTTTACTATTAATAGGATCTTTTGACATTGTATCTGTACCTGGTGCACGAAATTGCAATAACACTTTTGCAATCCCGCACAACTAACCAGCAAGTGCACTGGGTCGTCCAAGTAATACCTTACGTGAGCAAGGGTCGATCCCACAGAGATTGTCGGCTTGAAGCAAGCTATGGTTATCTTGTAAATCTTAGTCAGGATATCAGGAATTATCAGGATTGATTGTAAAAAGCAAAAGAACATGAAATTGTTACTTGTATTGCAGTAATGGAGAATAGGTTGAGGTTTGGAGATGCTCCATCTTCTGAATCTCTGCTTTCCTACTGTCTTCTTCATCAAACACGCAAGGCTCCTTCCATGGCAAGCTGTGTGTAGGGTTTCACCATTGTTAGTGGCTACCTCCCATCCTCTCAGTGAAAATACGTCCCTGATGCTCTGTCACAGCATAGGCTAATCATCTGTCGGTTCTCAATCAGGCCGGAATAGAATCCAGTGATTCTTTTGCGTCTGTCACTAACGCCCCGCCTTCAGGAGTTTGAAGCACGTCACAGTCATCCAGTCATTGAATCCTACCCAGAATACCACAGACAAGGTTTAGACCTTCCGGATTCTCTTGAACGCCGCCATCAGTTCTAGCTTATACCACGAAGATTCCGATTAAAGAACCCAAGAGATATCTACTTAATCTAAAATAGAACGGAGGTGGTTGTCAGTCACACGTTCATAGTTGAGAATATGATGAGTGTCACGGATCATCACATTCATCCGGGTTAAGAGCAAGTGATATCTTAGAATGGAAGCAAGCATGATTGAATAAGAAACAGTAGTAATTGCATTAATCCATCAAGACACAGCAGAGCTCCTCACCCCCAACCATGGGGTTTAGAGGCTCATACTGTGGAAAGAAACGTGTAAAAAATGTTATGAGGTCATGAGGTACGGATACAATGTCAAAAGATCCTATAAGTAGTAAACTAGTGTCCTAAGGTTTACAGAAATGAGTAAATGACAGAAAAATCCGCTTCCGGGCCCACTTGGTGTGTGCTTGGGCTGAGCAATGAAGGAATTTCGTGTAGAGACCTTTTCTGGAGTTAAACGCCAGCTTTCATGCTAGTTTGGGCGTTTAACTCCAATTTTTATGCCAGTTCCGGCGTTTAACGCTGGAATTTCTGTAGGTGACTTTGAGCGCCGGTTTGGGCCATCAAATCTTGGGCAAAGTATAGACTATTATATATTGCTGGAAAGCCCAGGATGTCTACTTTCCAATGCCGTTGAGAGCGCGCCAATTGGGCTTCTGTAGCTCCAGAAAATCCACTTCGAGTGCAGGGAGGTCAGAATCCAACAGCATCTGCAGTCCTTTTCAGTCTCTGGATCAGATTTTTGCTCAGGACCCTCAATTTCAGCCAGAAAATACCTGAAATCACAGAAAAACACACAAACTCATAGTAAAGTCCAGAAAAGTGAATTTTAATTAAAAACTAATAAAAATATACTAAAAACTAACTAAATCATACTAAAAACATACTAAAAACAATGCCAAAAAGCATACAAATTATCCGCTCATCAGTACCTCATGACACTTTACACGTTTCTTTGTGTACCTTCCACGGCATGAGTCTCTAAACCCCATGGTTGGGGGTGAGGAGCTCTGCTGTGTCTTGATGGATTAATGCAATTACTACTGTTTTTCATTCAATCATGCTTGCTTCCATTCTAAGATATCACTTGCTCTTAACCTGGATGAATGTGATGATCCGTGACACTCATCATCATTCTCAACTATGAACGTGTGCCTGACAACCACCTCCGTTCTACCTTAGATTAAGTAGATATCTCTTGGATTCTTTAATCAGAATCTTCGTGGTATAAGCTAGAATTGATGGCGGCATTCAAGAGAATCCGGAAGGTCTAAACCTTGTCTGTGGTATTCTGAGTAGGATTCAATGATTGAATGACTGTGATGAGCTTCAAACTCCTGAAGGCGGGGCGTTAGTGACAGACGCAAAAGAATCACTGGATTCTATTCCGGCCTGATTGAGAATCGACAGATGGATAGCCGTGCCGTGACAGGGTGCGTTGAACATTTCCACTGAGAGGATGGGAGGTAGCCACTGACAACGGTGAAACCCTACATACAGCTTGCCATGGAAGGAGCCTTGCGTGTTTGATGAAGAAGACAGTAGGAAAGCAGAGATTCAGAAGATGGAGCATCTCCAAAACCTCAACCTCTTCTCCATTACTGCATAACAAGTACTTATTTCATGTTCTTTTGCTTTTCACAATCAACCCTGATAATTTCTGATATCCTGACTAAGATTTACAAGATAACCATAGCTTGCTTCATGCCGACAATCTCCGTGGGATCGACCCTTACTCACGTAAGGTATTACTTGGACGACCCAGTGCACTTGCTGGTTAGTTGTGCGGGGTTGCAAAAGTGTGATTGCAATTTCGTGCACCACATGTCTTCTTTTATTTTCACCATTAATTCTGTGAATTTTATAATTATGATGAGTGAGTAGTTCCATGACTTGATTGGGGATGATTGAAAGGAACCCTTGAGTTAAACTACTCAAGAGAGAAATTATAATTGGGTTTATTGTTGAATCACCCTCTAATCATTAACTCTAGTCCTTCCTAAGGGAGAGGATTAGGACTTATGACTAGAAACCGATTTCCAACTTGCTTGACTTCCCTTTACCTAGTAAGGGTTAACTAAGCAAAGTAACTTCCAATTATTAATTAATCTTGAGAGTATTCCAACAAGAATAGGGCTTCCAACTAATCTACCCCCAGTCAAGGCTTTTATTTGAAATAAATTAAATTCTCTAATTTAAATTTCTGTTTATCAACTCAACCACTTTTGAAAACACCCGATTGATGAAATAGCACATCTCTCTGCAACTCGTTGGGAGACGACCTGGGATTCATACTCCCAGTATTTTAATTTTCAATATTATGACAAACCCTTTTAAATTGATAAGCGGATTTTTGGTTGGTTAAGGACTGTACTTGCAACGTATCCCTATTAATAAATTCTTAACTCACCAATTTCCGCCACGTTAGTAAGCGAAACGGATATAGGACAAGATACATGAGAAGATACACAAAAGAGTGCCAACAATACATATATCAAGGCTCAGGACTCGGTTTACGAAGATAACAGGTCCGATCATAGCAGTATGCATACACATATAGTAGGAAATCCCACAAGAACCCAAAAGACAAATTACAAAAAAATCTGTTTCTCCAAAATAACCTCTAAGAGGAGTTAATACAAAATATATAGAAACAGTGGAGAATATAAATATCTAAACAAGTATATAATGATCAAAATAAAATTCCAAGAGCTAAGGATCTCCGCCAAAAAGAAGTCTTCAGCATGCCTCAGCAAGGAGCCTCACGTCCTGCATCTGAAAACCACAAAATCTGCATGGGTGAGAACAGGAGATTCTCAGCATGGTAACAGTGCCCAAATATCTAACATATAATGTCCTGGGAAAGCCGAAGGTAATCCTAGAACTTCCATATTATAATCAAAGCGCTTAAATGTATTAAGCCATAAGAAATGAAAACAGGTGACTAACTTAAGGATCTTCAGGCTAGCTATATATCCCTATTCCAAATCCTGCAAACCTTCCAACCGCCAATGGTAATAGAGATGCAAACACAAATATATCAAACAAGAAATACACAAGTAGGAAACAGATAAGACAATTAGGCAATTAGCAAGTAATGGTGCAAGCAATTAGGCATTCCAAACAATTCACATATAATGCAGATGATGCATGCCTGTCCTAGTGGTTGATGAGTGGTGCACGAAATTGTGATCATCAATGGCGCCATCAACATGGTACGCTCAATTGCAATCTCAACTCTTTATCACAACTTCGCACAACTAACCAGCAAGTGCACTGGGTCGTCCAAGTAATAAACCTTACGCGAGTAAGGGTCGATCCCACGGAGATTGTTGGTATGGAGCAAGCTATGGTCATCTTGTAAATCTCAGTCAGGCGGATTCAAATGGTTATGGAGGATTGATAATTAAAAGATGAATAAAACATAAAATAAAGATAGAGATACTTATGTAATTCATTGGTGAGAATTTCAGATAAGCGTATGGAGATGCTTTGTCCCTTCTGTCTCTCTACCTTCCTACTGTCTTCATCCAATCCTTCTTCACTCCTTTCCATGGCAAGTTGTATGTTGGGCATCACCATTGTCAATGGCTACAGTCCCGTCCTCTCAGTGAAAATGTTCAACGCGCTCTGTCACAGCACGGCTATTCATCTATCGGTTCTCGATCATGTCGGAATAGAATCCAGTGATTCTTTTGCGTCTGTCACTAACGCCCCACAATCGCGAGTTTGAAGCTCGTCACAGTCATTAAATCCCTGAATCCTACTCAGAATACCACAGACAAGGTTTAGACCTTCCAGATTCTCAAGAATGGCCGCCAATGGATTCTAGCTTATACCACGAAGATTCTGATTAAGGAATTCAAGAGATACACATTCAAGCCTTGTTTGCATGTAGAACGGGAGTGGTTGTCAGGCACGCATTCATAAGTGAGAATGATGATGAGTGTCACATAATCATCACCTTCATCAAGTTCTTGAGTGCGAATGAATATCTTAGAACAAGAATAAGCTGAATTGAATGGAAAATAGTAGTAATTACATTGATACTCGAGGTACAGCAGAGCTCCACACCTTAATCTATGGTGTGTAGAAACTCTACCATTGAAAATACATAAGAACAAGGTCTAGGCATGGCTGAGAGGCTAGCCCCCATGATCTAAGAACTAGACGTCCAAAGATGAAAATACAATAGCAAAAGGTCCTATTTATAGAGAACTAGTAGCTTAGGGTTTACAAAAATGAGTAAATGATGTAAAAATCCACTTCCGGGCCCACTTGGTGTGTGCTTGGACTGAGCATTGAAGCTTTCATGTGTAGAGACTTTTCTTGGAGTTAAACGCCAGCTTTTGTGCCAGTTTGGGCGTTTAACTCCAGCTTTTGTGCCAGTTCCGGTGTTAAACGCCAGAATTCTTAAGCTGACTTGGAACGCCTGTTTGGGCCATCAAATCTCGGGCAAAGTATGGACTATTATATATTACTGGAAAGCCCAGGATGTCTACTTTCCAACGCAATTGAGAGCACTCCAATTGGGCTTCTGTAGATCCAGAAAATGCACTTCGAGTGCAAGGAGGTCAGAATCCAACAGCATCTGTAGTCCTTTTTCAGCCTCTGGATCAGATTTTTGCTCAGGTCCCTCAATTTCAGCCAGAAAATACCTAAAATCACAGAAAAACACACAAACTCATAGTAAAGTCCAGAAAAGTGAATTTTAAATAAAAACTAATAAAAATATAATAAAAACTAACTAAAACATACTAAAAACATACTAAAAACGATGCCAAAAAGCGTATAAATTATCCACTCATCAATGAGTCTCATCTGTCGATTATCAAGCCAACCCGATGTGTCCGGTAGCTAACTTGGACACCATCTCTTTGTTGCGCATTAATACCGTTAGAGGGAGTACGTGCCCTGTCACTGTTAGAGGGTATTTGTGCCCTGTCACCAATTTACCATTAGAGGGTATCTGCGCCCTGTCGCCCTCACAACCAGAGAGAAAGCATTACAAACATACTCACACCCAACCTTTCCATTCATTATTCGTTTACTATATTCAATCATGAATTACATATACATTTATCCTCAGCCACACATCAACATTCATCTCAGTCATCCGGCTTAAATTCATAATTCATTAACAGCCATAAACCATCATCACACACAGTCATTTGTCTCATATCATTTTCATCCATTCGGCCCATACCATACAAAGTACTCCACCATCCTCCTCCACAATTCATATCATCATTTTTCTTCATAACCCATCATAACATCCCTTTTCTTCATCCATAAGCTACCCTTTCCCCTAGCTTACTCTCATTCACTAGGTATTTTACATCAATTTAAGACTTAGAGGATGAAATTGGGATTTTATAAGTGTGAAACAACACCTCAGAAGGTTACAAGCCTGTTGAAAATGTGAAAGACTCGAAAACAAAAGCTTTAGAAAAGGATTGGGTCATGTGCGTACGCACAGGGGTGTGCGTGCGCACGCCCAAACGTATTTTCAGAAAGTGTGTGTGCGCACACTCTTATGCGTACGCACAGAAAGTTAAGTTTTTAGGGTTAAGTGCACGCACAAGGTGTGCTAGCGCCACCAACAGCAAACCATTCCCAACCTGTGCGTGCGCACAGGGCTGCGCGTGCGCACAGCTTGCAAGACTTCCTTGGCCATGCACGCGCACAGAGCGTGTTAGCGTTCCCAGCAGCAACCCCATTCCCACGTGTGCGTACGCACAAGGCTGTGCGTGTGCACAGGCTCAAGATTTCGTAGGGTGTGCATGTGCACATAAACCAGAAATCACAAATTCTGCATAAGTTGCAGAATTCAGATTTTTAGCCCGAACTTCCAATAATCGTATCTCTATCCACAAAAATTGGATTTCAACCAAATTTAAACCATTTTAAAGCTTATGAAATTATCTTTCAATTGATATAAAAATCATCAAATTTCAAAAACAATAGATTTAGATATGATCCGTTGAAGCTCATCAAAATCCCATTTTTACCAAAACTCATAAACTCCCAAATTTCAAAACATACATTTCCAAATCCATTCAAAAATCAACCAAAAACTCAACCATCCCAACATCTATCATTTCCAAACATCTTTCAATTATCAAACCATCAATTCTACCACATTTAACTAAATCTCAATTCAATAATCATCCTTCCCTCTTTCAATATCCAAAACAAGCAATCAATTTCATCAATCACCATATATATATTCACATACAAATATCGTACTCCAAAACATGCTCATCAACAAGAGCCTCAACCCATATCATCAATCAAACATATAGTTTGTATCACATACAACATTACATGCTTTACCAACCATTACAACCACTGACAATCATTTCCACCATCATTCATCCATTTTTAACTCAATCCAAATTATGCAACAAGCACATCAACAATTCCAAAGCCCTATCCTATGGTCACTAGCCTACGTTTTCACAACCACATTATATTTTAGATACAAGAAACCAAAACCATACCTTGGCCGATTTCCGTTCCACTTGGAACACTTTAAATTTCACTTTTCCTCAACTTCTAATATTTCAAAGCTTCACCAATAGATTTCCAAGCTTGGTGCTCCACTCCAAAGCTTTTCAAAATCACCAATTAAGCTCCAATACACATATATTTAATGCCTAAGCCACTATATCATACCAAAACACAATAACTCAATAACCAAATCACAAAATCCCAAGTTTTAGAGTAGGGTTGAGAATCTTACCTTACCCAAGGATCAAGAGAGCAAGAACAAGCCTTCTCCTCAAGCTAATTTGATCCTATAACACAATGGAGCTCAAAATTTTAACATTTGTGCCCAAAATTTTTGAAACTAAGAGCTGGGATTCGAAGGAGAAACTGTGGCTTACCTCAAGAATAGTTGTGTGTATTTTTTAGAGCTTGACGCCGCCGTCGCGTGACTGAAAATGGTGCGTCAATCGGAGCTCTAGATCAAAAGTTATGATCACTTGAAGTTGGAGCAAGGGGCCTTCTCCCTTTGCCAATTTCAGCATGTGTGTGTTCTTGGAGGAGAGAGAGTGCTGAGCTCTCTCATTAAATAAGAGCTTGGCTGGGCCCTTGGGCCTAACTTGGGTCCGGTTGGCCCAATTTGGCCCGTTCAGCCCAATCTTGGGCCGATTTCTTTAAAATTGGTGTCGAAATTCTCGTTTTAAATTTCTCTACCACATTAAACCATAAAATCATTTCTTACTTTCTAGAATATATTTTAATTTATGGGTTAATTAGCCATTAATTAACCGGGTTTTACAAAAAATAATACACATTACTATCAAAAGATATATTAATTTAAATTTAAAAATATAAAAAAGCACATTAATTATTCAAATAAAAAAATAAAAAATTACATTAGCCACTAACTTTTGTCGCTTCAAATCTTGAAGGTACTTCTCTTCTTGTTTTCATATTTTGAAAATGTTGAATATTTGTTTCATTATCAACTTGATTGAATGTCTCTCTTTCTATATATGTAACCAAAAAATCATTCAACCACTCATCTCCCATTCGATTACGAAGTCGACTTTTTATGATATTCATAGCAAAAAATATTCTCTCAACTGATGTCGTTGCCACAGGTAGAATCAAAGCTAATTTCAACAGAAGAAACACCAATGGATAAACAATATGCTTTTTTGTCTCAACTAACTTTTGAGATAGCCCACTGATTCCATTTATATTTGAGTAGAAGAGAATTCATGTGGATAAAATTCAGCTAAACGAAGCAACTTCTCCTTATAAAATGCAAAAAATGAGTCACTTGGATTCAAACAAGCTATACAAAGAAGTAGCTCGGTATTTACCTCAGTAAAACAATTGTTGAGCTCTTGAAGTTGTCTATCAACCACTTGATAAAATGATTCAACTTGAAAATGATGCAAGTTTGAGACCTTTTGAATTTTGCGCTTTGATCTTCCTTGTGTTACAAATATGTCATTCATATTTGGAACAAGAATATTATGACTATCACAAAATAGTGAAACTTCATTGAGCAAAGAGGACCAACTATCATCTCTTATACTTTGCCATCGTTGCATGGACACTTTAACCAACATCATAGCATTTATAATGTCTTGATCACTTCTTTGTAGAGCTTGAGATAACTCATTAGTAACTCCTAATATACTTTTCATCAAATGTAAATTAAATACAAATTCAAGAGATTGAATATGATTCAATAATTGACATGCTTCAGTTCTATGTTCAGGATTATTTCCATATTCCTCAATCACTTCAAGAACTTCTACCACGGAAGAAAAATAGAAATCAAGCTAAGTATTGTACTATAATGTGAGCCCCATCGAGTATTACCTGTAACGACCCAATTTTCAGTATGTCTAAATCATACTGAAAACTGAGCGCTACCAACTTGTAATCCTAATTATTATCTATTATTTATAATATGAGCCTGACTCGTTGTTAAAAGCATAGATCTTTAGCGAGGTATATTTTTTTCGAAAATATTTGGACTAATAAACAGAATCATTCACAATCGATTATCAAATAATAACAGATACAACAATTATAAACAACCACACTTATATACATCTCAAATAATTAACAACATTCAGTTATCCAGCCTTTATTAGAGTAAAGATCTTTAGTTAGAACACCCCTAGATATAGCTAGATAATAACTATATATATATATATATATATATATATATATATATATATATATATATATATATATATATATATATATATATATATATATAAAAACATCCCAGGCCCTGACCTGTCCAAAAAGTTCCTAAGCTGGCACCCAGGCTAGCCTAGACTCTACACTCACCTAGTCACTCTAATATACTAAAGCTTGGGAAAGTATGTTCTAGGTCTTCAAAACTCAAGTCAGGTGGAACGTTATCAAAAGGTGGAGCGTCACCTACTACTCCTCTGCACGATCATATGTTGTCATATGACGTCTCGCTGGTACTTTATCATGTAGCCATATGACAAGAGTCTCGTACACAGGATTTAGGTTAAAGTTCGCATACGAGCGGGGTACAAACGTTGGCTGGTCTCACAGTATATACATATAAACAAAGAATAAGATTCACCCTAGACTCAGAAGACTATCTAGAGCGGAATCCTCTTTGTGAACGGTCATCAGCGAACTACGGAAGGGTACTCATGCTTCCATCTGGAGGGAAAAGGGAGAGAGAAGGGATAAGAACTGGGGAGTTCTTAGTAAGGTCGGGGTTATTAGTTAAGTTCATTAATTCTGTGTTGCTTAGCAGACAAATAGCAGAATTCAAAGAAGCAGTAAACAGAAGATACAGATATATAAAGAAAATAGGAAGTTAGAAAGTAGAACACAATAAAGAATACAAGAAAATATTACACAAACACAAAGAATAGAACACAAACAAAGAAATCAAACATTCATACAACAATCATAACAGAGGAAATACACAACCAAGTATGATGCATGTCTGTCCTATGCAGGCCATGAGCTCACATGTCGGTTTACACCCTGCAGCCCGACATTACCTAGGAACTAGTCCTAGATATGGCTTATCCGCACCAAACAATCAACATTAAGGTGATCAATCTTAATATCTCAAGTTAAGCATGAACATTTCCAAAATGAGCACTCATAGACATTCATGCCAAGTGTATCTTTAAGATACCCTAACGGCATGAGACACACAAGCAGAGTATGCATTAAAGCATAGTCAGTCCACTCCCCAGGCTCTACTGGGAACGAACTGTTCTGATACCAAATTGTAACGACCCAATTTTCAGTATGTCTAGATCATACTGGAAACTGAGCGCTACCAACTTATCTTCCTAATTATTATCTATTATTTATTATATGAGCCTGCCTCGTTGTTAAAAGCGTAGTTCTTTAGCGGGGTATATTTTTTTTTCGAAACATTTGGACTAATAAATGGAATCATTCACAATCAATTCTCAAATAATAACAGATACAACAGTTATAAACAACCACACTTATATACATCTCAAACAATTAACAACATTCAGTTATCCAGCCTTTATTAGAGTAAAGATCTTTAGTTAGAACACCCCTAGATATAGCTAGATAATAACTATATACATATACATATTATATATATACATAAAACATCCTAGGCCCTGACCTGTCCGAGAAGTCCCTAAGCTGGCACCCAGGCTAGCCTAGACTCTACACTCACCTAGTCCCTCTAATTTACTAAAGCGAGGGAAAGTATGTTCTAGGTCTTCAAAACTCAAGTCAGGTGGAACGTTATCAAAAGGTGGAGCATCACCTGCTACTCCTCTGCACGATCATACATTGTCATATGACGTCTCGCTGGTACTTCAACACGTAGCCTGATGAGCGGATAATTTGTACGCTTTTTGGCATTGTTTTTAGTATGTTTTTAGTATATTTGGTTTAGTTTTGAGTATATTTTTATTAGTTTTTAGTTAAAATTCACTTTTCGGGACTTTACTATGAGTTTGTGTGTTTTTCTATGATTTCAGGTATTTTCTGGCTGAAATTGAGGGTCCTGAGCAAAAATCTGATTCAGAGACTGAAAAGGACTGCAGATGCTGTTGGATTCTGACCTCCCTGCACTCAAAGTGGATTTTCTGGAGCTACAAAAGCCCAATTGGCGCGCTCTCAACGGCGTTGGAAAGTAGACATCCTGGGCTTTCCAGCAATATATGATAGTTCATACTTTGCCCAAGATTTGATGGCCCAAACCGGCGTTCAAAGTCACCTTCAGAAATTCCAGCGTTAAACGCCGGAACTGGCACCAAAATGGGAGTTAAACGCCCAAACTGGCATAAAAGCTGGCATTTAACTCCAAGAAGAGTCTCTACACGAAAATGCTTCATTGCTCAGCCCAAGCACACACCAAGTGGGCCCGGAAGTGGATTTTTTATGTCATTTACTCATCTTTGTAATCCTTAGGCTACTAGTTCCCTATAAGTAGGACCTTTTACTATTGTATTTGACATCTGGAGATCTGATCTTTGGACTCTTTTGTTCTTTAGATCTTTTGATCACTTTGGGAGGCTGGCCATTTGGCCATGCCTAGACCTTGTTCTTATGTATTTTCAACGGTGGAGTTTCTACACACCATAGATTAAGGTGTGGAGCTCTGCTGTACCTCGAGTATTAATGCAATTACTATTGTTCTTCTATTCAATTCCGCTTGTTCTTTGTCCAAGATATCACTTGTTCTTCAACTTGATGAATGTGATGATCCGTGACACTCATCATCATTCTCACCTATGAACGTGTGACTGACAACCACCTCCGTTCTACCTTAGATTGGGTGAATATCTCTTGGATTCCTGATACACGATGCATGGTTGATCGCCTGACAACCGAGTGCTCGCCTGACAAACGAGCCAGCCATTCCGTGAGATCAAAGTCTTCGTGGTATAAGCAAGAACTGATGGCGGCATTCAAGAGAATCCGGAAGGTCTAACCTTGTCTGTGGTATTCTGAGTAGGATTCAATGATTGAATGACTGTGACGTGCTTCAAACTCCTGAAGGCGGGGCGTTAGTGACAGACGCAAAAGAATCACTGGATTCTATTCCGGCCTGATCAAGAACCGACAGATGGATAGCCGTGCCGTGACAGGGTGCGTTGAACATTTCCACTGAGAGGATGGGAGGTAGCCACTGACAACGGTGAAACCCTTGCATAAGCTTGCCATGGAAAGGAGTAAGAAGGATTGGATGAAGACAGTAGGAAAGCAGAGAGACGGAAGGGAAGGCATCTTCATACGCTTATCTGAAGTTCCTACCAATGAATTGCATAAGTATCTCTATCTTTATCTTTATGTTTTATTCGTATATCACTATACCCATTTGAGTCTGCCTGACTAAGATTTACAAGGTGACCATAGCTTGCTTCATACCAACAATCTCCGTGGGATCGACCCTTACTCGCGTAAGGTTTATTACTTGGACGACCCAGTGCACTTGCTGGTTAGTTGTGCGAAGTTGTGTTTATGCCATGGTATTGAACACCAAGTTTTTGGATTCATTACCGGGGATTATTTGAGTTGTGAAAAGTAGTGATCACAATTTTGTGCTACCAAGTTTTTGGCGCCGTTGCCGGGGATTGTTTCGTGTATGGACAACTGACGGTTCATCTTGTTGCTTAGATTAGGTATTTTTTTTCAGAGTTCTTAAGAATGAATTCTAGTGTTTCAGGGTGATGTTCTTATCATCACCAAAGCTGATTGATCTTCATCAATTTAGCTCTTGAATGCAATGTCCTGCTGAAGCTTGGCTAGCCATGTCTAATTCCTTTGGACTAAAGCTTCAGACTAACATTGCATGATTCCTGGAATTCTCATTAAGAATTTTGATACCTTTATTCTCTTTTTCCACTTAATTTTTGAAAAATCCAAAAAAAATTACAAAATCATAAAAACCAAAAATATTTTATGTTTCTTGTTTGAGTTTAGTGTCTCATGTTAAGTTTGGTGTCAATTGCATGTTTCTGTTCTTCTTGCATTCATTCATGTGTCTTCATTAATCTTCGAGATGTTCTTAATGATTCCCTTGTTTTGATCTTTGAATTCTATTGACTTGAGTGTTTTGTTGTTTCTCATGTGCATTATCATCTTGTTAGTGTCAGTAGTATACAAACTGCTAAGTTTGGTGTCTTGCATGCATTGTTATTTGATTTTAGTTGCATTTTGATTATTCCTCATTATTAAAAATCCAAAAATACTTTTAATTTGTGTCTTCTCAAGTCAATAATACAGAGAATTAAAGATTCAGAACATACAGCAGAGGAATTACACAGAAAAAGCTGGACGTTCAAAACGCCCAGTGAAGAAGGACAGACTGGCGTTTAAACGCCAGCCAGGGTACCTGGTTGGGCGTTTAACGCCCAAAAAGGTAGTGCATTGGGCGTTAAACGCCAGAATGTGCACCATTCTGGGCGTTTAACGCCAGGATGGCACAAGGGGGAGGATTTTGTTTTCAAATCAATTTTTTTTCAAGTTTTCAAAGTTTTTCAAAATCAAATCTTTTTCAAATCATATCTTTTCAATCAAATGTTTTCAAAATCAGTTTCTTTCCTTTTTCAAAGATACTTGCTATCAATTAATGATTTGATTCAACATTTCAAGTATGTTGCCTTTTCTGTTGAGAAAGGTTTAATGTTTGAGTCATATCTTTTCTTGTTAGGCAAGTCATTAATTTTTAAAATCAAATCTTTTTAAAATTGTTTTCAAATCATATCTTCTCAATCACATAATTTTTAAAACCAATCATATCTTCTTAAACCTCATCTTTTTCAAAATAGTTTTCAATCAAATCTTTTTGACTTCTAATTTCAAAATATTTTTCAAAAATCACTTGATTTCTTTCCCACTCTTATTTTCGAAAACTAATTAATGTTTTTCAAAAGGTTTTCAAATTCTTTTACTTGATTTTCGAAAATTACCTTCCCTCCTCTCACATCCTTCTATTTATGGACTAACACTATTCCTCAATGAACAATTCGAACTCCATCTCTCTTGATAAGTTCGAATTCTTCTACTTCTGCCTTCCATTTTTCTTTTCCTCTGACACCTCAAGGAATCTCTATACTGTGACATAGAGGATTCCACATTTTCTTGTTCTCTTCTCTTTCATATGAGCAGGAACAAAGACAAAAGCATTCTTGTTGAAGCTGACCCTGAACCTGAAAGGACCTTGAAGCGAAAGCTAAGAGAAGCTAAGGCACAACTCTCTATAGAGGACCTAACAGAAATCTTCAGGGAAGAAGAGCCCATGGCAGCCGAAAACAACAACATTGCAAGGAAGGTGCTGGGTGACTTTACTGCACCTACTCCCGACTTCTATGGGAGAAGCATCTCTATCCCTGCCATTGGAGCAAACAACTTTGAGCTTAAGCCTCAATTAGTTTCTCTAATGCAACAGAATTGCAAGTTCCATGGACTTCCATTGGAAGATCCTCATCATTTCTTAGCTGAATTCTTGCAAATCTGTGACACTGTCAAGACTAATGGGGTTGACCCTGAGGTCTACAGACTTATGCTATTCCCTTTTGCTGTAAGAGACAGAGCTAGGACATGGTTGGATTCACAACCTAAAGAAAGCCTGAACTCTTGGGAAAAGCTAGACAATGCCTTCTTGGCAAAGTTCTTTCCACCTCAAAAATTGAGTAAGCTTAGAGTGGAAGTCCAAACCTTCAGACAAAGGAAGGAGAATCCCTCTATGAAGCTTGGGAAAGATACAAACAATTAATCAGAAAGTGTCTCACTGATATGCTTTCTGAATGGAGTATCATAGGTATTTTCTATGATGGTCTTTCTGAACTATCCAAAATGTCTTTGGATAGCTCTGCTGGAGGATCTCTTCATCTGAAGAAGACGCCTACAGAAGCTCAAGAACTAATTGAAATGGTTGCAAATAACCAATTCATGTACACTTCTGAAAGGAATCCTGTGAACAATGGGACAAATCAGAAGAAAGGAGTTCTTGAGATTGATACTCTGAATGCCATTATGGCTCAGAATAAAATATTGACTCAACAAGTCAATTTGATTTCTCAAAGTCTGTCTGGAATGCAAAATGCACCAAGCAGTACTAAGGATGCTTCAGCTGAAGAAGAAGCCTATGATCCTGAGAACCCTTCAATGGAAGAGGTGAATTACCTAGGAGAACCCTATGGAAACACCTATAATTCTTCATGGAGAAATCATCCAAATTTCTCATGGAAGGATCAATAGAGACCTCAACAAGGTTTCAACAACAATAATGGTGGAAGAAACAGGTTTAGCAATGGCAAGCCTTTTCCATCATCTTCTCAGCAACAGACAGAGAATTCTAAGCAGAGTAACTCTGACTTAGCAACCATGGTCTCTGATCTAATCAAAACCACTCAAAGTTTCATGACTGAAACAAGGTCCTCCATTAGAAATTTGGAGGGACAAATGGGACAGCTGAGCAAGAAAATTACTGAACTCCCTCCTAGTACTCTTCCAAGCAATACAGAAGAAAATCCAAAAGGAGAGTGCAAGGCCATCAACATGGCCGAATTTGGAGAGGAAGGAGAGGCAGTGAACGCCACTGAGGAAGACCTCAATGGGCGTGCACTAGCCTCCAATGAGTTCCCTAATGAGGAACCATGGGAATCTGAGGCTCAAAATGAGACCCTAGAGATTCCATTGGACTTACTTCTGCCATTCATGAGCTCTAATGAGTATTCTTCCTCTGAAGAGGATGAGTATGTCACTGAAGAGCAAGTTGCTAAATACCTTGGAGGAATCATGAAGCTAAATGACAAGTTATTTGGAAATGAGACTTGGGAGAACGAACCTCCTTTGCTCACCAAAGAACTGGATGACTTGTCTAGGCAGAAATTACCTCAAAAGAGACAAGACCCTGGGAAGTTTTCACTACCTTGTACCATAGGCACCATGACCTTCAAGAAGGCTCTGTGTGACTTAGGGTCAAGTGTAAACCTCATGCCTCTCTCTGTAATGGAGAAGCTAGGGATCTTTGAGGTACAAGGTGCAAGAATCTCACTAGAGATGGCAGACAATTCAAGAAAACAAGCTCATGGACTTGTAGAGGATGTTTTGGTAAAGATTGAAGACCATTACATCCCTGCTGATTTCATAGTCCTAGAGACTGGGAAGTGCGTGGATAAATCTATCATCCTTGGCAGACCCTTCCTAGCCACAGCAAAGGCTGTGATTGATGTTGATGGAGGTGAACTGATCATTCAAGTGAATGGAGAATCCTTTGTGTTTAAGGCTCAAGGATATCCCTCTGTCACCATGGAGAGGAAGCATGAAGAGCTTCTCTCAAATCAGAGTCAAACAGAGCCCCCACAGTCAAACTCTAAGTTTGGTGTTGGGAGGCCACAACCAAACTCTAAGTTTGGTGTTGAACCCCCACATTCAAACTCTAAGTTTGGTGTTGGGAGGTTCCAACATTGCTCTGAGAAAATGTGAGGCTCCATGAGAGCCATCTGTCAAGCTAATGACATTAAAGAAGCGCTTGTTGGGAGGCAACCCAATGTTATATTTTATATATTTTTCTTTGTTATTCTATTTTATTTTGTAGGTTAATGATCATGAGAAGTCACAAAATCAATTGAAGAAGCAAAAACAGAATGAAAAACAGGAAGAAAAACAGCACACCCTGGAGGAAGAACCTACTGGCGTTTAAACGCCAGTAAGGTTAGCAGATGGGCGTTTAACGCCCAGTCTGGCACCATTCTGGGCGTTTAACGCCAGAAAGGGGCACCAGACTGGCGTTAAACGCCAGGAAGGGGCAAGAACCTGGCGTTAAACGCCAGAAATGGGCACCAGCCCGGTGTTTAACGCCAGAATTGGCTCAAAACGTGATTTTGCAGGCCATTTGGTGCAGGGATGACTTTTCCTTGACACCTCAGGATCTGTGGACCCCACAGGATCCCCACCAACCCCACCACTCTCTCTCTTCTTCTCCATTCACCAATCACCTCAATACCTCTTCCCCAAAAACCCTTCACCTATCAAATCCCATCTTCTCTTCACCACTCACATCCATCCTTCATAAAACCCCACCTACCTCACCATTCAAATTCAAACCACTTTCCCACCCAAACCCACCCTCACTTGACCGAACCTTACCCTTCCCCTCTCCTATATAACCCATCTTCACTCCTTCATTTTCACACAACCTACACACCACCTCTTCCCCTTCTTGGCCGAACACAAAAGCCATTCCCTTCTTCCTCATTTCTTCTTCTTCTTCTCTCTCTTCTTTCTTCTTTTGCTCGAGGACGAGCAAACCTTTTAAGTTTGGTGTGGTAAAAGCGTTGCTTTTTCGTTTTTCCATAACCATTTATGGCATCCAAGGCCGGAGAAACCTCTAGAAAGAGGAAAGGGAAGGCAAAAGCTTCCACCTCCGAGTCATGGGAGATGGAAAGATTCATCTCAAGGGTGCATCAAGACCACTTCTATGAAGTTGTGGCCTTGAAGAAGGTGATCCCCGAGGTCCCTTTTTCACTCAAAAGAGTGAATATCCGGAGATCCGACATGAGATCCGAAGAAGAGGTTGGGAAGTTCTTACCAACCCCATTCAACAAGTCGAAATCTTAATGGTTCAAGAGTTCTATGCCAATGCATGGATCACCAAGAACCATGATCAAAGTGTGAACCCGGATCCAAAGAATTATCTTACTATGGTTCGGGGGAAATACTTGGATTTTAGTCCGGAAAGTGTAAGGTTGGCATTCAATTTGTCCATGATGCAAGGAGATGAACATCCTTACACTAGAAGGGTCAACTTTGATCAAAAGTTGGACCAAGTCCTCACAGTCATATGTGAAGAGGGCGCCCAATGGAAGAGAGATTCAAGAGGGAAGCCGGTTCATTTGAGAAGGCATGACCTCAAACCCGTGGCTAGAGGATGGTTGGAGTTTATCCAACGCTCAATCATTCCCACTAGCAACCGGTCCGAAGTTACCATAGACCGGGCTATCATGATTCATAGCATCATGATTGGAGAAGGAATAGAAGTTCATGAGGTTATAGCTCAAGAGCTTTATAAGGTGGCGGACAAGTCCTCTACCTTGGCAAGGTTAGCCTTTCCTCATCTCATTTGTCACCTCTGTTATTCAGTTGGAGTTGACATAGAGGGAGACACCCCTATTGATGAGGACAAGCCCATCACTAAGAAGAGGATGGAGCACACAAGAGACCCCACTCATCATGAGATCCCTGAGATACCTCAAGGGATGCACTTTCCTCCACAAAACTATTGGGAGCAACTAAACACCTCCCTAGGAGAATTGAGTTCCAACATGGGACAACTAAGGGTGGAACACCAAGAACACTCCATTCTCCTCCATGAAATTAGAGAAGATCAGAGAATCATGAGAGAGGAGCAACAAAGACAAGGAAGAGATATTGAGGAGCTCAAGCACTCCATAGGATCTTCAAGAGGAAGAAAGAGCCGCCATCACTAAGGTGGACCCGTTCTTTAATTTCCTTGTTCTTTATTTTCCTGTTTTTCGAAAATTAATGCTTATGTTTATCCATGTTTGTGTCTTGTGATCATTAGTGTCTTAGTGTCTATGCCTTAAAGTTATGAATATCCTATGAATCCATCACCTTTCTTAAATGAAAAATGTTCTTAATTGAAAAAGAAAAGAATTGCATGAATTTTGAATTTTATAGCAGTTTAATTATTTTGATGTGGTGGCATTACTTTTGTCTTCTGAATGTATGCTTAAACAGTGCATATGTCTTTTGAATTTGTGATTCATGAATATTGGCTCTTGAAAGAATGATGAAAAAGGAGACATGTTACTGAGGATCTGAAAAATCATCAAAATGATTCTTGAAGCAAGAAAAAGCAGTGAATACAAAAAAAAAATTCGAAAAAAAAAGAGAAAAAGAAAACGAAAAAAAAAGAGAGAAGAAAGAAAGAAATAAAGTTGTGATCCAAGGCAAAAAGAGTGTGCTTAAGAACCCTGGACACCTCTAATTGGGGACTCTAGCAAAGCTGAGTCACAATCTGAAAAGGTTCACCCAATTATGTGTCTGTGGCATGTATGTATCCGGTGGTAATACTGGAAGACAGAGTGCTTTGGGCCACAGCCAAGACTCAATAAGTAGCTGTGTTCAAGAATCATCATACTTAACTAGGAGAATCAATAACACTATCTGGATTCTGAGTTCCTAAAGAAGCCAATCATTCTGAATTTCAAAGGATAAAGTGAGATGCGAAAACTGTTCAGAGGCAAAAAGCTAAAAGCCCCGCTCATCTAATTAATACTGATCTTCATAGATGTTTTCGGAGTTCATTGCATATTCTCTTCTTTTTATCCTATTTGATTTTCAGTTGCTTGAGGACAAGCAACAATTTAAGTTTGGTGTTGTGATGAGCGGATAATTTGTACGCTTTTTGGCATTGTTTTTAGTATATTTGGTTTAGTTTTGAGTATATTTTTATTAGTTTTTAGTTAAAATTCACTTTTCGGGACTTTACTATGAGTTTGTGTGTTTTTCTGTGATTTCAGGTATTTTCTGGCTGAAATTGAGGGTCCTGAGCAAAAATCTGATTTAGAGACTGAAAAGGACTGCAGATGCTGTTGGATTCTGACCTCTCTGCACTCAAAGTGGATTTTCTGGAGCTACAGAAGCCCAATTGGCGTGCTCTCAACGGCGTTGGAAAGTAGACATCCTGGGCTTTCCAGCAATATATGATAGTCCATACTTTGCCCAAGATTTGATGGCCCAAACCGGCGTTCAAAGTCACCTTCAGAAATTCCAGCGTTAAACGCCGGAACTGGCACCAAAATGGGAGTTAAACGCCCAAACTGGCATAAAAGCTGGCGTTTAACTCCAAGAAGAGTCTCTACACGAAAATGCTTCATTGCTCAGCCCAAGCACACACCAAGTGGGCCCGGAAGTGGATTTTTTATGTCATTTACTCATCTTTGTAATCCTTAGGCTACTAGTTCCCTATAAGTAGGACCTTTTACTATTGTATTTGACATCTGGAGATCTGATCTTTGGACTCTTTTGTTCTTTAGATCTTTTGATCACTTTGGGAGGCTGGCCATTCGGCCATGCCTAGACCTTGTTCTTATGTATTTTCAACGGTGGAGTTTCTACACACCATAGATTAAGGTGTGGAGCTCTGCTGTACCTCGAGTATTAATGCAATTACTATTGTTCTTCTATTCAATTCCGCTTGTTCTTTGTCCAAGATATCACTTGTTCTTCAACTTGATGAGTGTGATGATCCATGACACTCATCATCATTCTCACCTATGAACGTGTGACTGACAACCACCTCCGTTCTACCTTAGATTGGGTGAATATCTCTTGGATTCCTGATACGCGATGCATGGTTGATCGCCTGACAACCGAGTGCTCGCCTGACAAACGAGCCAGCCATTCTGTGAGATCAGAGTCTTCGTGGTATAGGCAAGAACTGATGGCGGCATTCAAGAGAATCCGGAAGGTCTAACCTTGTCTGTGGTATTCTGAGTAGGATTCAATGATTGAATGACTGTGACGTGCTTCAAACTCCTGAAGGCGGGGCGTTAGTGACAGACGCAAAAGAATCACTGGATTCTATTCCGGCCTGATCGAGAACCGACAGATGGATAGCCGTGCCATGACAGGGTGCGTTGAACATTTCCACTGAGAGGATGGGAGGTAGCCACTGACAACGGTGAAACCCTTGCATAAGCTTGCCATGGAAAGGAGTAAAAAGGATTGGATGAAGACAGTAGGAAAGCAGAGAGACGGAAGGGAAGGCATCTTCATACGCTTATCTGAAGTTCCTACCAATGAATTGCATAAGTATCTCTATCTTTATCTTTATGTTTTATTCGTATATCACTATACCCATTTGAGTCTGCCTGACTAAGATTTACAAGGTGACCATAGCTTGCTTCATACCAACAATCTCCGTGGGATCGACCCTTACTCGCGTAAGGTTTATTACTTGGACGACCCAGTGCACTTGCTGGTTAGTTGTGCGAAGTTGTGTTTATGCCATGGTATTGAACACCAAGTTTTTGGATTCATTACCGGGGATTATTTGAGTTGTGAAAAGTAGTGATCACAATTTCGTGCTACCAAGTTTTTGGCGCCGTTGCCGGGGATTGTTTCGTGTATGGACAACTGACGGTTCATCTTGTTGCTTAGATTAGGTATTTTTTTTCAGAGTTCTTAAGAATGAATTCTAGTGTTTCAGGGTGATGTTCTTATCATCACCAAAGCTGATTGATCTTCATCAATTTAGCTCTTGAATGCAATGTCCTGCTGAAGCTTGGCTAGCCATGTCTAATTCCTTTGGACTAAAGCTTCAGACTAACATTGCATGATTCCTGGAATTCTCATTAAGAATTTTGATACCTTTATTCTCTTTTTCCACTTAATTTTTGAAAAATCCAAAAAAAATTACAAAATCATAAAAACCAAAAATATTTTATGTTTCTTGTTTGAGTCTAGTGTCTCATGTTAAGTTTGGTGTCAATTGCATGTTTCTGTTCTTCTTGCATTCATTCATGTGTCTTCATTAATCTTCGAGATGTTCTTGATGATTCCCTTGTTTTGATCTTTGAATTCTATTGACTTGAGTGTTTGTTGTTTCTCATGTGCATTCTCATCTTGTTAGTGTCAGTAGTATACAAACTGCTAAGTTTGGTGTCTTGCATGCATTGTTATTTGATTTTAGTTGCATTTTGATTATTCCTCATTATTAAAAATCCAAAAATACTTTTAATTTGTGTCTTCTCAAGTCAATAATACAGAGAATTAAAGATTCAGAACATACAGCAGAGGAATTACACAGAAAAAGCTGGACGTTCAAAACGCCCAGTGAAGAAGGACAGACTGGCGTTTAAACGCCAGCCAGGGTACCTGGTTGGGCGTTTAACGCCCAAAAAGGTAGTGCATTGGGCGTTAAACGCCAGAATGTGCACCATTCTGGGCGTTTAACGCCAGGATGGCACAAGGGGGAGGATTTTGTTTTCAAATCAATTTTTTTTCAAGTTTTCAAAGTTTTTCAAAATCAAATCTTTTTCAAATCATATCTTTTCAATCAAATGTTTTCAAAATCAGTTTCTTTCCTTTTTCAAAGATACTTGCTATCAATTAATGATTTGATTCAACATTTCAAGTATGTTGCCTTTTCTGTTGAGAAAGGTTTAATGTTTGAGTCATATCTTTTCTTGTTAGGCAAGTCATTAATTTTTAAAATCAAATCTTTTTAAAATTGTTTTCAAATCATATCTTCTCAATCACATAATTTTTAAAACCAATCATATCTTCTTAAACCTCATCTTTTTCAAAATAGTTTTCAATCAAATCTTTTTGACTTCTAATTTCAAAATATTTTTCAAAAATCACTTGATTTCTTTCCCACTCTCATTTTCGAAAACTAATTAATGTTTTTCAAAAGGTTTTCAAATTCTTTTACTTGATTTTCGAAAATTACCTTCCCTCCTCTCACATCCTTCTATTTATGGACTAATACTATTCCTCAATGAACAATTCGAACTCCATCTCTCTTGATAAGTTCGAATTCTTCTACTTCTGCCTTCCATTTTTCTTTTCCTCTGACACCTCAAGGAATCTCTATACTGTGACATAGAGGATTCCACATTTTCTTGTTCTCTTCTCTTTCATATGAGCAGGAACAAAGACAAAAGCATTCTTGTTGAAGCTGACCCTGAACCTGAAAGGACCTTGAAGCGAAAGCTAAGAGAAGCTAAGGCACAACTCTCTATAGAGGACCTAACAGAAATCTTCAGGGAAGAAGAGCCCATGGCAGCCGAAAACAACAACATTGCAAGGAAGGTGCTGGGTGACTTTACTGCACCTACTCCCGACTTCTATGGGAGAAGCATCTCTATCCCTGCCATTGGAGCAAACAACTTTGAGCTTAAGCCTCAATTTTCTCTAATGCAACAGAATTGCAAGTTCCATGGACTTCCATTGGAAGATCCTCATCAATTCTTAGCTGAATTCTTGCAAATCTGTGACACTGTCAAGACTAATGGGGTTGACCCTGAGGTCTACAGACTTATGCTATTCCCTTTTGCTGTAAGAGACAGAGCTAGGACATGGTTGGATTCACAACCTAAAGAAAGCCTGAACTCTTGGGAAAAGCTAGACAATGCCTTCTTGGCAAAGTTCTTTCCACCTCAAAAATTGAGTAAGCTTAGAGTGGAAGTCCAAACCTTCAGACAAAGGAAGGAGAATCCCTCTATGAAGCTTGGGAAAGATACAAACAATTAATCAGAAAGTGTCTCACTGATATGCTTTCTGAATGGAGTATCATAGGTATTTTCTATGATGGTCTTTCTGAACTATCCAAAATGTCTTTGGATAGCTCTGCTGGAGGATCTCTTCATCTGAAGAAGACGCCTACAGAAGCTCAAGAACTAATTGAAATGGTTGCAAATAACCAATTCATGTACACTTCTGAAAGGAATCCTGTGAACAATGGGACAAATCAGAAGAAAGGAGTTCTTGAGATTGATACTCTGAATGCCATTATGGCTCAGAATAAAATATTGACTCAACAAGTCAATTTGATTTCTCAAAGTCTGTCTGGAATGCAAAATGCACCAAGCAGTACTAAGGATGCTTCAGCTGAAGAAGAAGCCTATGATCCTGAGAACCCTTCAATGGAAGAGGTGAATTACCTAGGAGAACCCTATGGAAACACCTATAATTCTTCATGGAGAAATCATCCAAATTTCTCATGGAAGGATCAACAGAGACCTCAACAAGGTTTCAACAACAATAATGGTGGAAGAAACAGGTTTAGCAATGGCAAGCCTTTTCCATCATCTTCTCAGCAATAGACAGAGAATTCTAAGCAGAGTAACTCTGACTTAGCAACCATGGTCTCTGATCTAATCAAAACCACTCAAAGTTTCATGACTGAAACAAGGTCCTCCATTAGAAATTTGGAGGGACAAGTGGGACAGCTGAGCAAGAAAATTACTGAACTCCCTCCTAGTACTCTTCCAAGCAATACCGAAGAAAATCCAAAAGGAGAGTGCAAGGCCATCAACATGGCCGAATTTGGAGAGGAAGGAGAGGCAGTGAACGCCACTGAGGAAGACCTCAATGGGCGTGCACTAGCCTCCAATGAGTTCCCTAATGAGGAACCATGGGAATCTGAGGCTCAAAATGAGACCCTAGAGATTCCATTGGACTTACTTCTGCCATTCATGAGCTCTGATGAGTATTCTTCCTCTGAAGAGGATGAGTATGTCACTGAAGAGCAAGTTGCTAAATACCTTGGAGGAATCATGAAGCTAAATGACAAGTTATTTGGAAATGAGACTTGGGAGAACGAACCTCCTTTGCTCACCAAAGAACTGGATGACTTGTCTAGGCAGAAATTACCTCAAAAGAGACAAGACCCTGGGAAGTTTTCACTACCTTGTACCATAGGCACCATGACCTTCAAGAAGGCTCTGTGTGACTTAGGGTCAAGTGTAAACCTCATGCCTCTCTCTGTAATGGAGAAGCTAGGGATCTTTGAGGTACAAGGTGCAAGAATCTCACTAGAGATGGCAGACAATTCAAGAAAACAAGCTCATGGACTTGTAGAGGATGTTTTGGTAAAGATTGAAGACCATTACATCCCTGCTGATTTCATAGTCCTAGAGACTGGGAAGTGCATGGATAAATCTATCATCCTTGGCAGACCCTTCCTAGCCACAGCAAAGGCTGTGATTGATGTTGATGGAGGTGAACTGATCATTCAAGTGAATGGAGAATCCTTTGTGTTTAAGGCTCAAGGATATCCCTCTGTCACCATGGAGAGGAAGCATGAAGAGCTTCTCTCAAATCAGAGTCAAACAGAGCCCCCACAGTCAAACTCTAAGTTTGGTGTTGGGAGGCCACAACCAAACTCTAAGTTTGGTGTTGAACCCCCACATTCAAACTCTAAGTTTGGTGTTGGGAGGTTCCAACATTGCTCTGAGAAAATGTGAGGCTCCATGAGAGCCATCTGTCAAGCTAATGACATTAAAGAAGCGCTTGTTGGGAGGCAACCCAATGTTATATTTTATATATTTTTCTTTGTTATTCTATTTTATTTTGTAGGTTAATGATCATGAGAAGTCACAAAATCAATTGAAGAAGCAAAAACAAAATGAAAAACAGGAAGAAAAACAGCACACTATGGAGGAAGAACCTACTGGCGTTTAAACGCCAGTAAGGTTAGCAGATGGGCGTTTAACGCCCAGTCTGGCACCATTCTGGGCGTTTAACGCCAGAAAGGGGCACCAGACTGGCGTTAAACGCCAAGAAGGGGCAAGAACCTGGCGTTAAACGCCAGAAATGGGCACCAGCCCGGCGTTTAACGCCAGAATTGGCTCAAAACGTGATTTTGCATGCCATTTGGTGCAGGGATGACTTTTCCTTGACACCTCAGGATCTGTGGACCCCACAGGATCCCCACCAACCCCACCACTCTCTCTCTTCTTCTCCATTCACCAATCACCTCAATACCTCTTCCCCAAAAACCCTTCACCTATCAAATCCCATCTTCTCTTCACCACTCACATCCATCCTTCATAAAACCCCACCTACCTCACCATTCAAATTCAAACCACTTTCCCACCCAAACCCACCCTCACTTGACCGAACCTTACCCTTCCCCCTCTCCTATATAAACCCATCTTCACTCCTTCATTTTCACACAACCTACACACCACCTCTTCCCCTTCTTGGCCGAACACAAAATCCATTCCCTTCTTCCTCATTTCTTCTTCTTCTTCTCTCTCTTCTTTCTTCTTTTGCTCGAGGACGAGCAAACCTTTTAAGTTTGGTGTGGTAAAAGCGTTGCTTTTTCGTTTTTCCATAACCATTTATGGCATCCAAGGCCGGAGAAACCTCTAGAAAGAGGAAAGGGAAGGCAAAAGCTTCCACCTCCGGGTCATGGGAGATGGAAAGATTCATCTCAAGGGTGCATCAAGACCACTTCTATGAAGTTGTGGCCTTGAAGAAGGTGATCCCCGAGGTCCCTTTTTCACTCAAAAAGAGTGAATATCCGGAGATCCGACATGAGATCCGAAGAAGAGGTTGGGAAGTTCTTACCAACCCCATTCAACAAGTCGGAATCTTAATGGTTCAAGAGTTCTATGCCAATGCATGGATCACCAAGAACCATGATCAAAGTGTGAACCGGGATCCAAAGAATTATCTTACTATGGTTCGGGGGAAATACTTGGATTTTAGTCCGGAAAGTGTAAGGTTGGCATTCAATTTGCCCATGATGCAAGGAGATGAACATCCTTACACTAGAAGGGTCAACTTTGATCAAAAGTTGGACCAAGTCCTCACAGTCATATGTGAAGAGGGCGCCCAATGGAAGAGAGATTCAAGAGGGAAGCCGGTTCAATTGAGAAGGCATGACCTCAAACCCGTGGCTAGAGGATGGTTGGAGTTTATCCAACGCTCAATCATTCCCACTAGCAACCGGTCCGAAGTTACCATAGACCGGGCTATCATGATTCATAGCATCATGATTGGAGAAGGAATAGAAGTTCATGAGGTTATAGCTCAAGAGCTTTATAAGGTGGCGGACAAGTCCTCTACCTTGGCAAGGTTAGCCTTTCCTCGTCTCATTTGTCACCTCTGTTATTCAGTTGGAGTTGACATAGAGGGAGACACCCCTATTGATGAGGACAAGCCCATCACTAAGAAGAGGATGGAGCACACAAGAGACCCCACTCATCATGAGATCCCTGAGATACCTCAAGGGATGCACTTTCCTCCACAAAACTATTGGGAGCAACTAAACACCTCCCTAGGAGAATTGAGTTCCAACATGGGACAACTAAGGGTGGAACACCAAGAACACTCCATTCTCCTCCATGAAATTAGAGAAGATCAAAGAATCATGAGAGAGGAGCAACAAAGACAAGGAAGAGATATTGAGGAGCTCAAGCACTCCATAGGATCTTCAAGAGGAAGAAAGAGCCGCCATCACTAAGGTGGACCCGTTCTTTAATTTCCTTGTTCTTTATTTTCCTGTTTTTCGAAAATTAATGCTTATGTTTGTCCATGTTTGTGTCTTGTGATCATTAGTGTCTTAGTGTCTATGCCTTAAAGTTATGAATATCCTATGAATCCATCACCTTTCTTAAATGAAAAATGTTCTTAATTGAAAAAGAAAAGAATTGCATGAATTTTGAATTTTATAGCAGTTTAATTATTTTGATGTGGTGGCATTACTTTTGTCTTCTGAATGTATGCTTAAACAGTGCATATGTCTTTTGAATTTGTGATTCATGAATGTTGGCTCTTGAAAGAATGATGAAAAAGGAGACATGTTACTGAGGATCTGAAAAATCATCAAAATGATTCTTGAAGCAAGAAAAAGCAGTGAATACAAAAAAAATATTCGAAAAAAAAAGAGAAAAAGAAAACGAAAAAAAAGAGAGAAGAAAGAAAGAAATAAAGTTGTGATCCAAGGCAAAAAGAGTGTGCTTAAGAACCCTGGACACCTCTAATTGGGGATTCTAGCAAAGCTGAGTCACAATCTGAAAAGGTTCACCCAATTATGTGTCTGTGGCATGTATGTATCCGGTGGTAATACTGGAAGACAGAGTGCTTTGGGCCACAGCCAAGACTCAATAAGTAGCTGTGTTCAAGAATCATCATACTTAACTAGGAGAATCAATAACACTATCTGGATTCTGAGTTCCTAAAGAAGCCAATCATTCTGAATTTCAAAGGATAAAGTGAGATGCCAAAACTGTTCAGAGGCAAAAAGCTAAAAGCCCCGCTCATCTAATTAATACTGATCTTCATAGATGTTTTTGGAGTTCATTGCATATTCTCTTCTTTTTATCCTATTTGATTTTCAGTTGCTTGAGGACAAGCAACAATTTAAGTTTGGTGTTGTGATGAGCGGATAATTTGTACGCTTTTTGGCATTGTTTTTAGTATGTTTTTAGTATATTTGGTTTAGTTTTGAGTATATTTTTATTAGTTTTTAGTTAAAATTCACTTTTCGTGACTTTACTATGAGTTTGTGTGTTTTTCTGTGATTTCAGGTATTTTCTGGCTGAAATTGAGGGTCCTGAGCAAAAATCTGATTCAGAGACTGAAAAGGACTACAGATGCTGTTGGATTCTGACCTCCCTGCACTCAAAGTGGATTTTCTGGAGCTACAGAAGCCCAATTGGCGCGCTGTCAACGGAGTTGGAAAGTAGACATCCTGGGCTTTCCAGCAATATATGATAGTCCATACTTTGCCCAAGATTTGATGGCCCAAACCGGCGTTCAAAGTCACCTTCAGAAATTCCAGCGTTAAACGCCGGAACTGGCACCAAAATGGGAGTTAAACGCCCAAACTGGCATAAAAGCTGGCGTTTAACTCCAAGAAGAGTCTCTACACGAAAATGCTTCATTGCTCAGCCCAAGCACACACCAAGTGGGCCCGGAAGTGGATTTTTTATGTCATTTACTCATCTTTGTAATCCTTAGGCTACTAGTTCCCTATAAGTAGGACCTTTTACTATTGTATTTGACATCTGGAGATCTGATCTTTGGACTCTTTTGTTCTTTAGATCTTTTGATCACTTTGGGAGGCTGGCCATTCGGCCATGCCTAGACCTTGTTCTTATGTATTTTCAACGGTGGAGTTTCTACACACCATAGATTAAGGTGTGGAGCTCTGCTGTACCTCGAGTATTAATGCAATTACTATTGTTCTTCTATTCAATTCCGCTTGTTCTTTGTCCAAGATATCACTTGTTCTTCAACTTGATGAATGTGATGATCCGTGACACTCATCATCATTCTCACCTATGAACGTGTGATTGACAACCACCTCCGTTCTACCTTAGATTGGGTGAATATCTCTTGGATTCCTGATACACGATGCATGGTTGATCGCCTGACAACCGAGTGCTCGCCTGACAAACGAGCCAGCCATTCCGTGAGATCAGAGTCTTCGTGGTATAGGCAAGAACTGATGGCGGCATTCAAGAGAATCCGGAAGGTCTAACCTTGTCTGTGGTATTCTGAGTAGGATTCAATGATTGAATGACTGTGACGTGCTTCAAACTCCTGAAGACGGGGCGTTAGTGACAAACGCAAAAGAATCACTGATTTCTATTCCGGCCTGATCGAGAACCGACAGATGGATAGCCGTGCCGTGACAGGGTGCGTTGAACATTTCCACTGAGAGGATGGGAGGTAGCCACTGACAACGGTGAAACCCTTGCATAAGCTTGCCATGGAAAGGAGTAAGAAGGATTGGATGAAGACAGTAGGAAAGCAGAGAGACGGAAGGGAAGGCATCTTCATACGCTTATCTGAAGTTCCTACCAATGAATTGCATAAGTATCTCTATCTTTATCTTTATGTTTTATTCGTATATCACTATACCCATTTGAGTCTGCCTGACTAAGATTTACAAGGTGACCATAGCTTGCTTCATACCAACAATCTCCGTGGGATCGACCCTTACTCGCGTAAGGTTTATTACTTGGACGACCCAGTGCACTTGCTGGTTAGTTGTGCGAAGTTGTGTTTATGCCATGGTATTGAACACCAAGTTTTTGGATTCATTACCTGGGATTATTTGAGTTGTGAAAAGTAGTGATCACAATTTCGTGCTACCATAGCCACATGACAAGAGTCTCGTACACAGGATTTAGGTTAAAGTTCGCATACGAGCGGGGTGCAAATGTTGGCTGGTCTCACAGTATATACATATAAACAAAGAACAAGATTCACCCTAGACTCAAAAGACTATCTAGAGCGGAATCCTCTTTGTGAACGGTCATCAGCGAACTACGGAAGGGTACTCATGCTTCCATCTGGAGGGAAAAGGGAGAGAGAAGGGGTAAGAACTGGGGAGTTCTTAGTAAGGTCGGGGTTATTAGTTAAGTTCATTAATTCTGTGTTGCTTAGCAGACAAATGGCAGAATTCAAAGAAGCAGTAAACGGAATATACAGATAAATAAAGAAAATAGGAAGTCAGAAAGCAGAACACAATAAAGAATACAAGAAAATATTACACAAACACAAAGAATAGAACATAAACAAAGAAATCAAACATTCATACAACAATCATAACAGAGGAAATACACAACCAAGTATGATGCATGTCTGTCCTATACAGGCCATGAGCTCACATGTCGGTTTACACCCTGCTGCCCAACATTACCTAGGAACTAGTCCTAGATATGGCTTATTCTCTGTAGGTGAACTTCGGCCTACAGAAATAGCACTCCTGTGTGAACTTCGGCTCACAGGAATAGTCTAAACACAACACAACAACTTTTTGTAGGTGAACTTCGACTTACAGGTATCACAAATCTCTGTAGGTGAACTTCGGCCTACAGGAGCATCACCCTGAGATACACAGTTGATATTCATTGCAGGTGAACTTCGGCCTACAAGAATAACAACTCTCTGCCTATTCTGTAAGGTCAAACACACAGCTATATAGCCTTTAACTCCTTTTCTTTCCAACATATATGAAAGTTTTTAAATCCTTTTTCATTACCTGACATACCTCAATACCTTCTCTTATACCTTTTCTTAGGTGTTTAATAAAGATAATTAAGAAATTCTGAACTCAACACTGCCTTCCTAAGGCTTTTAGGAAAATCTGCCTTTTTATCAATTTTTTATTATTATTAATAAAATAATATTTTAATATTCTAATATTAAAATAATAATATTTTATTCAACTTTCAAAAAATTTCATTTTGACCCTCAAACCTTTTGGAAATTATATTTTGATCCCTTAACTTTTAATATTTGCACTTTGGCCCCTCAACCTTTCCTTAATTAACTTTTAACCCCAAACTATTTAATAATTATAATTTGATCCAAAATCATCAAAACCAACATTTTTCTTTTCCTTCAAAAACTAAAACCAATTTCCCAAAAGTTCATCAGATTTCAGCTTGATTTTCAACCAGTTTTTCAATCTTTTCGGTAACCGATTTTTACCTGATTTTGACCAAACCAAAGAGCAACGTTTTAGCCATCAAATACACATCAAAAAAACATTAAATATCATGAATTTCATGGCTGGAAAGCCACGTTTTCCAGTAGTAACAACAGAAACTTCAAAACCATCATAAACTTGATTTTCAAGCATTAAACAGCAAGATCTCATGATCAGACCATCACACAAACACTCAAAATCAAGCCTCAAGCAAAAAGATCTGATTTAGCACTTCAAGAACACACCCAATCATTGATTAATTTACCAAATCTTACCTCCTTTGCAGCTGCCAAGAATTGAGCCAACAACAAGCTTCAAAAAGCACTTTTACGCCTGATTTAACATCAAAAACAACTTTAGAACCATATGAACCATGAAGTCTGAAGCTTCATGATGATGAAAAGAAAGTTTTCCTCACATCAAGGCTGCTAGAAATCACATTTTCTTAGAGCCGATGGTGATTGAACAAGAGATCTTAAGAGAAAACATGAAGAAAACATCATCAGCTTGAGTTTCCACCTTGGCTGAAACTTCAAGGAGGAGGAGCAGCCATCATGACTTGATTTATTCCATGAAAATTGATATAGAAATGAAGAGGAGGATGAGGTGAACACTTTTGTCGGATTAGATTTCTGACAGGGGTTTAAGTTTGAGAAAGAACGGAGAAAGAAGCTTAAAGCTTTCATGGAAGTTCTATCATTTTCCTTTCATGATATTTTTGAATTTTGGCTTGCCTTGGAAGAAAAGATGATGATAATGATAAGTCTAGGGACCCATGGGGTTAGGATAAGCATTATCCTAAAGTTTGGTGTAAAAATATCTCAAGAAAGGATAATTACTGAAGTTAGATGTATTATAATACAAGTGTGTCTTACTTTTCTCTTAAGAAACCTTTGCTTGGAGAGCAAGAAAGGGAACATGTGGTGGCTAACTCTAGGAGAGCCACGTGTCACTGGACGCTGACTCATCAGAGTTTAATAATAAAATATCATTCTGGAGATAATTACTAAAACTAGATACATCAGATTACACTACTAAAGGATAAGCATGAGCTTTACTAGAATAAATGATACTAGTAACATGATAATCATGAGGATAAAAGATATATGATGAAGCATTAGCATTGCTAAGTTCATCTAAGAATGCCGGTATTATCCATTACTGGTAGATTTCCAACTCAGTTATTATATTACTAAACATAGATGAACGTTAACCATAGCAGAGGAAATAATAATATAATATTCCAAATAAAATAATAATATATGAATATTATATTAATATAATTTTCTCTCAATATTCGACACCGGCTCATCACATAGAGACTAACCACGGAAATCAGAATTTTGAAATTCGGACTCAAAGTGGCTCAAAAGCGCAACTTTTCACGACGTGCTTACTTATATTAGGAGAGGTGTCTGGTGCAGTCAAGCTTCTGACTCAGCAGCTTGATGACGCAGCACCTGTGCAATGGAGGTGCTTATATGCACTAAAATTCCTAAAAATTCCATAAAAATTCCATTTGATCTTGAAAAAGCGTCGATACTTCGAGGCTAAAAGCTAGGTCGTTACATTCTACCCTCCTAAAAGAAAATTTTGCCCTCAAAATATCAGCCATGTGTAAGAATTCATCTTCATGCGATCAATTTCCTTCAAGACATCCTGACGAAGAGATCGGTCCATTCCTTACAGCATCCAAATCTCACTTAGCCATAGCCATGGAGATCCTAACAACTAGGAGAATAGCCGTTCCTCAAAAGAATTCATCATTCGGAACTCAATTAAACAATGCATATTCAGAGTCATTGAGGTCTTATCCGCTCCAAACAATCAACATTAAGGTGATCAATCTTAATATCTCAAGTTAAGCACGAACATTTCCAAAATGAGCACTGATGACATGTCACCATGTCATGTTTTTCTATGTTTGTTCATACAAGAAATTGATGATTTGTTCTTAAATATTGAGTGCTTTTGTGCTTAATTGGTATATTTCTTTGATCTTTTAATTTTATAAATCTTGTAGGAAATAAGAAGAAAAAGAAGCAAAGAAGCACAAAATAAGCTAAAAAGGAGAAAAAAAGAGCTTTGGGGAACACTTTGAAGTTGGAGCACACTTTGGAGCCTTTGGCCACGCTTTTATGACCAAATTAAAGGAGAATAAGCAATCAGCATACAATGCTCTGCTCTTGCCAAGAGCTGAGCATTACCCTGATGCATTTTCAGCTTGGAAGCAAAATTTTGGCTAAGTTAAAATCTGGGCGCTCACAGCATGACCATGCCTCTTTCAAAGGGCTATAACTTGAGCTACAGATGTCTGATTGATGTGCTTTCAGTTGCGTTGGAAAGCTGACATTCAGAGCTTTCCAACGATGTATGACAATCCATATTTGGCATGAAATTGAAGTACGAGTGAAATGCATCTTTAAGGGCCAAAAACAAGCAAAAATAGACCAAAGTGCAACCACCAAGATTCGAAGAGGGAGCCTCACTCCAAGGCAAAGAGGCGCTTCCAATGCTCAGCTCACTTGGAGAGCATTGTCATGCTCTCTTCATAAAAATTCAAGGAAAATCTTTTCTCCAAATGCTTCCTTCAAGTTTCGAACCAAGGACCTCCCTTGGAAGCTCCAATGCTCAGCTCTCCGAGAGCTGAGCATTACATGACATGGCCAGGGAGCAATGTTGCACGCACAAGACTTGGCAAGGCTTGGATGCTCCGCTCTTGGGGAGAGCTGAGCATTGCCCTGGGAGCAACACCCATGGGCCAAAATTCAATTAAAATTCCTTTTGAACTCAACTCTTCACCAATTGAACCAAGGCCATCTAGACCCACTCTTCCTCAAATCCAAAGCAAGCTAAGCCCATTATCATCACTCAAAGGCACAAGGATCAATTAGATTAGGATTTTCATTTTAATTGAAATTTGTTTTAATTTCATTTTCACTTTATAAAGCCTATATAAGGCATCATTTTCATCTCTGTAAAGGGGAGCCTCATTAGAGAATATTGGAGGGCAGCTCCATTAGAAAGCTCTATCTCTTAGTTTTCATTTTCTATTTTGAATTTTTGGTGGAAAATTAAAGAAATTCTGTTTCAATCTCACCTTGAATTCTCTCTTGTTCTTTTACTGCATAATTCAATTTTCATTTGCTGTTTTAAATCTTCTTCTTCTGCGATCTGTTCTTTTACTTTTCTGCAATTATTCTCTTGTTGGATCAAGGAAGGACTCAAGATCTAGACTTGTTTTCTAGTCTCATCCACCCCTGAGATCTTCAACATTCTTTTAAATTGCTGCAATTTAGCATCAGTCATTGTCTGCTTTCAATCCTTCAAGTATTTTCACTTTCTGTTTCATTCCTCTTCAATTTCCTCTCCTGCATTCTGCAATTTCACATTTATGTTCACATTTAGCTTGCTGCAATTCTCATTTACATTTCTTGCATGATTTTAATTCCTCTGTAATTGCTCTAAGTTTTGATTCACTGCAATTTTGCTTCTCTGTTTACATTGCTTTCAATTTACTTTTATGCAATTTAAGCTTTCTGCAATTGTTCTCAGCTTTGATCTACTGCTTTCATTTAATTTCCCTGCTCCCAGTTCCCTTTACATTTGATACAATTTACATTTCTTGTCATTTAAGTTACTTGCCAATTTACATTCTGCAACTTTAAATTCATTGCCATTTACTTTCTGTTGGCTACAATTTCACATAATTCACTTCAATGTTAGCTTGACTAAACTAATCACCCACTAAAGTTACTTGATCCATCAATCCTCATGGGATCGACCTCACTCTAAGTGAGTTTTACTACTTGATGCGACCCGGTACACTTGTCGGTGAGTTTTAGGTGTTTTGGAAATTCGTTTTTCCACAAAAATACCATCAAGTTTTTGGCGCCATTACCGGGGATTGATTTAGATCAACAATGATTAAGTGGGTGAGAAGTCTAGATTAAGCATTTTTTTATTTTTGTTTTCTGTTTTAAAGTGAAACCAAGGTGTTTGAGTTTTTGCCTCACTAAGAAATTATCATCTCTGATATGAGTAATTTCAATTTTCATTGGTGTTGTGTTTTACAAAATTCAAATGGAGTTCAACTCATCTTATGATCAAACAAATTTTATGGGATATTACCCACCATCACCAATTTCCAATGATGGCTGGGAATATCACCAACAAATTATAGATCCTGAGCACTCCAATTCATGGAGATTTGCTTCAGAGACACAAGATGAGTAAGAGAATCATATGGGATACTTCCCACCACCACAAAATGATTCAAGTCATTATTCTAATGGTGACTGGGAGTATCACCAAGGAATGAAAGAGCATCCACCCTCACGTCCCAGTTTCTCATTTGAAAGTTCTTCATTACTTGATTATGCCTCAACACAAAGTTTCTTCCCAAATTCATACAAGTCATCCCATCAATCACACAACTCATTCCACACCCCTCAACACAACTTCACCACAACACATCCACGTCACCAAAATTACTCTCAACCTTCATCTCTTGAACCAGTAGATGAGGATTACCTTCAAGCCATTGAAATACATAGAAAACTCGTGGAAAGATACACACAACCCCAATCTTGGAAAGAAATCATCCTCAAGAAGATAAATGGGCCCTTAGAGCAAACAAGGGGGAACTTAGAACCATCAAACAGTGAGGATGAAGATCAATTTGTGAGTGAGGAAGTGGAAAAAAAAGAACAAAAGGTCCCTGTTGCAAGTAAAATTGCAACAAAGGATGAGGGACATGAGCCAAGGATTTTACAATCACAAAAGCTACTTGAGGTGACAATGAAACATAAAGATTCCCTCCCAAAGGAATTAATGGAAAATCATGACAAAAAAAGGGAGGAATATACTCAAGAGAATTCACACTCAAGTGAAGTAAAGAAGAAAGAGGAAAGGCTCAAGGAACCACCAATACAAGAGGCTCTTGATGAAAAGAAGACTCCAACAATCACACAACCACCAAGACTTGGATTCAAGGAAGTGAAGGCACTTAACAAAAGCACCAAGAAGAGGATTGTGACCAAGCTACCAAAGACAATATTCATGAAGAATAAAGGGTCAACCACAAGCAATCCAACCCCTAGACCATTAGCAAGCAAGCTCAGTCAAGCCATGTACAAAAGAAAGCTTGCTGAGAGGAAACCAAGACAGGGGGCAATAGCTGAATCTTCTCCCCCCTTGAGGTCATTCCTCTTAACAAATTGGAAGAAGAGGAAGAAAGTGTAGAACAACATGCCAACAGTAGGTAATGTTTCTCTTCCTTGCTTTGCTTTCTTTCTTTGCTTTGTTTAAATTCAATAAATTGGCATATGGTTACATTTCAAGTTTGGTGTTGCCTTGCAACAAATTGTTTTCAATCTTTTTGGATGATTGCATCAAATCAAAAATGAAAGTGACACACTAAGATTCTAAGTTTGGTGTGCCACTTATTTTTCTAGGCAATTCATTCAAGCAACACTACTTGTCTGCATAATCATAATGCCTCTGCAATTTTATTTTTCTCTTTTGGTTTAACATTTTAGTTTCCTCTTTATTCATTTACGTGTTTTTAATGCTTTCTTTTATTAACTGTATTTGTTAATACATCACTAAGAGAGCTTTATTCATGACAAGATTCTTGGCTTGGTGATTGTATTTAACATACAACAGTTTATTTAGTCTTATTTCAAATAAAACGGACATAGGATTGCATTCTAAGTTTGGTGTTGCTATGCAACAAAAATTTTCTTCCAATCCTTACCGATACTTGCATTAATTCCAAGTGAAAGTGTCACACTAAGTTTATGCCATGTATCGTGCACACCTTCTTATATATGCAATCAAAATGTCTCTGTCTCTTGTGCCTTGATTATTATCTTCAATTTTGCTTGCTTAGAACACATGTACTACTAACTTTTCATTGTGTAAGACATTCATGATCCATCTTAGCCCCATAGCCATTGTTCTAATTGTTGCTTGAGGATGAGCAAGCATTTTGAGTTTGGCAAGGGAAAGAGGAAGAATAGAGGAAAAAGGACAACAATAATGAAGATGAACTACAAGGTTGTAGAGTTTCTTTTCTTCTCATTTGTTTCTAGCACTCTAAATTGCATGATTGTCTTTATCTCTCTGTTTGCATGTGTAGTATGACTAAGCATAGCTTGAATTTTGATTTGTAATATGTTGCTGTGGCATTATGACTACCAACTTGAGTTTTGTGAGTTTAAAAGCAATAAAGCATCATGATCATAAACAAACAAGGAATTAAAGAAGATTTTAGCATGTGCATACAAGTATTGGAAAGCTAGTATGATTAATTGTTGCTCAATTGCATTGGATTTTATTTAATTGAAGTTTTCATCTAGGACATTTTGTGAAATCTTTTGAAAATCATGAAAACCTTGGAAAAAGAAAATACAATTAAAGCAAGAAAAGAAAAAAGGAAAGAATGAGAAAGCTAAAGGCTCTGAGTACCAATGACAATATGTTAAGTACTTGTGGTGTTTATGTATCAAGCCAAATACTTGAAAACAAAACACTTAGAAGTCAAGGCTAGGCTCAAAGTACAAAAAAAAAGCACTCCCTCAAAGCTCAAGGCTCTGAGCATCAATGATTAGAGAGTCAACAAAAGAAAAGAAAAATGAGCTTAATGAAGTCCTCTAATTAAATGCTTGTGGTGCTTATGTATCAAGTGGTTATACTTGAAAACAAAGTATTTAGAAGTCGTAGCTTTGTTATCAACTCATGGGGCAAAGCACCCAAAAGGAGAAGCTAATAAGAAAATCAAAAGCTTGTTTCAAGAAAGAAATATAAGAGAAAAATTTCATAAATTGAGCTAGATAGAAGCATCAATCATTTACATCTCTTTTGTGATTGTAGCATGCTTAGAAAACTAGCTAACCATGAACATTGAGTTGCTATTCTTCTTACCTTGGATTGTCAATTTTTATTGCATGATTCTTTTCTTGCTTGGGGACAAGCAAGGTTTAAGTTTGGTGTTGTGATGACATGTCACCATGTCATGTTTTTCTATGCTTGTTCATATAAGAAATTGATGATTTGTGCTTAAATATTGAATGCTTTTGTGCTTAATTGGTATATTTTTTTGATCTTTTAATTTTATAAATCTTGTAGGAAATAAGAAAAAAAAAAGAAGAAAAGAAGCACAAAATAAGCTAAAAAGGAGAAAAAAAGAGCTTCGAGGAACACTTTGAAGTTGGAGCACACTTTGGAGCCTTAGGCCACGCTTTTAAAAGCGTGGCCCATGACCAAATTAAAGGAGAATAAGCAATCAGCATACAATGCTCCGCTCTTGCCAAGAGCTTAGCATTACCCTGATGCATTTTCAGCTTGGAAGCAAAATTTTGGCTAAGTTAAAATCTGGGCGCTCACAACATGACCATGCCTCCTTCAAAGGGCTATAACTTGAGCTACAGATGTCCGATTGATGTGCTTCTAGTTGCGTTGGAAAGCTGACATTCAGAGCTTTCCAACGATGTATGGCAATCCATATTTGGCATGAAATTGAGGCACAAGTGAAATGCATCTTTAAGGGCCAAAAACAAGCAAAAATAGACCAAAGTGCAACCACCAAGATTCGAAGAGGGAGCCTCACTCCAAGGCAAAGAGGCGCTTCCAATGCTCAGCTCACTTGGAGAGCATTGTCGTGCTCTCTTCATAAAAATTCAAGGAAAATCTTTTCTCCAAATGCTTCCCTCAAGTTTCGAACCAAGGACCTCCCTTGGAAGCTCCAATGCTCAGCTCACTTGGAGAGAGCTGAGCATTACATGACACGGCCAGGGAGCAATGTTGCACGCACAAGACTTGGCAAGGCTTGGATGCTCCACTCTTGGGGAGAGCTGAGCATTGCCCTGGGAGCAACACCCATGGGCCAAAATTCAATTAAAACTCCTTTTGAACTCAACTCTTCACCAATTGAACCAAGGCCATCTAGACCCACTCTTCCTCAAATCCAAAGCAAGCTAAGCCCATTATCATCACTCAAAGGCACAAGAATCAATTTGATTAGGATTTTCATTTTAATTGAAATTTGTTTTAATTTTATTTTCACTTTGTAAAGCCTATATAAGGCATCATTTTCATCTTTGTAAAGGGGAGCCCCATTAGAGAATATTAGAAGGCAGCTCCATTAGAAAGCTCTCTCTCTTAGTTTTTATTTTCTATTTTGAATTTTGGGTGGAGAATTGAAGAAATTCTGTTTCAATCTCACCTTGAATTCTTTCTTGTTCTTTTACCGCGTAATTCAATTTTCATTTGCTGTTTTAAATCTTCTTCTTCTGCGATCTGTTCTTTTACTTTTCTGCAATTATTCTCTTGTTGGATCAAGGAAGGACTCAAGATCTAGACTTATTTTCTAGTCTCATCCACCCCTGAGATCTTCAACATTCTTTTAAATTGCTGCAATTTAGCATCAGTCATTGTCTGCTTTCAATCCTTCAAGCATTTTCACTTTTTGTTTCATTCCTCTTCAATTTCCTCTCCTGCATTCTGCAATTTCACATTTATGGTCACATTTAGCTTGCTGCAATTCTCATTTACATTTCCTGCACGATTTTAATTCCTCTGCAATTGCTCTAAGTTTTGATTCACTGCAATTTTGCTTCTCTGTTTACATTGCCTTCAATTTACTTTCATGCAATTTAAGCTTTCTGCAATTATTCTCAGCTTTGATCTACTGCTTTCATTTAATTTCCCTGCTCCCACTTCTCTTTACATTTGATGCAATTTACATTTCTTGTCATTTAAGTTACTTGCCAATTTACATTCTGCAACTTTAAATTCATTGCCATTTACTTTCTGTTGGCTACAATTTCACACAATTCACTTCAATGTTAGCTTGACTAAACTAATCACCCACTAAAGTCGCTTGATCCATCAATCCTCGTAGGATCGACCTCACTCTAAGTGAGTTTTACTACTTGATGCGACCCGGTATACTTGCCGGTGAGTTTTAGGTGTTTTGGAAATTCGTTTTTCCACAAAATACCATCAAGCACTCATAGACATTCATGCCAAATGTATCTTCAAGATACCCTAAAGGCATGAGACACACATGCAGAGTATGCCTTAAAGCATAGTCAGTTCACTCCCCAGGCTCTACTAGGAACGAACTGTTCTGATACCAAATTTTAACGACCCAATTTTCAGTATGTCTAGATCATACTGGAAACTGAGCGCTACCAACTTATCTTCCTAATTATTATCTATTATTTATTATATGAGCTGACTCATTGTTAAAAGCGTAGTTTTTTAGCGAGGTATATTTTTTTTCGGAAACATTTGGACTAATAAATGGAATCATTCACAATCAATTCTCAAATAATAACAGATACAACAGTTATAAACAACCACACTTATATACATCTCAAACAATTAACAACATTCAGTTATCCAGCCTTTATTAGAGTAAAGATCTTTAATTAGAACACCCCTAGATATACCTAGATAATAACTATATACATATATACATACATATATATATATATATATATATATATATATATATATATATATATATATATATATATATATGTATATATATATAGATATATATATGTTCCTAAGCTGGCACCCAGGCTAGCCTAGACTCTACACTCACCTAGTCTCTCTAATCTACTAAAGCGAGGGAAAGTATGTTCTAGGTCTTCAAAACTCAAGTCAGGTGGAACGTTATCAAAAGGTGGAGCATCATCTGCTACTCTTCTGCACGATCATACGTTGTCATATGACGTCTCGCTGGTACTTCATCACGTAGCCACATGACAAGAGTCTCGTACACAGGATTTAGGTTAAATTTCGCATACGAGCGGGGTGCAAACGTTGGCTGGTCTCACAGTATATACATATAAACAAAGAACAAGATTCACCCTAGACTCAGAAGACTATCTAGAGCGGAATCCTCTTTGTGAACGGTCATCAGCGAACTACGGAAGGGTACTCATGCTTCCATCTGGAGGGAAAAGGGAGAGAGAAGGGATAAGAACTGGGGAGTTCTTAGTAAGGTCGGGGTTATTAGTTAAGTTCATTAATTCTGTGTTGCTTAGCAGACAAATAGCAGAATTCAAAGAAGCAGTAAACAGAAGATACAGATATATAAAGAAAATAGGAAGTTAGAAAGTAGAACACAATAAAGAATACAAGAAAATATTACACAAACACAAAGAATAGAACACAAACAAAGAAATCAAACATTCATACAACAATCATAACAGAGGAAATACACAACCAAGTATGATGCATGTCTGTCCTATGCAGGCCATGAGCTCACATGTCGGTTTACACCCTGCAGCCCGACATTACCTAGGAACTAGTCCTAGATATGGCTTATTCTCTGTAGATGAACTTCATCCTACCGAAATAGCACTCCTATAAGTGAACTTCGGCTCACCGGAATAGTCTAAACACAACACAACAACTTTCTGTAGGTGAACTTCGACTTACAGGTATCACAACTCTCTGTAGGTAAACTTCGGTCTACAGGAGCATCACCCTGAGATACACAGTTGATATTCACTGCAGGTGAACTTCGACCTACAGGAATAACAACTCTCTGCCTATTCTGTGAGGTCAAACACACAGCTATATAGCCTTTAACTCCTTTTCTTTCCAACATATATGAAAGTTTCTAAATCCTTTTTCATTACCTGACATACCTCAATACCTTCTCTTATACCTTTTCTTAGGTGTTTAATAAAGAGAATTAAGAAATTCTGAACTCAACACTGCCTTCCTAAGTCTTTTAGGAAAAACTGCCTTTTTATCAATTTTTTATTATTATTAATAAAATAATATTTTAATATTCTAATATTAAAATAATAATATTTTATTCAACTTTCAAAAAATTTCATTTTGACCCCCAAACCTTTTGGAAATTATATTTTGATCCATTAACTTTTAATATTTGCACTTTGGCCCCTCAACCTTTCCTTAATTAACTTTTAACCCCAAACTGTTTAATAATTATAATTTGACCCAAAATCATCAAAACCAACATTTTTCTTTTCCTTTAAAAACTAAAAACATTTTCCCAAAAGTTCATCAGATTTCAGCTTAATTTTCAACCAGTTTTTCAATCTTTTCGGTAACCGATTTTTACCTGATTTTGACCAAACCAAAGAGCAATGTTTCAGCCATAAAATACACATCAAAAACACATCAAATATCATGAATTTCATGACTGGAAAGCCACGTTTTCCAGCAGTAACAACAGAAACTTCAAAACCATCATAAACTTGATTTTCAAGCATTAAACAGCAAGATCTCATGATCAGACCATCACACAAACACTCAAAATCAAGCCTCAAGCAACAAGATCTGATTTAACACTTCAAGAACACAGCCAATCATTGATTAATTTACCAAATCTTACCTCCTTTGCAGTTGCCAAGAATTGAGCTAACAACAAGCTTCAAAAATCACTTTTACGCCTGATTTAACATCAAAAACAACTTTAGAACCATATGAACCATTGATGAGCGGATAATTTATACGCTTTTTGGCACTGTTTTTAGTATGTTTTTAGTACATTTTAGTTAGTTTTTAGTATGTTTTTATTAGTTTTTATTTAAAATTCACTTTTCTGGGCTCTACTATGAGTTTGTGTATTTTTCTGTGATTTCAGGTAATTTCTGGCTGAAATTGAGGGACCTAAGCAAAAATCTGATTCAGAGGCTGAAAAAGGACTACAGATGCTGTTGGATTCTGACCTCTCTGCACTCGAAGCGAATTTTCTGGAGCTACAGAAGCCTAATTGGCGAGCTCTCAATTGCGTTGGATAGTAGACATCCTGGGCTTTCCAGCAATGTATAATAGTCTATACTTTGCCTGAGATTTGATGGCCCAAACCGGTGTTGCAAATCAACTTCAGAATTCCCGGCGTTTAACGCCGGAACTGGCACAAAAATTGGAGTTAAACGCCCAAACTGGCACAAAAGCTGGCGTTTAACTCCAGGAAAAGTCTCTGCACATGAAAGCTTCAATGCTCAGCCCAAGCACACACCAAGTGGACCCCGGAAATGGATTTTTACGTCATTTACTCATTTCTGTATACCCTAGGTTACTAGTGCACTATTAATAGGACCTTTTGACATTGTATCTTTACCTCATGACACTTTACACGTTTCACATTGTACCTTCTACGGCATGAGTCTCTAAACCCCATGGTTGGGGGTGAGGAGCTCTGCTGTGTCTTGATGGATCAATGCAATTACTACTATTTTTCATTCAATCACGGTTGCTTCTATTCTAAGATATCACTTGTTCCTAAACTTGATGAATGTGATGATCCATGACACTCATCATCATTCTCACCTATGAACGTGTGCCTGACAACCACTTCCGTTCTACCTTAGATTGAGTGGATATCTCTTAGATTCTTTAACCAGAATCTTCGTGGTATAAGCTATAATTGATGGCGGCATTCAAGAGAATCCGGAAGGTCTAAACCTTGTCTGTGGTATTCTAAGTAGGATTCAGGGATTGAATGACTGTGACGTGCTTCAAACTCGCGATTGAACATTTTCACTGAGAATCGACAGATGAATAGCCGTGCTGTGATAGAGCGCGTTGAACATTTTCACTGAGAGGATGGGAGGTAGCCATTGACAACGGTGAAACCCTACATACAGCTTGCCATGGAAAGAGCCTTGCGTGTATGAAGAAGAAGACAGTAGGAAAGCAGAGATTCAGAAGATAGAGCATCTCCAAAACCTCAGCCTGTTCTCCATTACTGCAAAACAAGTATTTATTTCATGTTCTTCTACTTTTCACAATTAAAATTGAGAATTACTGATCTCCTGACTAAGAGTAACAAGATAACCATAGCTTGCTTCAAGTCGACAATCTCCGTGGGATCGACCCTTACTCACGTAAGGTATTACTTGGACAACCCAGTGCACTTGCTGGTTAGTTGTGCGGGATTGCAAAAGTGTGATTGCAATTTCGTGCACCAAGTTTTTGGCGCCGTTGCCGGGGATTGTTCGAGTTTGGACAACTGACGGTTTATCTTGTTGCTTAAATTAGGACTGTTTTATTTTTGTTGGTTTAGAGTCTTTTATTTGAGTTTTGTTTCATATTTTAAGTTTGGTGTCAATTGCATGCTTTTGTTTTCTTTTAAATTTTCGAATTTGCATGTTCTTAGTCCTTTCTTGATCTTTAAAAATTCTAAGTTTGGTGTCTTCTTTGTGTTTTCCTTTAGGTTTTCGAAAATTTGTGTGTGATTTTCTAAAAATTTCTAAGTTTGGTGTCTTTTTTTGTATTTTCCTTTAAATCTTCGAAATTTTGCATTAATTTTCAAAATCATATCTTTTCAATCATATCTTTTTAATTGCTAATTCCAAAATCTTTTTAATTAATTAATCTAGTTTTAAAATTGCTTTGATTTTATTTTCTTTTAGTTTTTGAGATTTTATTTTCTTTTCTTTTCTATTTTATTTTATTATTTTCGGTCATTCCTAATAAAAAAAATTTATACTTTACTTGTGATCCATATCATTTCTCTTTCTCCATCATGGACCTAAGTGGAATTGAGCAGTCCAGAAGGACTATGGGGTCATATGCTAACCCCATTACAACTGCTTATGGGAGTAGCATCTATATACCTCCCATTAAAGCAAGCAGCTTTGAGCTAAATCCTCAACTCATTATCATGGTGCAGCAAAATTGCCAGTATTCCGGTCTTCCACAGGAAGAACCTACTGAGTTTCTGGCACAGTTCTTACAAATTGCTGACACAATACATGATAAAGAGGTGGATCAGGATGTCTACAGATTATTACTGTTTCTATTTGCTGTAAAAGATCAAGCTAAAAGGTGGTTGAATAACCAACTCACAGCAAGTATAAAAACATGGAGACAGTTATCAGACAAATTTCTGAATCAATTTTACCCTCCAAAAAGGATGACACAGCTGAGGCTGGACATCCAAGGCTTTAAACAAGAGGATAATGAATCCCTTTATAATGCCTGGGAGAGGTATAGAGGTATGCTAAGAAAATGCCCCTCTGAAATATTTTTAGAGTGGGTACAGTTAGACATCTTCTACTATGGGCTTACAGAAAAAGCTCAGATGTCTTTAGACCACTCACCTGGTGGATCTATACACATGAGGAAGACGATTGAAGAGGCTCAAGAACTCATAGACACTGTTGCTAGAAATCAATATTTGTACTCTAGCAGTGAGCCCTCTACAAAAGAAGAAGCCATGGCAGTAACTACTGATCATAATCCTCAAGAACAGGTTGTTGAGCTTAATCAGCAATTACTCCTGATGACAAAACAATTAACAGAATTTAAAGAGATGCTCCAAGAAACTAAAATTGCTAACAAGAACATAGAATCACAGTTGAACCAGATAAAACAGCAGTTATCTAAACAAATAACAGAAGAATGCCAAGCAGTTCAACTGAGGAGTGGAAAGACATTGAATAACACTGCTCAAAGTGGCAAAAAGCCAAGAATGGAACAACTGACAGAGGATAACCAAACTGATCCCAGGGCATCTTGGCCAGTTTCACTGACCTTTTCTTACTGTTTTTAAGGTAGTTTCATGCATTTTATTAGGAAATAAGCTAGTTTTGGGTAGATATTCATCTATATCTTGATTCAAGCATACATTATGCACTTTACATGATTTCATGAGAATTTTGCATGAATTTAGTGACAAATTGGATGATGCATAATCCATGATTAAGAGCAAGACTTTGATGCACTTTGTTTGATTAATTTCAGGCCGAAAGAAGAAGAGAAGAGCCACGTTAGTGGCTACGTTAGTTACACTAACGTGGGCACTAACGTGGAAGGAAGGAAAGCCCCAACGTTAGTGAGAAAAGTTAGTGGCATTAACTTTGAAGAAAGGAAATGGAGCCAACGTTAGTGACACTTAACATTATCACTAACATTGGACCAAGCTCATAAGTGGCCACGTTAGTTGCCACGTTAACTTAGTTAACGTGGCCTCTAACCTTAAGGGGAGAAGGGGAAGCCAACGTTAGTGACATTCAACATTGTCACTAACGTTGGCCCAAGTTGCAATAAGCCACGTTAACTCCCATGTTAACTTAGTTAACGTGGAAGCTAACGTGAAGAGACATGGTGGTCGACAACGTTAGTGACACCAAACATTGTCACTAACGTTGGAAGCAACCCACACATCCCCAATGAGCCACGTTAACTTCCACGTTAACGAGGCTAACATGAAGAAGGAAAGTGATTGCCAACGTTAGTGACACTCAACATTGTCACTAACGTTGGAATGAGCCCACACAAGCCACTATGAGCCACGTTAACTTAGTTAACGTGATAGTTAACGTGGGCAAAAGTCCCACCTGGCAGCCTGACCATGCCTTCTTCAAACACGTATAACTTGAGCCACAAAGCTCCAAATGAGGTGATTCCAGTGGCATTGGAAAGTAGGATTCCAGAGCTTTCCAAGCATATATGGCACTACATGGTTGACACTAAATTTGAGGGAGAAAACCTGCCCCGAAAGTGCAGTGATGAACATGGTATCAACCTGTATTAAGGCCAACTGACCTCTTCACCTTCCAAGAAGTGTAACTCGAGTTGTAGAGCTCCAAATGATGCGTTTTTAAAGGCATTGGAAAGTAGACATCCAGGGCTTTCCAAAAATATATAATAGTACGGGGTGGACACTAAGTTTGAACTTCAGAAACTGGCAATAATGAAGCCCTGGTCGCTAGCGTTATTGGCACTCAAGTTTTTCATTAATGCTAGTGACGATGCCAGCGACCATGTCCACTTCAAAGGAGCATAACTTGAGCTACAGAGGTCCAATTATAGGAATTCCAGTTGCGTTAGAAAGCTGACATGCAGAGCTTTCCAACGATATATAATACTCTATAGTTGGCATGAAATTGGAGCACAAACCAGAGGTATCTTTTAAGCACCAAAAACACCAACTGGTAGCAAGTGTGACGTTAGCCACACTAACTTCAGCACTAACGCCACACTTGTAGCGTTAGTGTGGCTAACGGTAGCACTAACATTGGCACCTGGACCTCAACTTTACTCACTTCTCTCTCAAGTCCACTTCAAAGCTCAAGCAAGCAAGCCCACAATTGTCAACCAATCAAGACCACAAAAAGCATCTAGAATAGGAATTTTCATTTAATTGTAATTCGCTTTTAATTTCATTTTGTAATTTAGGAGAGCCTATATAAAGGCCTTAGTCTTTACATTGAGGGCATTCGGGAATTAGGGGATTGAAGAGGGGTCTTCGGACTCCCTCCCCTCACACACTTTTCCTTTTCTTTCTTTGTACTTTTCCTTTATGAATTTTGAAGTTTTATTTTCAGTTTTAATCTTCATCTTTACTTTTCTGCACTTTCTTTCTTTTTTCTATTTTGGTAGAGCAATGACCAACTAACTCTTTACATTGGGTTAGAGAGCTCTATTGTGATTCAATGGATTAAGTGTAGTTCTTATTCTTCTTCTTCTATCTTTTCTCTTGATTTTGCTTGAAAGCTTTCGATCTTCATCCAATTGGGTAGTTATCTTGGAAAAGAAGCTATTCATACTTGGATCTCTTCTGAACCTTGGAAGAGGAATGAAGAGATCATGCTAGAAATGCTTTCTCATGTTGTACCAAATTAGGTTTGGAAGGATATGTGACTGTAATCCTCCAACACTTGATTTGGGAATGCATGTTGTATAATCGGTGACCATACTTCATCTCTTCTCATGAGCAATTGACCAAGGAATTGGCTATTGATCAAGATTTGAGAGAATTACAAGTAATTGTAATTCGATCACTTAAGATTGCCAAGAAGATCAATGAATGATTGAGGAAGAGATGAGAATGAACTTGATCCGGAGGATTGCAATATCTCTTGATCCCAATATTCATTTTATTTTTAGTTCTTACATTTACTTTTCTTGCCATTTTACTTCTCTGCACTCTATTGCTTTCTTTACTTTTCTGCCATTTACATTTCCTTGTTACTTATCACTCCAATATGATTCGTCTAACTAGGATAATCAATTAACCATTGATTGCTTAATCCGTTAATCTCTGTGGGATTCGACCTCACTCTATTGTGAGTTTTACTTGACGACAATTTGGTACACTTGCCGAAGGGAGATTTGTTGAGAGACAAGTTTCCACCTGCATCAAGTTTATGGCGCCGTTGCCGGGGATTAATTGTGATTAACAAACTACCGGTTGATTGATTTACTAGATTAGACACTTTTCTTTTATCTTTGTTTTCTTTTGTTTCTTTATTTTCTTTTGCTAACTAACTGTTTGTGATATTGCCTCACTGGGAATTTCTTCATTTGTGACAAGGGGAATTCCAATCTCTTTTATCGTGGTGATTGTTGTTTGATACAGAGTAATTTGAAGAAAAATGGAGTATAGATCATCTTTTGGTCAATCAAGTTACTTGGGATACTTCTCACCACCACAAAATAATTCATGCTATTATGATAATGGTGGTTGGGAATATCAAGAACATGAAACAGGGTGCTTCCCAGGGTCACAAAATGGTCCATATTTTGATGACTTTGATCACTACTCAAGCTGTGCCTAGGAAGATCAAAACCAAAGAGATTTCACTTATTCACACCCCATTCATCAAGAGCCATCATCTTTAATTATTCAACCTCACCTCCTAGCTTTTCGCATCAAAACCCTTCAATACTTGGATATGCCTCAACACAAAATTCCTTCCCACATCCATATAATTCATCTCACCACTCACACAATCCATTGCATTACACACAAAATTCTTCTCACAGTCCACAAAACCCATATCATCACCCACAAGAGTCATACCACTCTCAGAACATACAATCACAAAATAACCAATTCCATTCACAAAATAGCCACCCTCATCCTCCAAATTCTAACCCAGCTGCACACCCTCCCCTCGAGGATAAGCTATCAAGGATAGAGAACCTGCTGCCAATTCTCTTGGAAGAATCTGAAGACATGAGAACTTTCCAGGAGGAAGTAAGGTCTAGTATGCAAAATCGGGGGGCTACCATTAAGGAGCTTGGGACACAAGTTGGATATATATCAAAGTAAATCACTACCCACCATTCTCTCAGTGGTACCATGGCAAACCCAAGGGAGGAATCAAAAGAACAAGAAAAAGAGGAAACCATACCAAGTGAGATTCATATGAAGGAAGAGGAGGTTGTGAGAATATATAAGCCTAAGGCTCCATACCCACAGAGGTTACTAGTGGGGACAAAGGAACATGCAAACTCACTCCCAAAAGACTCAATGCAACATCATGTAGAAGAAAGGGAGGAAGTCAATCAAGGGAGCCCACACTCCAATGAAACAGAGAGTTGCATAAAGGGTGAGTTCATTGAACCACCAATTCAAGAAGCTCTTGATGAAGAGGATGCTCCGACCATCATACAACACCCAAGTACTGAAATTAAGGTGGTGAAGGCAATCAACATGAGCACTAAAAAGAGGATGGTGACCAAGAAAAGAAGGACAATATCCATGAAGAAGAAAAGGTCAACCAAAAGCCATCCCACCCCTACCCCCAACAAGCAAGTTTACACAAGCTAACAATAAAAGAATGCTTGCTGGGGAGAGGCACTCAAAACAAGGGGCATTAACTGGCTCCTTTTTCCTCTTGAGGTCATTCCTCTTAACAAACTGGAAGAAGAGGAAGAAATTCATGAACAACATGTCAAGCTAATGACATTAAAAGAGCGCTTGTTGGGAGGCAACCCAACCGTAGGTAACATTTCCTTGCTTTGCTTAGTTTACTTTCAATAATTTGGCATATGATTGCATTCTAAGTTTGGTGTTGCTATGCAACAATTTGATTTTCAATCTTCACTGGGTACTTGCAACATTCTAAATTGATAGTGGCACACTAAGTTTGGTGTTGCCACTTAACTTTCATGCAAGTACCATGCCAACACCACTTATTAATGCAATCAAAATGTCTCTGTTTGTATCTCTTGTGTCTTTATTGTATCCTTAACCTTGCTTGCTGAAACACATGTATACTCACACTTCATTCTAAGACATTCATGATCCATCATGGACCCCATCATCACTGTTTTAATTGTTGCTTGAGTATAAGCAATCATTCTATGTCTGGTGTGGGAAGGGAAAGAATAGGAGGAAAAGGGCAACAACAATGAAGATAAAATACAAGGTGGTAAAGTTCCTTTCTCCTCTTACTTATTTCCAGCACTTTAATTTGCTTGATTGTCTTCTATTTTCTTTGTATGTATGTGTGCTTGCTCCTTGTGAATAAGCATGTCAAATCTGTCTTTTAAACTTTTTATTGATTAAGGCTGTGTTTTCTAGTCTGAATGTCATTACTGCATCCTTACTTTGCTTACTTGTATGCTTGTCCCTTTTGAATCAAATGAAAAGAGAATGAGTGTTTTCTAAAAGACCAGAGTAGAGTTCATACTATGGAGTAAGTTCCTGAGTTTGTGGTGTGGTCATAAGTTAGCTAAGTTAGTTCAACCACAAGGTGGGAAGACAACTATCTGTCCTGAATCATATGCTTTGAACACACCCCATGAGAATAGCTAAATAACAAGATCATAATAAGAGAAAGGGAAAGAACAATGAAAGTGGAAGAATCAAAGAAAAAGAATAAGCAATAAGGCTAGGCACCAATGGTTTTTAATCTTAAGACATGTGTCTGTGGTGCTCCTGTGTGAGGGATCTACTTGGATGAATAAGCTCTTAGGGGTGCCTTATCACTTGGTAACTTGGGTTAACTAACTCAGGATTATCAGCTGAAAGTCCACTATCAAGAGTAACCCTCACTACAGAGCATTTAGTAACCCAAAGAGGTGCTGGACACCAAGGTCTCAAGAAAAGAAAATAAATAAACCATATGCCTGTGGTGTGTATGTATGGGGGAGACACTTGAGGAAGTAAGTCCGTAGGGGTGTTTCAACACCTAGCACCTTGAACCAACTGGTTCGGGAGTGTTGGCTGAAAGCTTATTTTAAAAAGTGGCCCCCTTACAGAGCACTTAGCCTAAGAACACAAATAAGCCCTGAAATCACAACAAAAGGATCAATGAATAAAAGTCTCATGGGATGCAATCATAGTGAGTATTCTAAGACATGATAAAGGTCTGAAAGCCAGTGAAGGAATGAACCTAAGTTGCTATGCATGAAACCACCATAAAACCAGGGCCATGACTTCCACAAGAATGACTCATTTCTCTTGGCATTCCATTCATCATTCTCTTGTTCCAGTACTTTCTTAGGGACAAGCAAGCTTTAAGTTTGGTGTTGTGATGCCAGGGCATCTTGGCCAGTTTCACTGACCTTTTCTTACTGTTTTTAAGATAGTTTCATGCATTTTCTTAGGAAATAAGCTAGTTTTGGGTAGATATTCATCTACATCTTGATTCAAGCATACATTGTGCACTTTACATGATTCCATGAGAATTTTGCATGAATTTAGTGACAAATTGGATGATGCATAATCCATGATTAAGAGCAAGACTTTGATGCACTTTGTTTGATTAATTTCAGGCCGAAAGAAGAAGAGAAGAGCCACGTTAGTGGCTACGTTAGTTACACTAACGTGGGCACTAATGTGGAAGGAAGGAAAGCCCCAACGTTAGTGAGAAAAGTTAGTGGCATTAACTATGAAGAAAGGAAATGGAGCCAACGTTAGTGAAACTTAACATTATCACTAATGTTGGACCAAGCTCATAAGTGGCCACGTTAGTTGCCACGTTAACTTAGTTAACGTGGCCTCTAACGTTAAGGGGAGAAGGGGAAGCCAACGTTAGTGACATTCAACATTGTCACTAACGTTGGCCCAAGTTGCAATAAGCCACGTTAACTCCCACGTTAACTTAGTTAACGTGAAAGCTAGCATGAAGAGACATGGTGGTCGACAACGTTAGTGACACCAAACATTGTCACTAACGTTGGAAGCAACCCACACATCCCCAATGAGCCACGTTAACTTCCACGTTAACCTAGTTAACGTGGAGGCTAACGTGAAGAAGGAAAGTGATTGCCAACGTTAGTGACACTCAGAATTGTCACTAACATTGGAATGAGCCCACACAAGCCACTATGAGCCACGTTAACTAAGTTAACGTGGTAGTTAACGTGGGCAAAAGTCCCACTTGGCAGCCTGACCATGCCTTCTTCAAACACGCATAACTTGAGCCACAAAGCTCCAAATGAAGTGATTTCAGTGGCATTGGAAAGTAGGATTCTAGAGCTTTCCAAGCATATATGCCACTACATGGTTGACACTAAATTTAAGGGAGAAAACCTGCCCCGAAAGTGCAGTGATGAACATGGTATCAACCTGTATTAAGGCCAACTGACCTCTTCACCTTCCAAGAAGTGTAACTCGAGTTGTAGAGCTCCAAATGATGCGCTTTTAAAAACATTGGAAAGTAGACATCCAGGGCTTTCCAACAATATATAATAGTATAGGGTGGACACTAAGTTTGAACTTCAGAAACTGGCAATAATGAAGCCCTGGTCGCTAGCGTTATTGGCACTCAAGTTTTTCATTAACGCTAGCGACGATGCCAGCGACCATGTCCACTTCAAAGGAGCATAACTTGAGCTACAGAGGTCCAATTAAGGGAATTCCAGTTGCGTTAGAAAGCTGACATGCAGAGCTTTCCAACGATATATAATACTCTATAGTGGGCATGAAATTGGAGCACAAACCAGAGGCATCTTTTAAGCCCCAAAAACACCAACTGGTAGCAAGTGTGACGTTAGCCACACTAACTTCAGCACTAACGCCACACTTGTAGCGTTAGTGTGGCTAACGGTAGCACTAACATTGGCACCTGGACCTTAACTTTACTCACTTCTCTCTCAAGTCCACTTCAAAGCTCAAGCAAGCAAGCCCACAATTGTCAACCAATCAAGACCACAAGAAGCATCTAGAATAGGAATTTTCATTTAATTATAATTTACTTTTAATTTCATTTTGTAATTTAGGAGAGCCTATATAAAGGCCTTAGTCTTTACATTGAGGGCATTCGGGAATTAAGGCTGCGTTTGTTTTGTGTATATATTAAGACATAGACATTGAGACATAGACACTTGAGACATAGACATAAAATATTTGTGTTTATGTATATCGTTTGGATATGATGAACATGATATTATAATAATGTCTAACATTGTGTTTGGTTTACATAGAACAAGACACTACACAATTAAAATGACCATTTTACCCTTTTATTTTGAATTAAAAATTCAGTAAATAAAAAAAAAAAAGCTATTCAGATTACACTTTTCCCAAATTGGTTCGAGGGTTTCCACTTTCCACCCCCTCCCACCCTACCCCCAGAAATCTCTCTCCTTCCTAGTCGGCCTCCTCCTTCTTTGCCATTTACTGGGTCTTTTCTGTGCGGTTGTTCTTTGTCGAGGATTCTTCTTCTTTGAGGTGAATCTCTTTCCGTTCTTCTTTTCTTTCTTTCTTCTTCTTCTTCTTAATTGTTGTGTGGGTGTTCGCAGGATTAGCGTGTTTGATGATTTGTTTCTGGGTTTAGGATATTGGGTTCAAGGGTTCCCAATCATCCATGGTTGGCAGTTTGCATCGCCTATAAAAATCTATCTGGATTGTCAAAATCTAAACGTGGTCGTCTTGTGTTGTGCCTCTCTTGAAGGTGAGTCAGTGAAACCATTCCATGTTCTTCTTTCATCACTGTTTTTATTCATGGATATTTCACTTGTTCGTTGCAATTTTGTTGATTTGTGTCGTATTCATAAACAGTAAAATTTTGCCCTTTTTCTATGCATTCATCAAAGCATTTTGTATTAATAGTTTATTGCCCTTATGTTTTGTAATATTTGCTATTTACTTTTTCCCAATTTTTTTCAAATTTCTCTTGTTTTTGTTGCTGACAAGAGCCATGTTTGGTCACGCCTCTTTTTTCTAATCTCTGTTTAGTCGGTTATAGTAGCTCTCTTGATTGATCCCGTTTCTAATTTTTAGGATTGAAAATCCCTGTACCTTTATTCTCCAATTGGCTGTGGTTGAAAATCAACCTTTTTGACCTCAGCTAAGACCATAGAGCTGAGCAAAGGTTTCATCTTTTCTCAAATTATGTCCTAAATTTGCCTTATTTTGTGGAACATGCATAGCTCATATGAATGAGACTCTTGTAGGGCTACTAAATTGGGAATGAAGTTGGAGTGGTTGGAAGATGTGGTGAAAACAATCATGGGTCCAATCCCAATAGTAAAGTATGATAAGAGCAGAAACCGAAAGATATGGTTCAATAGCATGGTGGCTACATACAATGGTTGCGAGGATGAAAGGAATGATCCTGTGAAGACTGTTACCTTTGGTGATGGCCAGCCATTACCATCTGATGTAGTATATGATTGTCTTAAACTACTTGAGGAAGAATCTGTTGCTATTCCATGGCAGAAAGGAGATGTTCTCTTGATTGATAATTGGGCCGTTCTTCATTCTCGTAAATCATTCATTCCACAAATCATTCATTCCACCATGCAGGGCGTTAGCTTTACTTGTTAAATAAGGCTGTATTTTGTTATTAGCTATAAGAATAGAAGAGTTATATTTGTATAGTTTTAGGAAATACACAATTGTTTGTTGGTTCCTTCACTTGTAATGAACTTATGTAAATTGAAAATTCAATGGAAAGTGCTTTCTTTTATATGTATTTTGGTTCGTTGTTTATGTTTTTAGCTAATAGTATCCTTTTTTAACTTGTAAGAGTATATTTTGGTTTCTTTTCATGAATATGTAGGTGCAAAAATTAAGAACTCAGGTTGTAAATATTATGCAGGAAATTAACATAAGAGATACATTGGACCTGTTGATTAATTTAAGTGCAGAATAGCAGAAAATCAACATATGCTACGCAAAAGTTGAATAAGTAAAATTACATACTTATTTTATGGGGCAAAATTACCCAATATAAGTAAAATTCACCTAAAAGTTAACATAGATAATGCAGAATTGAATAAAGCTTTGTGGGATTGCACAGTTTTAAGTGCAAAATTGCATAATGCAGTTAAGATTCACCTAGTGGATAAGTTAGTAATATAATAGCAGAAAATTTACATAGACAAACTGCCCAATACAAACATAATTCAACAGACTGCATAAAAGAGTTGCAATGTAGCCGGTGCACTTCAATTGTCTAATATAAGATAAAAACACAAAACACTGATAAGTCTGTTAAGTTTACCAGAATACCCTACTAAGTTTACCAAAATATTTCAATAAATTTAGCAATACACCCAATACTAGCTAAAAGTTTTCCATTATATCTCGAGCGAATGCCGCCTTTTCCTCATCCAAACTCCAAAAGGTTGCCTTCAATTCTGGATTCTGCACAAATTTTTTCGCAACTTGCACGATCTCCATTGTGTTAAAACCAAGACTCCTCAGCGTTCGGCCAAGATTCACTTGCTCATTAACTCCTCAGAACGATCCATCATCACTTCCTAAGAAACAATAACAAGTAAATACATAAAAGAAGAATCCTAATAATTTCTACAAACACATAATACAAATCATGATAGCAAACAACTTGGTAAGTAGTTTGATGAGCAATTTTATAAACACAATACAAATAAATTGTCCCCTAGCATTCTTCAATAGATAATAATTAAAAAGCTCACCTATCAATAATTTCATAAGCAATTTAGTTAACATATTAATCAGCAATTAGAGCAACATTTTTATCACTAGTTTTATCAACAATCAGCACTAATAACATCAGCAGATCAGTAACAAAATTTTATTTATCACAGCAGCAACAACTCCTTCTACAACTCTTTTCTTTTAGAAGATTTTGCTGCATAGTTGGCCAGAAAATGTTTGATGGTGAGAACAATTTATCAAGTATAAATTATAACAAGTTTCTTTCAATTAGACACATGACTTTTTCCATTCTTTTTCCTCTTCAATTAGGAAAAATAACTTATCAAGCTTCAAAATGCATTTAAAACAACCACCATCAAAATTATCCATTGTCTATTGAAGATTTCAGATGAAAACAAAATAAATAATGAACAATACCCAAATACCCAGGTTTACATACAATTTGATTGTCCACATACCCAAATTTTGGAATAGCAATTAATCAACAATAACCCATCTGATCAATAATCAAAATTAAAAGAAGAAACTTCACAAAAGAAGAAATACCAGAGACAATGAGGCAAAGCACACCCAGAGGGCAGACGTTGCAGCAGCGGAGGATGAAAGACTCAACGCGCAGCAGAAGCACAGCTAGGGTTTGAGGTTAACGCCGCTACGAGATGGAGAGACGAAGATGGCAGAGTAGCAACAGAAGCTCACCGCGACCGGAGCCCAGCATGCAGTAATCAGAGAGGAGAGTCGGCGGAAAACATAGACAATGTGCGGCGGTGGTTCACCTTCGATGATGCAGAACAGCTACACAAGAAATTTTCACTGCTTAGGGTTTCATACAAACAAGGACCCCTTTGGAATATCAAAAAATTAACGAGGACAAAATCGTCTGAAAATATTGATTCTGATCTGTGTCCATCGACCCAAATCCGTGTCTCAGCATTTTACTGAGACATGAAATACATGTAATTTGTGTGTGCTTGTGTGTAACCGTGTCCCTTTTATTTCCGTGTCTCAGAATCCAAACAAGAGACACGTCTCACTGTGTCTATGTCTTGGCAAGACACGGACATCAAACAAACGCAGCCTAAGGGATTGAAGAGGGGTCTTCGGACTCCCTCCCCTCACACACTTTTCCTTTTCTTTCTTTGTACTTTTCCTTTATGAATTTTGAAGTTTTATTTTCAGTTTTAATCTTCATCTTTACTTTTCTGCACTTTCTTTCTTTTTCTATTGTGGTAGAGCAATGACCAACTAACTATTTACATTGGGTTAGAGAGCTCTATTGTGATTCAATGGATTAAGTGTAGTTCTTATTCTTCTTCTTCTATCTTTTCTCTTGATTTTGCTTGAAAGCTTTCGATCTTCATCCAATTGGGTAGTTATCTTGGAAAAGAAGCTATTCATACTTGGATCTCTTCTGAACCTTGGAAGAGGAATGAAGAGATCATGCTAGAAATGCTTTCTCATGTTGTACCAAATTAGGTTTGGAAGGATATGTGACAATAATCCTCCAACACTTGATTCGGGAATGCATGTGGTATAATCAGTGACCATACTTCATCTCTTCTCATGAGCAATTGACCAAGGAATTGGCTGTTGATCAAGATTTGAGAGATTGAATTACAAGTAATTGTAATTCGATCACTTAAGATTGCCAAGGAGATCAATGAATGATTGAGGAAGAGATGAGAATGAACTTGATCCGGAGGATTGCAATATCTCTTGATCCCAATATTCATTTTATTTTTAGTTCTTACATTTACTTTTCTTGCCATTTTACTTCTCTGCACTCTATTACTTTCTTTACTTTTCTGCCATTTACATTTCCTTGTTACTTATCACTCCAATATGATTCGTCTAACTAGGATAATCAATTAACCATTGATTGCTTAATCCGTTAATCTCTGTGGGATTCGACCTCACTCTATTGTGAGTTTTACTTGACGACAATTCGGTACACTTGCTGAAGGAAGATTTGTTGAGAGACAAGTTTCCACCTGCATCACAAACCACTACCCAAAATCCCTCTGAGGACAGTAAGAGCCCAGAGAGGAATACTCATGGCGTTCAAACGCCAGAAAGGGGGGAAAAGTTGGCGTTAAACGCCCCTTCCTTGCCCAGTTATGGCGTTCAAACGCCAGAAAAGGGTGAAAAGTTGGCGTTAAACGCCCATTCCTCACCCAGTCCTGGCGTTCAAACGCCAATGAGGAGTTAGACACCTGAGAGTGCTGATAGTAACCCCTCTAAAAAGGCTTCTCCAACCACCTTTATAGGGAATAAACCTGCAGCAACTGAGGTTGAAGAATATAAAGCCAAGATGCCTTATCCTTAGAAACTCCGCCAAGCAAAACAGGATAAACAATTCGCCCGCTTTGTAGACTATCTAAGGACTCTTGAAATAAAGATTCCGTTTGCAGAGGCACTTGAGCAAATACCTTCTTATGCTAAGTTCATGAAAGAGATCTTAAGTCATAAGAAGGATTTGAGAGAAATTGAAAAGGTATTTCTCACTGAAGAATGCAGTGCAGTCATCCTGAAAAGCTTACCAGAGAAGCTTCAAGATCCTGGAAACTTTATGATACCATGCACATTAGAAGGTGCTTGCACCAAGACAGCCCTATGTGACCTTGGAGCAAGTATCAACCTAATACCTGCATCCACTATCAGAAAGCTTGGTTTGACTGAAGAAGTCAAACCAACCCGGATATGTCTCCAACTTGCTGATGGCTCCATTAAATATCCATCATGCATAATTGAGGACATGATTGTCAAGGTTAGGCCATTTGCCTTTTCTATTGACTTTGTAGTGCTGGAAATGGAGGAGCACAAGAGTGCAACTCTCATCCTAGGAAGACCTTTCCTAGCAACTGGATGAACTCTTATTGATGTACAGAAAGGGGAAGTGACCCTGAGAGTCAATGAGGATGAGTTCAAGTTGAATGCTGTCAAAGCTATGCAGCATCCAGACACATCAAATGACTGCATGAGCACTGATATTATTGACTCCTTGGTGGAAGAGATCAATATGACTGAGAGTCTTGAATCAGAGCTAGAGGACATCTTCAAGGACGTTTAGCCTGATCAGGAGGAACCAGAGGAAATAAAAGAACCTCTGAAAAATCTTCAGAAAGAGGATAAGCCCCCCAAACCTGAGCTCAAACCACTACCACCATCCCTGAAGTATGCCTTTCTGGGAGAAGGTGACATTTTTCCAGTGATCATAAGCTCTACTTTAAACTCACAGGAAGAGGAAGCACTAATTCAAGTGCTAAGGACACATAAGACAGCTCTCGGGTGGTCCATAAGTGATCTTAAGGGCATTAGCCCAGCAAGATGCATGCACAAGATCCTATTGGAAGATAATGCCAAGCCAGTAGTTCAACCACAGAGGCGGTTAAATCCAGCCATGAAGGAGGTAGTGCAGAAAGAGGTCACTAAGTTACTAGAGGCTGGGATTATTTATCCTATTTCTGATAGCCCCTGGGTGAGCCCTGTCCAAGTTGTCCCCAAGAAGGGAGGCATGACAGTGGTTCATAATGAAAAGAATGAACTGGTTCCCACAAGAACAGTTACAGGGTGGCGTATGTGTATTGACTACAGAAGGCTCAATACAGCCACCAGAAAGGATCATTTTCCTTTACCATTCATAGACCAAATGCTAGAAAGACTAGCAGGTCATGATTATTAATGCTTTTTGGATCGCTATTCAGGTTACAACCAAATTGCAGTAGATCCTCAGGACCAAGAGAAAACAGCATTCACTTGCCCTTCTGGCGTGTTTGCCTACAGAAGAATGCCTTTTGGTCTGTGTAATGCACCTGCAACTTTTCAGAGGTGCATGCTCTCTATCTTTTCAGATATGGTAGAGAAATTTCTGGAAGTCTTCATGGATGACTTTTCAGTATTTGGAGACTCATTCAGCTCCTGCCTTAACCATCTAGCACTTGTTTTGAAAAGATGCCAAGAGACCAACCTAGTTTTAAACTCGGAAAAATGTCACTTTATGGTGACTGAAGGGATTGTCTTTGGGCATAAAATTTCAAACAAAGGAATAGAGGTGGATCAAGCTAAAGTTGAAGTAATTGAAAAATTACCACCACCTACCAATGTTAAGGCAATCAGAAGCTTTCTGGGGCATGCAGGATTTTACAGAAGGTTCATAAAGGACTTTTCAAAAATTGCAAAACCTCTAAGCAACCTGCTAGCTGCTGACACGCCATTTATGTTTGACACAGAGTGTCTGCAGGCGTTTGAGACCCTGAAAGCCAAGCTGGTCACAGCACCAGTCATCTCTGCACCAGATTGGACATTACCATTTAAACTAATGTGTGATGCCAGTGACCATGTCATTGGTGTAGTGTTGGGACAGAGGCACAACAAGCTTCTGCACGTCATTTATTATGCTAGTCGTGTTTTAAATGATGCACAGAAGAATTACACAACCACAGAAAAAGAGTTACTTGCAGTAGTTTATGCCATTGACAAGTTTAGGTCCTACTTAGTAGGGTCAAAAGTGATTGTGTACACTGACCATGTTGCTCTTAAATACTTACTCACCAAGCAGGATTCAAAACCCAGGCTCATAAGGTGGGTGTTGCTTCTGCAAGAGTTTGATATAGAAATAAGAGACAGAAAAGGGACAGAGAACCAGGTAGCTGATCATCTATCCCGGATAGAACCAGTAGCTGGGGCGTCCCTCCCTCTACTGAGATCTCTGAGACCTTTCCAGATGAGCAACTCTTTGCCATTCAGGAAGCTCCATAGTTTGCAGACATTGCAAACTATAAAGCTATGAGGTTCATACCTTAGGAGTATAGCAGAGTGCAAAGAAAAAAAATTAATTTCAGACGCCAAGTACTACCTATGGGATGAGCCATATCTTTTTAAGAGATGTGCAGACGGAATGATCCACAGATGTGTACCTAGAGAGGAAGAACAAAGGATCCTATGGCATTTCCATGGATCACAGTATGGGGGACATTTCGGAAGTGAGCGAACAGCCACTAAAGTCCTCCAATGCGGCTTCTACTGGCCTACTCTCTATAGGGATGCCCGAGAGTTTGTGCGTAATTGTGACAGTTGCCAAAGAGCTGGTAACTTGCCTCATGGTTACGCCATGCCTCAACAAGCGATCTTAGAGATTGAATTGTTTGATGTATGGGGTATTGACTTCATGGGTCCCTTCCCACCATCATACTCAAACACTTATATTCTGGTGGCAGTAGATTATGTATCTAAATGGGTATAAGCAATTGCCACTCCCAATAATGATACTAAGACCATGTTGAAATTACTCCAGAAACACATCTTCAGCAGGTTTGGTGTTCCCAGAGTGCTAATCAGTGATGGGGGCACTCATTTCTGCAATAAACAGCTGTACTCTGCTATGGTCCGATATGAAATTAGCCACAAAGTAGCAACTCCGTATTATCCACAGACAAATGGGCAAGCTGAAGTCTCTAATAGAGAGCTAAAGAGAATCCTAGAATGGACTGTTATTGCCCGTAGAAAGGATTGGGCAAAGAGCTTGGATGATGCTCTATGGGCATACAGAACAGCATTCAAGACTCCTATAGGAACCTCTCCATACCAACTTGTGTATGGGAAGTCCTGTCATCTGCCCGTGGAACTGGAACATAAAGCCTACTAGGCAACCAGATTCCTAAACATGAATGCTAAGTTAGCTGGTGAAAAAAGATTACTCCAGCTAAATGAGCTAGAGGAGTTCAGACTCAGTGCCTTTGAAAATGCAAAAATTTATAAGGAAAAGGCAAAGCAGTGGCATGACAAGAAGTTGTCATCCAGAGTCTTTGAGCCAGGACAAAAAGTTCTGCTCTTCAACTCTAGGCTCAGACTATTCCCAGGAAAACTTAAATCCCGGTGGAGGGGTCTGTATGTGATTACAGGAGTGTCACCATATGGATATGTGGAGCTTCAAGATATTGATTCTGATAAAAAGTTCATTGTTAATGGACAGAGGATCAAACATTATCTTGAAAGTAATTTTGAGTAGGAATGCTCAAAACTAAGGCTTGAATGAGTCTCAGTAAGGGTCCAGCTAAAGACAATAAAGAAGCGCTTGCTGGGAGGCAACCCAGTCATTAGCAGGTTATTTGTTCTATAAAATTTTGATACATATTTGTTCATACCCTGGGTCAAGCTGTCCGACCCGGGATGTTCTACAGACAAAGCGACCGACCTCTTCAGGTCAGGACAACCCGACCTCTCCTCAAAGAGCTCAGCCAAGTCACAGGAAAGCCCAAACAAAGGGCCCAAATAGAGGAACACGTCCCAAATCCAAGGGCAGCCCAAGCCCAAAGAGATAAAGGCGGTTCCCTTAAAGATGACCTCACTTAAAGATAAGATAAAGATAAAAGATAAGATAACTAACTTATCTTATCCACAGGAGGCCACATCTCACCATTATAAATACACTGGAGCACCCAGGTATAACTCATACTCTGATTCTACTCAATACCTGCTTAATACCCTTGCTAACTTAAGCATCGGAGTCCCTTGCAGGTACCCCCCACCCTCCGGGGACGCAGGATCAGCACCACCACCAAGTCCAACAAGTCAGACACACCAGCTCCGGCCGCCGTACGCCTGTCGGACACGTCGGCTCCAACCAACACAGAAGATCTCATCCGAGATCAACCTACAATTTCAGGTAACCCCCGGAACATTGGCGCCGTTGCCGGGGAACCTGGAAGTCATCCCATTAACATGGCGGATGACCATGACAACGACCACGATTCAGGTTTGGAAGACAGAACGCCGCATAAAAACGCGGACACAATACTCAAAGATACTCCAGAAACCAATGGAGACAAAAATTCATCAAATCCAGGAATAATAGAAGCACTTCAAAATTGATTGGAGCAACTCGAGAAAGAAGCCCAACATCAACGTGAAAAGGAGGAAGATCTATGCCGGGAGATAAGGCGGCGCAGAGAACTAGAAGATAAGCTTGTAAAACTTGAAGCCGATCTTAAAACTAAAGCTACTCGATCATCCGCAGAAGATAGCTCTCAGAAAGATCAAGACCCATTCACCAGAGAAATTATGAAGACCAAAATTCCAAAAGATTTCAAGCTTCCGGACATGACTCTATATGACGGCACCTCGGACCCCAACCATCATCTCAGCAACTTCAGAAGTAGAATGTACCTCACAGATGCCTCAGATGCGGTTCGCTGCAAAGCCTTTCCAACAAGTCTAACTAAGACAGCCATCAAATGGTTCGACAACCTACCTCCGAAATCCATCTCGAGTTTCGACGACCTGGCCAAGAAGTTCCTGGCTCGATTCTCCATACAAAAGGAAGTCCCGGACATCCCAGCAATCACATTTACCAAGGAAGACGCATCCGGAATCATCTCGGGACACGACGACCCCATGGTCATTACGATCATACTGGCAAACGCCAACCTTCACCGTACATAATTGACCAGGGAAGCTCTGCAGACATCTTATTCAAAACTGCCTTCGACAAACTCGGTCTAGACGAAAAAGAGCTAAGAGCATACCCAAACAGCCTGTTCGGACTAGCGCTGGGATACGTATCGCTACATACAACCTTCGGAAAGGGGAACCAGTCCCGAACACTCAAGATAGATTACATCGTGGTCGACGTAAGCTCAGCCTACAATGCCTTAATAGGTCGGACAACGTTAAATCAACTCGGCGCAATAGTTTCAACCCCATATCTATGTATGAAATTCCCAACTGCGGAAGGGATAGCTACGATAAAAGCAGATCAAAAAATGGCACGTCGCTGTTACAACGAAAGCCTAAACCTCCGAGGTGAAGGCGGAGAGTTCCACACAATCGAGCTCGGTGGAGTTCAGAGGCGAGAAGAATTCCGACCACAACCCGAAGGAGAAATAGAAAGAATCCAGATCGGAGACACCTCGGATAAAACAACTAATATTGGCACGATCCTGAAAGGAGACGTAAAGGAATCGCTAATACGGTTCCTACGAGATAATGTTGATCTCTTCGCATGGAAAGCTGCCGACATGCCAGGTATTGATCCCGAACTAATGAGCCACAAATTGGCAGTCTATCCGGGATCCCGGCCGATACAACAAAGACGAAGAAAACTTGGACCAGAACGAACTCAGGCTGTAGATGAACAAGTACAAGCGTTACTTGAGGCCGGGTTCATAAGGGAAGTCAAATATCCGCTATGGCTAGCAAACGTCGTCTTAGTGAAAAAGTCAAATGGGAAGTGGCGAATGTGCACGGACTACACTGACCTCAACAAAGCCTGCCCAAAAGACCCCTATCCACTCCCAAGCATCGACGCTCTAGTGGATGCTTCATCAGGATATAAGTATCTCTCATTCATGGACGCATATTCAGGGTACAACCAAATCCCCATGTATCCACCAGATCAAGAAAAAACCTCGTTCCTAACACCGAAAGCAAACTATTGTTACATCGTGATGCCTTTTGGTCTCAAGAACGCATGAGCTACTTATCAAAGGCTAATGAATAAAGTTTTCACAGATGACATCGGAAAAATCATGGAAGTTTATGTAGACGATATGTTGATAAAGACACAAAGCGAAGATATATTGTTATCCGACCTGACTCAAGTGTTTTCTACTATCAGGAAACACAACATGCGGCTCAATCCCGCAAAATGCACCTTCGCAGTAGAAGCCGGAAAATTCTTGGGCTTCATGCTCACACAAAGGGGGATTGAAGCAAATCCAGACAAGTGTCGAGCCATACTCAACATGAATAGCCCAACCTGTATCAAAGAAGTACAACAACTCAACGGGAGGTTGGCCGCTCTATCCCGATTCTTAGCAGGAGCTGCGATAAGATCTCTTCCCTTCTATGCTACTTTAAGAAAGGGAAAACAATTTGAATGGACAACAGAATGTGAGCAAGCCTTCCTAGACTTCAAGGAGTTCTTAGGACGGCCACCTATCCTATCTCGGCCACGAGAAGGAGAACCACTCATATTAAATCTCGCAGTAGGGAGCCGGGCAATAGCCTCAGCACTAGTCAGAGAAGACGAACATGGACAAAAACCCGTCTACTTCATTAGCAAAGCACTACAGGGATCCGAGCTGAACTACCAGAAAATAGAAAAGTTTGCCTACGCTCTGATCCTCACATCCCGGCGGCTTTGCCCATATTTCCAAGCGCATACCATTAAATTTCGAACCAACCAACCCATAAAAGGAATATTGTAGAAAATAGATCTAGCAGGAAGAATCCTACAATGGGCAATCGAGTTGTCCGAATTCGATCTCCAATACGAGGTGCGTACAGCAATCAAATCGCAACACCTGGCCGACTTCATCGCAGAATTTACAGACATCCCGAAAATCCCCATAGAATGGAACATATACGTAGACGGATGATGACAAGTCATCATATACCCATTTTTCAAGCTAATTTCACTTGTTTTATTAGCATTTATACACTTTCTTGCATCCTAAGTAAGTGATTTGGAGTGAAAATACATAACTTCTTTAAATCAAACAACCACCATGAAATTAATGTTAACTCATGAGGTTTAAGCTAAATTTAATTGATTTTTAATTGATTTATAAGCCTCTTGAATTTAGTGATACTTTGAGTGGTTGTTTTGGTTTATTGTAGGTGAAGAAAAGAAAAAAAAAAGGAAAAGCGTGGCCTAAGGAAGTGTGGCCCAAGGAGAAGAAAGTGTGGTCAAAGAGAGAAGAAGTGTGGCGCACAACATGAGGAAGGGCAAACATTGCCCTCCACAAGGGCACACTGCCCTCTAGGAGGGCAACATAAGGGAACAAGGCATAAAAGGCAACTCTGCCCTGCCCACTACAAGGGCAGAGCACAAACCTGTGCCTTGGAATCAAGAAGAAGAAAATGTTGCCCTGCCCTCCACAAGGGCAGTATCGGGCTCACAAGGGGAGAAAATCAAAGGAAAATGTCTCCAAATGCTTGCCACAAGAGTTGAACACGGGACCATGAGGAAGCAAGGAACTAAGTTCCATTACCGTGCCAAGAAAGCCGAAGAAATTGAATAAGCGTGCGTTTCTGCTAGGATTCGAACGCGGGACTTCATTTTGGAAACACTGCCCTGCCCTCCGCGAGGGCAGGGCAGCATTTTGTGTGGCATGATTCTGGCGCACCAAGAAACGAGTCTGGCGCACCAAGGAATGAATCTGGCAGCACCAGCAGCGCACCACAGCACCCATCTGGCGCACCAATTTTTCCTGCCCTACCCTCCGCGAGGGCAGGGCAGCGTTCTGCGCACCAAGACCGCACCAAAGCCGCACCATGCACGCACCAAGCACCATTTTCTGCCCTGCCCTCCGCAAGGGCAGGGCAGCCTCCTGGAAGCAACTTCTCATGGGCCAAAAATTGAATTAAAAATCCAATTTAATTCAATTCTTCACCAAATCAAAAGCCCATCCAAATCCCAAGATCCAAGAATAGAAAGTGTATAAATAGGAGTTAGTTTGATGTAATTAGGACCTTTTACTTTTGGAACCTTTACTTACACTTTTGAACTTTTGCCATTTACCTTTCACTTGTTTTTTGAATTTCATACTTCCTTTGGAGCTTTGAATTCTGCAACTTCTCTTGGTGACTTCACTGAGAATTCAGAGAATTGGGGAGGAGAATTGATCTCTCTTCTTCCTCGTTCTTGCTAGAGCACTTTTAATTTTCTTGTTTTGAGTTTTGGGTGTGAAGAGTTGAGAAAATTCTGTCTCAACCTCCATTCAAAATCTCTTTAATTCCTTTTTGCACAATTACATTCAATTTCAATTTCCTTTACTGCTTCTTCTTCAATTTCTTGTCAATTGCTTTGTGAACTTGGATCTGGGAAGGCAATTGAGATCTAGGCTTTGCTACCTAGTCTCTAGAGACCTGAGATCCCAATTTACTTTTGGTTCTTCTGTGAACCTCTGCTGCATTTTATTTCCTTACTGTCTGAATCATAATTGTTTCTAGTTCAATTCCTGCTCTATTAATTGTTGCAATTCACATTCTCTTATTTAAATTCTGAAATCCCTGTCCTCAAATCCCTTTCATATTCAAGCAATTTATATTCCTTGCAATTTAAGTTATTGCAATTTACATTTCTTGCACTTTAAGTTTCAGTCATTTACTTTCTTGTTCTTTAAGATTCTGCAAGTTTACTTTCCCGTTCTTTAATTTACTGCAAATTTTCCCTTCCCCCTTTACATTCCAAGCAATTTAGATTCTGTTAAACACAAATCACTCAACCAATATTTGATTCGCTTGACTAAACCAACCGCTAAACTAAAATTGCTCAATCCTTCAGTCCCTGTGGGATCGACCTCACTCATGTGAGTTATTATTACTTGATGCGACCCGGTACACTTGCCGGTGAGTTTTGTGTCGGATCGTTTTCCGCACATCAAGTTTTTGGCGCCGTTGCCGGGGATTGAAATAGATTGACAATGATTAAGTGAAGTGGAGGTCTAGATTAAGCACTTTTTCTTTTCTGTTTCTCTAACACACTAACTGTTTGAATTTTTGCTTAAACTAACTAAAACCTCATTCTAGCAATAGATTGAAGTTTTATTGATTTTCTGGATCTGTGTGTTTATTGTTGTGTTTTTGTATGTCAGGTACAGGAAGATCTTCCCCTGTCCTCTCTGAAATTGACCAAAGAACTCTTCGAAGAATAAGAAGAGCTGAAAGAGGAAAGAACGTTATTGGAGAGAAAGAATCTGAGGAGGAATTCCAAGAAATGGAAGGAGATCCATCAAATCCCAATCAACCAGAAGGAGGAGCCAATAATAATCAACAACAAAGAAGAGTACTGGCTTCCTATACATTTGCAAATGCTAGACACTGTGAGAGTAGCATTCTTCCTCCCAATGTCAATGCAAACAACTTTGAATTAAAGCCACAACTCATCACTTTGGTTCAAAACAACTGTTCTTTTGGAGGAGGACCATTGGAGGACCCAAATCAACACTTATCCACCTTCTTGAGGATTTGTGACACTGTTAAAACCAATGGTGTACCTCCTGACAGTTACAAGTTGTTGCTCTTTCCATTTTCTCTCAGAGACAAAGCCACTCAATGGCTAGAAACGTTCCCAAAGGAAAGCATCAACACTTGGGATGACTTGGTGAGCAAGTTTCTTGCCAAATTCTATCCCCCTCAAAGAATCATAAGATTGAAAACTGAGGTGCAAACATTCACTCAAATGGAGGCTGAGAATTTATATGAAGCATGGGAAAGATATAAAGCTCTATTGAGAAAGTGTCCACCGGAGATGTTTACTGAATGGGATAAGTTGCAAAACTTCTATGAAGGACTTACTCTAAAGGCTCAAGAAGCACTTGATCACTCAGCTGGAGGCTCATTACAACTCATGAAAACCACAGAGGAAGCTCAAAACCTCATTGATATGGTGGCCAACAACCAATATTTCTTTGCTCATCAAAGACAACGCCAACCATCACAGAGAAGAGGAGTAATGGAGTTAGAAGGAGTAGATTCAATTCTAGCTCAGAACAAGATGATGCAGCAGCAGATTCAACAACAGTTTGAGCAAATGGCCAAAAGAATTGATGGCTTGCAAGTAGCAGCAGTGAGCACCACAAGCCAACCACCGACCACATGGGTGCAAAGTGAAGAAGCTCAAGAAGAGCAACAGCAAGAGCAAGTCCAATACATGCACAACCAAAATCCTGGAACAAATGAAGTCTATGGTGATACTTACAATCCATCTTGGAAGAACCATCCCAACCTCAGATGGGGAGACAACCACAATCAAAACCAACAACCATGGCAAAGAAACTCAAGTCAAAACAATTGGAAAAACACAAACCACAACCCCCAGCCGAACACTAACCAAAATACATACAGAAAACCACAAAATAACTACCCCAATTCTAACCATCACCAACCCAATAACCACCCAACTAACCAAAACACTTACCATCATCCATCAACATCCCAAAACCAACCAATCTCACAAGACTCTCAGAGGATCACTAATCTAGAGTTGCTCATGGAAAAAATGATGAAGAACCAAGAATTGACAACAAAAAACCAAGAAGCTTCCATGAAGAACCTAGAGAGGCAGATTGGTCAACTCTCCAAACAAATTTCTGTTGAAAAACCATCAAGCTCACTACCAAGTGATACCATTCCTAACCCAAAGGAAGAATGCAAGGTCGTGCAACTAAGAAGAGGAAAGATGTTAGTGGATGGTAACCAAGGAGCAACCAAGAAACTTATGGAGAATGACAATGAGCCAACAAAGAATGCTGAAGCCAACAACAAGGACATGACAACCAAGAAAGACCCAGAAAAACTCACAGAAGAAAACAACCAACCACAAAATCTGAAGAAGGGAAAGCAGATCATGGAAGAGCCAATTCCAAGACAACTTCAAGGGGAGAAGAGCTTAACATCACCACTACCTTATCCACAAAGATTCCACAAAGAGACAAAGGATCAGCACTTCCACAAATTTCTTGAGACTTTCAAGAAGCTGAAAATCAACATACCTTTGGCTGAGGCATTAGAGCAAATGCCTCTGTATGCCAAGTTCTTAAAGGAGCTCATCAACAAGAAGAGAAGTTGGAATGAGAAGGAGACTGTAATACTTAGTGAAGAATGCAGTGCACTCATCAAAAAGGGACTCCCTCCCAAGCTTGAAGATCCTGGAGGTTTCTTCCTACCCTGCACTATTGGAAACCTATTCATCAACAAGGGGATGTGTGACTTAGGAGCAAGCATAAATCTAATCCCATCTTCTTTAGTGAAAAAGCTTGGCATAGAGGAGGTGAAACCAATACAGATATCCTTGGAGTTGGTGGATCAATCAGTAGTATATCCTGAGGGGCTGATTGAGAACCTTTTAGTTAAGGTTGATAAGTTCATCTATCCGGCAGATTTTGTGATCTTGGATTCTTCAGAAAATGGAAATGACTCCATAATACTTGGTCGACCATTTTTGGCCACTGCTAGAGCCATTATGGATATAGAACAGGGAGAGCTAACCCTCAGGATGCATGAGGAAAGCATCACCTTGAAAGTCTTTCCAGAGTCACAAAGGAATGAAGAACCAAGCAAGACAAGTGGTGACTTCCTTCCAAAGCAAGCAACCGACAAAACAATAGAACAAGAGAGTGAGTTTGTACAAGGAGAAAAAGGAATTCAAAAAGAAGCTGGGATGATAAACAAAAAAGAAGGTATCACAACTCAAGTCACTGTCAAAGGAAGCATATCAACAAGGAAGAAAAGGAAGAAAAACAAGAAAAAGGCCTACAAAGGGTGGAAGAATAAGAAAATCCCAACAGAAGGATTTGCCAAAGGTGACAAGGTGCAACTAGTGTATCAACAGCTGGGAACAAAAGATTATTACACTGTTAACCAAGTACTCTCTCTTGAGCACATTGAAATTGAGCATCAAGGCACACAGAGAAAGTTTACAGTGAGAGGTGACAAGTTGAGACATCACCAACATCAACCACCCTAAAGGGAGTCCAATGTCAAGCTAGTGACAATAAAAGAGCGCTTCATGGGAGGCAACCCATGATTTAAGATTTCTGTCTTCTCTTTAATAAGCTATGATTTCCTGAGTATGATTTTGAACTTCCATATTTGATAAATGCATATTTCATTTTAGAGCATAAGTCAGACTTCTAAGTTTGGTGTCCCTTAAGGCACACTTAATCTCTGCTTTTCAAAAAGAAAGGGAGCTATTCTTAGAACATATGCGTAATTCTTTTGATGGAGCATATGACCAAACACTAAGTTTGGTGTCTGCATGTATAACAAAGTTCAAAAGATCACTTCCCAATCATGGAATCAAAACCATACAGAAAGGAATCATGCATCAAATTTTTTTTAAAAAAAAAATTATATCAATTGTGAAGAATGGTTTGCATTGCTAAGCCATCCCCTCAATAAAAGATAAGTTTGGTGTTCACCAACTTTTAGCATCTTTAATTAAGGGACACAATTGACAAAGAAAAAAATTTAAATAATAAATAATAATAAACAAAACAAAACAATTCTTTTCCTTTAATACAAATCAATTGCCAATGACTATATTGATGATCTAAGGCTAGTTGTTTTGGTTCATGCAGGAGAAAAAGATTGAGACAAAAGCAAGGAGGGACCACGGCTAGGATCAGCTATGAGAGGATGGTCACATGTGCCTAGAAGAACGCGCTCATGGGGAACAGAAATTGCATGCATGCAACATTGAACACCTAAATGCATGCAGCCAATGGGAGAAGGATCCTCGTCAAAGCCTCAACAATACATGCAGGCCGTTGATGAGCGGATAATTTGTACGCTTTTTGGCATTGTTTTTAGTATGTTTTTAGTATATTTGGTTTAGTTTTTAGTATATTTTTATTAGTTTTTAGTTAAAATTCACTTTTCTGGACTTTACTATGCGTTTGTGTGTTTTTCTGTGATTTCAGGTATTTTCTGGCTGAAATTGAGGGACTTGAGCAAAAATCTGATTCAGAGACTGAAAAGGACTGCAGATGCTGTTGGATTCTGACCTCCCTGCACTCGAAGTGGATTTTCTGGAGCTACAGAAGCCCAATTGGCGCGCCCTCAACGGCGTTGAAAAGTAGACATCCTGGGCTATCCAGCAATATATGATAGTCTATACTTTGCCCAAGATTTGATGGCCCAAACCGGCATTCAAAGTCACCTTCAGATTTCCCATCGTTAAACGCCGGAACTGGCACCTAAATGGGAGTTAAACGCCCAAACTGGCATAAAAGCTGGCGTTTAACTCCAAGAAGAGTCTCTATACGAAAATGCTTCATTGCTCAGCCCAAGCACACACCAAGTGGGCCCGGAAGTGGATTTTTATGTCATTTACTTATCTCTGTATACCCTAGGCTACTAGTTTTCTATATATAGGACCTTTTACTATTGTATTTTAATCTTCTGATCTTTGGAATCTTTTGTTCTTTAGATCTTTTGATCACTTTGGGAGGCTGGCCTCACGGCCATGCCTAGACCTTGTTCTTATGTATTTTCAACGGTGGAGTTTCTACACACCATAGATTAAGGTGTGGAGCTCTGCTGTACCTCGAGTATTAATGCAATTACTATTGTTCTTCTATTCAATTCCGCTTGTTCCTTGTCCAAGATATCACTTGTTCTTCAACTTGATGAATGTGATGATCCGTGACACTCATCATCATTCTCACCTATGAACGTGTGACTGACAACCACCTCCGTTCTACCTTAGATTGGGTGAATATCTCTTGGATTCCTGATACACGATGCATGGTTGATCGCCTGACAACCGAGTGCTCGCCTGACAAACGAGCCAGCCATTCCGTGAGATCAGAGTCTTCGTGGTATAGGCTAGAACTGATGGCGGCATTCAAGAGAATCCGGAAGGTCTAACCTTGTCTGTGGTATTCTGAGTAGGATTCAATGATTGAATGACTGTGACGTGCTTCAAACTCCTGAGGGCGGGGCGTTAGTGACAGACGCAAAAGAATCACTGGATTCTATTCCGGCCTGATCGAGAACCGACAGATGGATAGCCGTGCCGTGACAGGGTGCGTTGAACATTTCCACTGAGAGGATGGGAGGTAGCCACTGACAACGGTGAAACCCTTGCAGAAGCTTGCCATGGAAAGGAGTAAGAAGGATTGGATGAAGACAGTAGGAAAGCAGAGAGACGGAAGGGACCAAGCATCTTCATAGGCTTATCTGAAATTCCTACCAATGAATTACATAAGTATCTCTATCTTTATCTTTATGTTTTATTCGTATATCACTATACACATTTGAGTCTGCCTGACTAAGATTTACAAGGTGACCATAGCTTGCTTCATACCAACAATCTCCGTGGGATCGACCCTTACTCGCGTAAGGTTTATTACTTGGACGACCCAGTGCACTTGCTGGTTAGTTGTGCGAAGTTGTGTTTATGCCATGGTATTTAACACCAAGTTTTTGGATTCATTACCGGGGATTATTTGAGTTGTGAAAAGTATTGATCACAATTTCGTGCACCAAGTTTTTGGCGCCGTTGCCGGGGATTGTTTCGTGTATGGACAACTGACGGTTCATCTTGTTGCTTATATTAGGTATTTTTCTTCAGAGTTCTTAAGAATGAGTTCTAGAGTTTCATGATGATCTGTTAAAGTCTGGCTGGCTGTGAAGCCATGTCTAATCTTATTGGACCGAGGTTTCAACTGATCATCACAAGAGCTTGTTGATCTCTATCAATCTTGCTATTGGGGCAATGATCTGCTAAGGCTTGGCTGGCCATTGGCCATGTCTAGTGTTTTGGACCGAAGCTTTCTTTGAAAGCTTGGCTGGCTGTGAAGCCATGTCTAATTCCTGGACCGGAGTCTTAGACTAGCATTGCAATGATTCCTGGAATCCAAATTAAGAACTCTGAAACCTTTATTTTCTATTTTTCATATAATTTTCGAAAAAAGCACAAAAAAATTTCAAAACCGTAAAAAACCAAAAAAAGATTTTATGTTTCTTGTTTGAGTCTAGTGTCTAATTTTAAGTTTGGTGTCTTGCATGCATTGTTTATTTGATCTTGGTTCTATTTTCAAGTTAATAGTACAGGGAACTGAAGATTCAGAACATGCAGCAGAGGAATTACACAGAAAAAGCTGGGCGTTCAAAACGCCTAGTGAAGAAAGACAGACTGGCGTTTAAATGCCAGCCTGGGTGCCTGGTTGGGCGTTTAACGCCCAAAAAGGTAGTGCATTGGGCGTTAAACGCCAGAATGTGCACCATTCTGGGCGTTTAACGCCAGGATGGCATAAGGGGGAGGATTTTGTTTTCAAATCAATTTTTTTCAAGTTTTCAAAGTTTTTCAAAATCAAATCTTTTTCAAATCATATCCTTTCAATCAAATGTTTTCAAAATCAATTTCTTTCCTTTTTCAAAGATACTTGCTAACAATTAATGATTTGATTGAACATTTCAAGTGTGTTGCCTTTTCTGTTGAGAAAGGTTTAATGTTTGAATCATATCTTTTCTTGTTAGGCAAGTCATTAATTTTTAAAATCAAATCTTTTTAATCACATCTCTTTCAAAACAGATTTCAATCATATCTTTTTGATTTCTAATTTTAAAATCTTTTTCAAAAATTACTTGATTTCTTTCCCTCTCTTGGTTTTCGAAAATCAAATTAAAGTTTTTCAAAATGTTTTTAAAATCTTTTTAATTAATTTTCGAAAATTTCTTCCTCTCTTCCCACATCCTTCTATTTATGAAGCACCACTCCTCCTCAATGCACAATTCGAACTCTATCTGACTGAGTTCGAATTCTTCTCCTTCTTCCTTCTATTTTTCTTTTCCTCTGACACCTCAAGGAATCTCTATACTGTGACATAGAGGATTCCATATTTTCTTGTTCTCTTCTCTTTCATATGAGCAGGAACAAAGACAAAGGCATTCTTGTTGAAGCTGATCCTGAACCTGAAAGGACCTTGAAGCGAAAGCTAAGAGAAGCTAAGGCACAACTCTCTGTAGAGGACCTAACAGAAATCTTCAAAGAAGAAGACATGGCAGCCGAAAACAACAACAATGCAAACAATGCAAGGAAGGTGCTGGGTGACTTTACTGCACCTACTCCCGACTTCTATGGGAGAAGCATCTCTATCCCTGCCATTGGAGCAAACAACTTTGAGCTTAAGCCTCAATTAGTTTCTCTAATGCAATAGAATTGCAAGTTCCATGGACTTCCATTGGAAGATCCTCATCAGTTCTTAGCTGAATTCTTGCAAATCTGTGACACTGTCAAGACTAATGGGGTTGACCCTGAAGTCTACAGACTTATGCTATTCCCTTTTGCTGTAAGAGACAGAGCTAGGACATGGTTGGACTCACAACCTAAAGAAAGCCTGGACTCATGGGAAAAGCTAGTCAATGCCTTCTTGGCAAAGTTCTTTCCACCTCAAAAATTGAGTAAGCTTAGAGTGGAGGTCCAAACCTTCAGACAGAAGGATGGAGAATCCCTCTATGAAGCTTGGGAAAGATACAAACAATTGATCAGAAAATGTCCTTCTGACATGCTTTCTGAATGGAGCATCATAGGTATTTTCTATGATGGTCTCTCTGAACTATCCAAGATGTCTTTGGATAGCTCTGCTGGAGGATCTCTTCATCTGAAGAAGACGCCTACAGAAGCTCAAGAGCTAATTGAAATGGTTGCAAATAACCAATTCATGTACACTTCTGAAAAGAATCCTGTGAACAATGGGACAAATCAGAAGAAAGGAGTTCTTGAGATTGATACTCTGAATGCCATATTGGCTCAGAATAAAATATTGACTCAACAAGTCAATTTGATTTCTCAAAGTCTGTCTGGAATGCAAAATGCACCAAGCAGTACTAAGGATGCTTCATCTGAAGAAGAAGCGTATGATCCTGAGAACCCTTCAATGGAAGAGGTGAATTACCTAGGAGAACCCTATGGAAACACCTATAATTCTTCATGAAGGAATCATCCAAATTTCTCATGGAAGGATCAACAGAGACCTCAACAAGGTTTCAACAACAATAATGGTGGAAGAAACAGGTTTAGCAATGGCAAGCTTTTTCCATCATCTTCTCAGCAACAGATAGAGAATTCTAAGCAGAACCCCTCTGACTTAGCAACTATGGTCTCTGATCTAATCAAAACCACTCAAAGTTTCATGACTAAAACAAGGTCCTCCATTAGGAATTTGGAGGCACAAGTGGGACAGCTGAGCAAGAAAATTACTGAACTCCCTCCTAGTACTCTCCCAAGCAATACAGAAGAAAATCCAAAAGGAGAGTGCAAGGCCATCAACATGGCCGAATTTGGAGAGGAAGGAGAGGCAGTGAACGCCACTGAGGAAGACCTCAATGGGCGTGCACTAGCCTCCAATGAGTTCCCTAAGGAGGAACCATGGGAATCTGAAGCTCAAAATGAGACCATAGAGATTCCATTGGACTTACTTCTGCCTTTCATGAGCTCTGATGAGTATTCTTCCTCTGAAGAGGATGAGTATGTCACTGAAGAGCAAGTTGCTAAATACCTTGGAGCAATCATGAAGCTAAATGACAAGCTATTTGGAAATGAGACTTGGGAGGATGAACCCCCTTTGCTCACCAAAGAATTGGATGACTTGTCTAGGCAGAAATTACCTCAAAAGAGGCAGGACCCTGGGAAGTTCTCCATACCTTGTACCATAGGCACATTACCTTCAAGAAGGCTCTGTGTGACTTAGGGTCAAGTGTAAACCTCATGCCCCTCTCTGTAATGGAGAAGCTAGGGATCTTTGAGGTGCAAGCTGCAAGAATCTCATTAGAGATGGCAGATAACTCAAGAAAACAAGCTCATGGACTTGTAGAGGATGTTTTGGTGAAGATTGAAGACCATTACATCCCAGCTGATTTCATAGTCCTAGAGACTGGGAAGTGCATGGATGAATCCATCATCCTTGGCAGACCCTTCCTAGCCACAGCAAAGGCTGTGATTGATGTTGATGGAGGTGAACTGATCATTCAAGCGAATGAAGAATCCTTTGTGTTTAAGGCTCAAGGATATCCCTCGGTCACCATTGAGAGGAAGCATGAAGAGCTTCTCTCAATTCAGAGTCAAACAGAGCCCCCACAGTCAAACTCTAAGTTTGGTGTTGAACCCCCACATTCAAACTCTAAGTTTGGTGTTGGGAGGTTCCAACATTGCTCTGAGAAAATGTGAGGCTCCATGAGAGCCATCTGTCAAGCTACTGACATTAAAGAAGCACTTGTTGGGAGGCAAACCAATGTTATATTTTATATATTTTTCTTTGTTATTCTATTTTATTTTGTAAGTTGATGATCATGAGAAGTCACAAAATCAATTGAAGAAGCAAAAACAGAATGAAAAACAGGAAGAAAAATAGCACACCTTGGAGGAAGAACCTACTGGCGTTTAAACGCCAGTAAGGCTAGCAGATGGGCGTTTAACGCCCAGTCTGGCACCATTCTGGGCGTTTAACGCCAGAAAGGGGCACCAGACTGGCGTTAAACGCCAGGAAAGGGCAAGAACCTGGCGTTAAACGCCAGAAATGGGCACCAGCCCGGCGTTTAACGCTAGAATTGGCTGAAAACGCATTTTTGCATGCCATTTGGTGCAGGGATGACTTTTCCTTGACACCTCAGGATCTGTGGACCCCACAGGATCCCCACCAACCCTTTACCTATCAAATCCCATCTTTCTCTTCACCACTCACATCCATCCTTCACAAAACCCCACCCACCTCACCTTCAAATTCAAACCACTTTCCCTCCCAAACCCACCCATACATGACCGAACCATGAGCCCCCCCTCTCGTATATAAACCCTTCTTCACCCCTTCATTTTCACACAACCTAAACACCACTTCTCCCCCTCTTTGGCCGAACACAAAGCCATTCCCTTCTTCCTCATTTCTTCTTCTTCTCCTCTATTCTTTCTTCTTTTGCTCGAGGACGAGCAAACCTTTTAAGTTTGGTGTGGTAAAAGCGTTGCTTTTTCGTTTTTCCATAACCATTTATGGCATCCAAGGCCGGAGAAACCTCTAGAAAGAGGAAAGGGAAGGCAAAAGCTTCCACCTCCGAGTCATGGGAGATGGAGAGATTCATCTCAACGGTGCATCAAGACCACTTCTATGAAGTTGTGGCCTTGAAGAAGGTGATCCCCGAGGTCCCCTTTTCACTCAAAAAGGGTGAATATCTGGAGATCCGACATGAGATCCGAAGAAGAGGTTGGGAAGTTCTTACCAACCCCATTCAACAAGTCGGAATCTTAATGGTTCAAGAGTTCTATGCCAATGCATGGATCACCAAGAACCATGATCAAAGTGTGAACCCGGATCCAAAGAATTGGCTTACTATGGTTCGGGGAAAATACTTGGATTTTAGTCTGGAAAATGTAAGGTTGGCATTCAACTTGCCTATGATGCAAGGAGATGAACATCCTTACACTAGAAGGGTCAACTTTGATCAAAGGTTGGACTAAGTCCTCACTGACATTTGTGAAGAGGGCGCCCAATGGAAGAGAGATTCAAGAGGGAAGCCGGTTCAATTAAGAAGGCATGACCTCAAGCCCGTGGCTAGAGGATGGTTGGAGTTTATCCAACGCTCAATCATTCCTACTAGCAACCGGTCTGAAGTTACTCTAGACCGGGCCATCATGATTCATAGCATCATGATTGGAGAGGAAGTAGAAGTTCATGAGGTTATAGCCCAAGAACTCTATAAGGTGGCGGACAAGTCCTCCACCTTGGCAAGGTTAGCCTTCCCTCACCTCATTTGTCACCTTTGTTATTCAGTAGGAGTTGACATAGAGGGAGACATTCCCATTGATGAGGACAAGCCCATTACTAAGAAGAGGATAGAGCAAACAAGAGACCCCTCTCATCATGAGATCCCTGAGATGCCTCAAGGGATGCACTTTCCTCCACAAGACTATTGGGAGCAACTGAATACCTCCCTAGGAGAATTAAGTTCCAACAAGGGACAACTAAGGGTGGAGCACCAAGAACACTCCATTCTCCTCCATGAAATTAGAGAAGATCAAAGAATCATGAGAGAGGAGCAACAAAGACAAGGAAGAGACATTGAGGAGCTCAAGCACTCCATAAGACCTTCAAGAGGAAGAACAAGCCGCCATCACTAAGGTGGACCCGTTCTTTAATCTCCTTGTTCTTTATTTTCTTGTTTTTCGAATTTTCATGCTTATGTTTATCCATGTTTGTGTCTTATGATCATTAGTGTCTTAAGTGTCTATGCCTTAAAGTTATGAATGTCCTATGAATCCATCACCTTTCTTGAATAAAAAAAAATTTGTTCTTAATTGAAAAAGAAAAAGAATTGCATGAATTTTGAATTTTATAACAGTTTAATTATTTTGATGTGGTGGCAACACTTTTGTTTTCTGAATGCATGCTTAAACAGTGCATATGTCTTTTGAATTTGTGATTCATGAATGTTGGCTCTTGAAAGAATAATGAAAAAGGAGACATGTTACTGAGGATCTGAAAAATCACCAAAATGATTCTTGAAGCAAGAAAAAGCAGTGAATACAAAAAAAAACGAAAAAAAGAGGAAGAGAAAACGAAAAAAAAAAGAGAAATAAAGTAGTGATCCAAGGCAAAAAGAGTGTGCTTAAGAACCCTGGTCACCTCTAGTTGGGGACTCTAGCAAAGCTAAGTCACAATCTGAAAAGGTTCACCCAATTATGTGTCTGTGGCATATATGTATCCGGTGGTAATACTGGAAGACAGAGTGCTTTGGGCCACAGCCAAGACTCAATAAGTAGCTGTGTTCAAGAATCATCATACTTAACTAGGAGAATCAATAACACTATCTGGATTCTGAGTTCCTAAAGAAGCCAATCATTCTGAATTTCAAAGGATATAGTGAGATGCCAAAACTATTCATAGGCAAAAAGCTAAAAGTCCCGCTCATCTAATTGATACTGATCTTCATAGATGTTTTTGGAGTTCATTGCATATTCTCTTCTTTTTATCTTATTTGATTTTCAGTTGCTTGAGGACAAGCAACAATTTAAGTTTGGTGTTGTGATGAGCGGATAATTTGTACGCTTTTTGGCATTGTTTTTAGTATGTTTTTAGTATATTTGGTTTAGTTTTTAGTATATTTTTATTAGTTTTTAGTTAAAATTCACTTTTCTGGACTTTACTATGAGTTTGTGTGTTTTTCTGTGATTTCAGGTATTTTCTGGCTGAAATTGAGGGACCTGAGCAAAAATCTGATTCAGAGACTGAAAAGGACTGCAGATGCTGTTGGATTCTGACCTCCCTGCACTCGAAGTGGATTTTCTGGAGCTACAGAAGCCCAATTGGCGCTCTCTCAACGGCGTTGGAAAGTAGACATCCTGGGCTTTCCAGCAATATATAATAGTCCATACTTTGCCCAAGATTTGATGGCCCAAACCGGCGTTCAAAGTCACCTTCAGATTTCCCAGCGTTAAACGCCGGAACTGGCACCTAAATGGGAGTTAAACGCCCAAACTGGCATAAAAGCTGGCGTTTAACTCCAAGAAGAGTCTCTACACGAAAATGCTTCATTGCTCAGCCCAAGCACACACCAAGTGGGCCCGGAAGTGAATTTTTATGTCATTTACTTATCTCTGTATACCCTAGGCTACTAGTTTTCTATATATAGGACCTTTTACTATTGTATTTTAATCTTCTGATCTTTGGAATCTTTTGTTCTTTAGATCTTTTGATCACTTTGGGAGGCTGGCCTCACGGCCATGCCTAGACCTTGTTCTTATGTATTTTTAACGGTGGAGTTTCTACACACCATAGATTAAGGTGTGGAGCTCTGCTGTACCTCGAGTATTAATGCAATTACTATTGTTCTTCTATTCAATTCCGCTTGTTCCTTGTCCAAGATATCACTTGTTCTTCAACTTGATGAATGTGATGATCCGTGACACTCATCATCATTCTCACCTATGAACGTGTGACTGACAACCACCTCCGTTCTACCTTAGATTGGGTGAATATCTCTTGGATTCCTGATACACGATGCATGGTTGATCGCCTGACAACCGAGTGCTCGCCTGACAAACGAGCCAGCCATTCCGTGAGATCAGAGTCTTTGTGGTATAGGCTAGAACTGATGGCGGCATTCAAGAGAATCCGGAAGGTCTAACCTTGTCTGTGGTATTCTGAGTAGGATTCAATGATTGAATGACTGTGACGTGCTTCAAACTCCTGAGGGCGGGGCGTTAGTGACAGACGCAAAAGAATCACTGGATTCTATTCCGGCCTGATCGAGAACCGACAGATGGATAGCCGTGCCGTGACAGGGTGCGTTGAACATTTCCACTGAGAGGATGGGAGGTAGCCACTGACAACGGTGAAACCCTTGCATAAGCTTGCCATGGAAAGGAGTAAGAAGGATTGGATGAAGACAGTAGGAAAGCAGAGAGACAGAAGGGACCAAGCATCTTCATACGCTTATCTGAAATTCCTACCAATGAATTACATAAGTATCTCTATCTTTATCTTTATGTTTTATTCGTATATCACTATACCCATTTGAGTCTGCCTGACTAAGATTTACAAGGTGACCATAGCTTGCTTCATACTAACAATCTCCGTGGGATCGACCCTTACTCGCGTAAGGTTTATTACTTGGACGACCCAGTGCACTTGCTGGTTAGTTGTACGAAGTTGTGTTTATGCCATGGTATTGAACACCAAGTTTTTGGATTCATTACCGGGGATTATTTGAGTTGTGAAAAGTATTGATCACAATTTCGTGCACCAGCCGTCCATTTCATGCATCCCTTGGATGAACAACTCAATCTTAACCATTCATGAGCACCAACGAGTCCCTTTCTCACTCATTATGGTTTTGTTGGAAAGCTTGAAGAATCCACCTATAAATAGCCGTTGGCACCAACACGGTATACACACTCATTCAAGCCACTTTCATATGAAAGCCATAATCTCTTCCACTTCCAAAACCAACATAACTCCCTTATCTCACACAACAAAACCGAACCAAAACTCATCCCAAACACAACACATACTTCTTCTATTCTCACTTTTTCTTTCTTCTTACCTCAAATCCAATGGCCTCCTCAAGTTCAAAAAGAAGGCCGGGAAAGGAACCTATGGTAGCCGAACCTCCATCATTTGATGCAACCAAATTTAGATCCCAATTCCATGAAGGGAGATATCATAGGTTCATGGAGACAAAGAATGTCATTTATGAGAAAGGCCTTGAGTTGAGAGACGGGGAATACCCCATCATGAGGCAAATCACTAAAGAAAGAAGGTGGGAACTCTTATGTGCTCCTCTTGTTGACATCAGTGCAGTCATGATCAGGGAGTTCTATGCAAATGCTGTAAAAGAAAACAAAGATAGTGCTCCTTACACAAGTTATGTCAGAGGAGTTGAAGTGAGTTTTAGCCCAGCTGCCATCACAAGGGCCCTCAAGTTGAGAACCATAACCTATGCAGAGCCCAGTTATGAAACTAGATTGCAAATAGAAAACAATCCTGATGAGATCTTGCAGGGGTTATGTGTGGAGAATACAGATTGGGAAAGAGATTCAAAGGGAGTTCCAAGTCACTTGAGGAGGATAAATCTCACCCCTGTGGCTAAGGGATGGTATGAAATAGTGAGGAGATCTATCCTTCCTACTGGAAACGCCTCTTGGGTCACAATCAAACGAGCACTCTTGACATACTGCATCTTGCATGGAGGTGAGATCAACCTCGCACAACTCATAGCTGACAGTATTCAAGAAATGGCAAATAGCACAAGCAAATCAAAGGGTCTTGGACATCCAAGTACCATCCTCAGGCTATGTGACAAAGCTGGAGTAATCTTTGAAGATGAGGACACAGAAAAAGTGAAAAAGGAAAAAGGGATCACTAAGAAGAGTATGGAAGGAATAAATGAAGAAGATGATCCAGAAGGGGTGGTAGCTCCCAGACAAAGAAGATCACAAAGAGAGGAAGGATGAAATCAAGCTCATGATGCCATAGACATGAGCCAGCTACACAGGGCGATAGAAGAGCTATCTCAACAACTCATGCAAACTCAACAAGAGCAAAATCAGGGGTGCCAAGCGCAATATCCAGAGCCCCATCCAGAGTTTATGGAGCAATATCTGAAAGACAAAGAGGAGAGAGAAGCTTGGCAGCGTCAAATGGAGGAGAAGCAAGAGAGATGGCAACAGCAAATGATGACTCAACAGCAAGAATTTCAAGCACAGATTCTTGAAGGACAAAAAGAGCAATACAAAGAATTCAAGGAATCATATGATAAGCTGTATTTTAGTCAAGCTAAAGCAGGGGAATATAGTCACAACCTATATCAATGGAAGAACATTCATCACACCATGGGAGAAGTGAGATATGCACAAAGAATGGAGAATGATGAAAACATGCAAGCAAGGTTGGAGTACTTGACCCATAATTTGCCAACACTCAATCCTCAGATCAAGCCATTTGAGCAATGCCCCGAATTTGAAGCCAAGCAACAAGCAAGGTCTCGTCACTATACGGAGGTAACCTTTAAAAGATTGGAAGATGTTGGGCTCTCAGGACTCTTAGATTCTGTCTGGGGTAGAAGATGTCCTGGTGAAGAGATCCGAGATTATTCCAAGATAGGGAAGAGAAAGAAGAAAAAGGGAGAATCAAGCAGCAGCCACGACCAATAGAAGGTGGCAAAGTTCTTTCATTCCCCTTCTTTAACTCTTCTGATAAGGAGAAGCATGTCTGAAACATGATATGCCTCCACTGTTTATTTCCTTTTTATTTCTTTTTCTTGTACTTTCTGTTATTCAATAAGTAGCTAGAGAAATGATTTGCATAATGCTTGTCATTCATCATTTAGCTTTAATTTTGTTTTGTTTCCCATAGGCTTGAATAAAAGAGATTTGGTTTGAATTGAAAAGTAAAATATCCAATGTTGCATAAGTAGAATGGAAGTTAATGGTGGTATATGTGTTTGATTAAATGCATAACTCATGAAATAATTGCTGCATAATATCATTTTCATTCAAGTGTGAGTTAGCTTGCTGTTATAAAGACCCTTATCAATGAATAAAAAGCCCTTGAGAACAAAAACAGAAAGAAAAGGGAGAAGAAAAAGCCAAAGTGGCAAGAAAAGCAAAAAAAAAATTAAAGGTTAGACACCAATAGCTTGGACCCTAGGACACATGCCTGTGGTGTTCTTGTACTAAGATATGCTTGGATGAGTAAATTCTAAGGGGTATTTTAAAACCCGGTCACTTAGTTCAACTGATTTGGGATGGCCAATTGAAAGTCCACAATAAAGAGCAACTTAGATACAGAACATTTAGTTATCCAAAGAGATGCTGGGCATCAATGATCCTAGGAAGAATTAGTGAGCCATGTGTCTGTGGTGGAAAGATGTTGAGTAAAAGAAAGAAACAAATAAAGCCAAAGGCTATTACTGCAACATTTGACACCAAAACCTCCAAAAGAATAAGCTTGTTAAGCACTATAAGAAAGAAAAGTTAGCAAGGGAGTGATTAAAGAGTAAGTCTTATAACAGCAAGTTTAGCAAACCTTTGATGAAAAATGTGTATTATGTAACAGCAAACAATAAATTGAGTTATCATTGTCTGCATAAAGACCCCATAGATCAAGTTCTACTATATGCCTAATAAGGATATATGTCTTTTCTTGTTCATCTCAATTTCTCTTAGTTTTGATGCTTGCTTGGGGACAAGCAAGATTTAAGTTTGGTGTTGTGATGACAAGTCATCATATACCCATTTTTCAAGCTAATTTCACTTGTTTTATTAGCATTTATACACTTTCTTGCATCCTAAGTAAGTGATTTGGAGTGAAAATGCATAACTTCTTTAAATCAAACAACCACCATGAAATTAATGTTAACTCATGAGGTTTAAGCTAAATTTAATTGATTTTTAATTGATTTATAAGCCTCTTGAATTTAGTGATACTTTGAGTGGTTGTTTTGGTTTATTGTAGGTGAAGAAAAGAAAAAAAAGGAAAAGCGTGGCCTAAGGAAGTGTGGCCCAAGGAGAAGAAAGTGTGGTCAAAGAGAGAAGAAGTGTGGCGCACAACATGAGGAAGGGCAAACATTGCCCTCCACAAGGGCACACTGCCCTCTAGGAGGGCAACATAAGGGAACAAGGCATAAAAGGCAACTCTGCCCTGCCCACTACAAGGGCAGAGCACAAACCTGTGCCTTGGAATCAAGAAGAAGAAAATGTTGCCCTGCCCTCCACAAGGGCAGTATCGGGCTCACAAGGGGAGAAAATCAAAGGAAAATGTCTCCAAATGCTTGCCACAAGAGTTGAACACGGGACCATGAGGAAGCAAGGAACTAAGTTCCATTACCGTGCCAAGAAAGCCGAAGAAATTGAATAAGCGTGCGTTTCTGCTAGGATTCGAACGCGGGACTTCATTTTGGAAACACTGCCCTGCCCTCCGCGAGGGCAGGGCAGCATTTTGTGTGGCATGATTCTGGCGCACCAAGAAACGAGTCTGGCGCACCAAGGAATGAATCTGGCAGCACCAGCAGCGCACCACAGCACCCATCTGGCGCACCAATTTTTCCTGCCCTGCCCTCCGCGAGGACAGGGCAGCGTTCTGCGCACCAAGACCGCACCAAAGCCACACCATGCACGCACCAAGCACCATTTTCTGCCCTGCCCTCCGCAAGGGCAGGGCAGCCTCCTGGAAGCAACTTCTCATGGGCCAAAAATTGAATTAAAAATCTAATTTAATTCAATTCTTCACCAAATCAAAATCCCATCCAAATCCCAAGATCCAAGAATAGAAAGTGTATAAATAGGAGTTAGTTTGATGTAATTAGGACCTTTTACTTTTGGAACCTTTACTTACACTTTTGAACTTTTGCCATTTACCTTTCACTTAATTTTTGAATTTCATACTTCCTTTGGAGCTTTGAATTCTGCAACTTCTCTTGGTGACTTCACTGAGAATTCAAAGAATTGGGGAGGAGAATTGATCTCTCTTCTTCCTCGTTCTTGCTAGAGCACTTTTAATTTTCTTGTTTTGAGTTTTGGGTGTGAAGAGTTGAGGAAATTCTGTCTCAACCTCCATTCAAAATCTCTTTAATTCCTTTCTGCACAATTACATTCAATTTCAATTTCCTTTACTGCTTCTTCTTCAATTTCTTGTCAATTGCTTTGTGAACTTGGATCTGGGAAGGCAATTGAGATCTAGGCTTTGCTACCTAGTCTCTGGAGACCTGAGATCCCAATTTACTTTTGGTTCTTCTGTGAACCTGTGCTGCATTTTATTTCCTTACTGTCTGAATCATAATTGTTTCTAGTTCAATTCCTGCTCTATTAATTGTTGCAATTCACATTCTCTTATTTAAATTCTGAAATCCCTGTCCTCAAATCCCTTTCACATTCAAGCAATTTATATTCCTTGCAATTTAAGTTACTGCAATTTACATTTCTTGCACTTTAAGTTTCAGTCATTTACTTTCTTGTTCTTTAAGATTCCGCAAGTTTACTTTCCTGTTCGTTAATTTACTGCAAATTTTCCCTTCCCCCTTTACATTCCAAGCAATTTAGATTCTGTTAAACACAAATCACTCAACCAATATTTGATTCGCTTGACTAAACCAACCGCTAAACTAAAATTGCTCAATCCTTCAGTCCCTGTGGGATCGACCTCACTCATGTGAGTTATTATTACTTGATGCGACCCGGTACACTTGCCGGTGAGTTTTGTGTCGGATCGCTTTCCGCACATCAACGGATCCTCAAACAAAACAGGAAGTGGTGCGGGTGTGATAATTGAGAGCAACCAAGGAACTCAACTTGAGCTCTCCCTTAAATTCGGATTCCCAGCCTCAAACAACCAGGCAGAATACGAAGCACTATTAGCTGGTCTAAAGCTGGCTAGGGAGGTTGGAGCCCGGAAGCTCAACATCTACAGTGACTCACAAGTCATCACCTCACAAATAACAGAAAACTACCAGGCCAAAGATCCGACCATGAAAAAATATTTGGATAAAACCAAAGAACAGCTCGGACAACTCGGAGAATATAGGATCCACCACATACCTCGTGAGCAAAATGCCCGAGCTGACGCCCTTTCAAAATTAGCCAGCACCAAACCAGGGGGCAACAACAGAAGCCTCATCCAAGAGGTATTACATAACCCGTCAATAGCGGAAGAAGAAAGAATCCTAGCCATAATAGGTCGGGATCAAGGATGGATGACCCCCATAATAAACTACCTCAAAACAGAAGAACTCCCTACAGATGAAAAGGAGGCAAAGAGGCTGAAAAGGGAGGCACAGTACTACACTATCATAAACAACACGCTGTATAAAAGAGGGATATCAATACCTTTACTAAAATGCGTACCAACTTCCAATACAAAGGAAGTCTTGGAGGAAGTACACAGTGGCATTTGTGGAAATCATCTCGGAGCACAAGCTCTCACCAAAAAGGTACTCCGGGCGGGATTCTATTGGCCAACTCTACAAAAGGAGGCTACAGAATTTGTAAGGACATGTCCACCATGTCAGAAGCATGCCAACTTTCACATTGCCCCACCAGAAAAGCTCATCAGCGTGACCTCACCCTGGCCATTTGCAAAATGGGGACTCGACCTACTCGGACCCTTCCCACAGGGATCGGGACAAGTAAAATTCCTCATAGTAGGAGTAGACTATTTCACAAAATGGATCGAGGCAGAACCCCTGGCCAACGCCACCGCTCAAAGAAGTCAAAAATTCCTATATAGGAACATTATTACAAGATTCGGGGTACCATACTCCATCACCACGGACAACGGTACCCAATTTACAGAGGCAGGCTTCAGAAAACTGGTGGCCGACTTGAACATAAAACACCAGTTCACCTCTGTCGAACATCCCCAAGCCAATGGACAAGCCGAAGCGGCCAACAAAGTCATATTGGTCGGATTAAAGCGGAGGCTACAAGAAGCAAAGGGAGCTTGGGCCGAGGAACTACCACAAGTCCTATGGGCATACCGAACAACACCCCATTCTACTACAAACGAATCACCATTCCAACTAGCATACGGAGTGGAGGCAATGATTCCAATAGAAATCGAAGAAGGATCTCCCCGAGTAGTCCACTACAATGAACAAGCAAACTCCCAACTTCAGAGAGAAGAGCTCGACTTGTTACCCGAAATCCAAGAAAGAGCTCGGATCAGGAAAGAAGCTCTAAAGTGACGAATGGCCTCCATATATAATCAAAAGGTAGTACCGAGAAGTTTCGCAGAGAATGATCTCATCCTAATCAGAAATGACATTGGAACAACTCGACCCGGAGAAGGAAAGCTGGTAGCAAACTGGAAACGACCTTACCGAGTCATAGAAGTACTGGGGAAGGGCTACTACAGACTGTCCGAGCTAGATGGACGGGAGCTTCCTCGATCATGGCACGCCTGCAACCTAAGAAGGTACTATAGTTAGAAAAGGTAAAGGATCTCACTAAATGGATGCGCTCTTTTTCCTGAAAAGGTTTTTTAATGAGGCACCATGTCGAGACCTAGGAACAAGGGAATTCCCACATGTATATATTTACATTTTTTCTTTGAATAAAGTTTATTTAGATATTCTACAAAGATTCCAAGACGCATTAATCTGAAGTATTCATCGTCCGATTATAAAGCAACAGGTCGGCAGAAAGTGAAAAATAAATTCACTGCGCGACCACGATAAAGACAATCGTCCGATAAAGGTGAAAACGCGATTCACCCAAAGGACGATCTAAAGACGCCAACCATTTTCTACAAATCGGCAAAGATGAACACAGAATAATGTAAGAAGTTATCGAAAGCAATCCAAAAAAAAAAGAACCTGACGAGGTCTTACGGATAACTAATATAATAACTTAAAGACTGGCCGACGACCAGAAGTCGGACCAAGTCAACCCAAGTTATAAGTAAACCCTGGAAAGAGGTCTGGCCAACCCTATTAAAGAGGATTACTTTAACTTAGAAGGGCCTGACATAACAAAGTCAGCCCAAAATTAAAAAGTTATCAAAGTAGTCCCTGAAAGAGATCTGACAAAGATCCAAGAAAGAGGACTACGAAAAATAACTTAAAGGAGACCGACATAACCAAGTCGGACTCCTACCACTAAAAAGTTATACAAGTAGTCCCTGAAAGAGATCTGACAAAGATCCAAGAAAGAGGACTACGAAAAATAACTTAAAGGAGACCGACATAACCAAGTCGGACTCCTACCACTAAAAAGTTATACAAGTAGTCCCTGAAAGAGATCTAACAAAGATCCAAGAAAGAGGACTACGAAAAATAACTTAAAGGAGACCGACATAACCAAATCGGACTCCTACCATTAAAAAGTTATCAAAGTAATTCCCGAAAGAGATCTGACAAAGATCCAAGAAAGAGGATTACAGAAATAACTTAAAGGAGACCGACATAACCAAGTCGGACTTCTACCATTAAAAAAAAAGTTATACAAGTAGTCCCTGAAAGAGATCTGACAAAGATCCAAAAAAGAGGACTACGAAAAATAACTTAAAGCAGACCGACATAACCAAGTCGGACTCCTACCACTAAAAAGTTATCAACATAATCCCTGAAAGAGACCGAGTAAAGGCCCAGAAAAGGGGATCATAAAAATAACTTTTGAGGGGACCAACATAAAGAAATCGATCATAAGGCGCTAAAAATACAAACAAGAGTGAGGAAACCGAGAGACAAGTCGGACCCTCCCACAGGCACGGCCTCAAAAGGATCCAAGCTACAAACGGTAAAGCACGCAAACAATCTAAAGAGGCCAGAACAGCAAAATTTCGGAGAGATATTGATGACAAGTCATCTTAGCCTAGTTTCACTAGTCTTTTTCTTTTAATTTCACTTAGATTATGCACTTTCTTGAGGCTTAAGCAAGCTAAGTTAGGTAGATTTTCATGCTTCTTTTGATTAAACCAACCATATATGATTTAATGCAAATTCATGAGGTTTGATGCCATAATTGGTGCATATTAGGATAGAATGATCATCTCATGATTTCAAGCATAGCTTTGATGTGTTTGGTTGATTTATGATAGGTGAAGAAAGCTTGGAAAAGGATTGAAGTGAGAAGGAATGGCTAGAAGCTAAGATGAGACAATGAATCAAGGGAGATTGAACCAGGAACAAATGAAGTTGGAATTGAAGTTAGCCCCAACGTTAGCCCCTAACTTGGAGGCTAACGTTGGGAACTAAAATTGCTCCCAGAGGTTAGCCACGTTAGCGCCAACGTTAGCCCCTAACTTGGAGGCTAACGTTGGCATGAGAAATTGCTCCCAGGGGTTAGCCACGTTAGCGCCAACGTTAGCCCCTAACTTGGAGGCTAACGTTGGCATTTGAATTGTTTCCCAGGGGTGCAACGTTAGCGCCAACGTTAGCCCCTAACTTGGAGGCTAACGTTGGCGCCATTCCAACATGAAGCAAGGCCAACGTTAGGGACAAAGTTAGCCCCCTAACGTTGGCCCAAACGTGAAGTGCAGAGAATGGGGTTTGCTGCTAAAAAAAGTTAGCCATGAAGTTAGCCCCTAACTTTGAGGCTAACTTTAAAAACCCAACTTTGCAAAACTCACATCCGGTTCAATTGATTCACTTAGGTCTCTTTCCAAATTTCAAGAGCAATCAACCAAGGCCTCCTTCAACCCAATTCCATCAAGAGCAAAGGCCCAAAGCAAGGCTTGAAGATCAATTGAAGAAGGTGTATAAATAGGCTAGAATTCAATTTGTTTCAAAGAGTTCTCTTTTTAGAATTTTGCTGAGAGCTTTCCTTGAGTTTTGAGTTACAGAGTGATCTTTAGTTTCTTGTTTCGGGGGAAGGAGAAGTCCATTCTCTTCCTCTTAGCTTTCAATTTCAATTACACTTGTCTGGGATCTTGGGTTGGAGAATTGAAGGAATTCTGTTTCAATCTCACCTTAGATCTCTCTTTTGATTTACTGTTTAATTGAATTTAGCTTCCTGTTAATTGCTCTTCTTCTATTTCCCTTGCAATCTACAATTTCCTGGCTATTGTTCTTGTTGGATCTAGGAAGGCATTGAGATCTAGACTCAGTTTTCTAGTCTCTGGGTCCTGAGATCCAATTCTCACATTTTAAATTTTCTGCTCTTGCTTGACTTATTCATTTACCTTTCTGTTTTAACTACGATCTAATCCCAATTCCCAATTATCCTTCTGTTCGATGCAATTTTACTTTTCCTTGTTTAATTTCTGCAAATCCAACTCCCAATTCCCTTTACAATTCAAGTCATTTACATTTCCAGCACTTTAAGATTTTGCAATTTACATTACTTGCTCTTTAAGTTTCTGCCATTTAATTTCTTGTTCTTTAAGATTCAGCCATTTACTCATTGCTCTCTTTACTTTCAATGCAATTTAAATTCTGCAACTCAATCAACCAAATCTTGATTCGCTTGACTAATTCAACCACTAAACTAAAATTGCTCAATCCTTCAATCCCTGTGGGATCGACCTCACACCCGTGAGTTTTTATTACTTGATGCGACCCGGTATACTTGCCGGTTAGATTGGTGTTATTTTTGGGAGAGATTCTTGTCTCAACCTAAAATATCCCATCAAGTTTTTGGCGCCATTGCCGGGGATTGATTAGATTGACAATGATTAAGTGAGGTGGTTATCTAGATCAAGCACTTTTTCTTTAATTTTGATTAACCCACTAACTGTTTGATTTATTGTTTTAACTAACTAAAATTTCAATTTAGCAGTAAATTGAAACATCACTGGTTTGTGAATTCCTTTTGTCATGCTTGTATGTCAGGTACAAGAAGAAGCACACTAAACCTTCATGAACAAGATGAGAGGACTCTCAGAAGGTTAAGGAGAGCTGAAAGAGGAAAAAATATTGTTGGAGAAGAGGAATCTGAAGAAGAATTTCATGAGATGGAGGAACATTCAACTAATCCACCAGGAGGAGCAAACAACAACAATGAAAATCCTCCTCAGAGGAGAGTTTTGGCTTCCTATACCTTTGCCAATCCTAGACATTGTGGAAGCAGCATCTTGGCTCCAAATGTCAATGCAAATAATTTTGAACTCAAGCCACAACTCATCACTTTGGTTCAGAATAATTGCTCTTTTGGTGGAGGACCACTTGAAGACCCACATCAACACTTATCCACCTTCCTGAGGATATGCAACACTATCAAAACCAATGGAGTACCCCCTGACAGCTACAAATTGATGCTGTTCCCATTCTCTCTCAGGAACAAGGCTACACAATGGTTGGAATCATTTCCAAGAGACAGCATCAACAACTGGGATGACTTGGTAACCAAGTTCCTTGCCAAGTTTTACCCACCACAGAGGGTGATAAGGTTGAAGGCTGAGGTACAAACATTCACACAAATGGAGAATGAACCCATCTATGAGGCATGGGAGAGGTACAAAGCTCTAGTCAGAAAATGCCCTTCCAACATGTTCAATGAATGGGAGAAGCTGCAAAACTTCTATGAAGGCTTAACACTGAAGTCTCAGGAATCCTTGGATCACTCAGCTGGAGGTTCCTTGCAGCTCATGAAAACTGCAGAGGAGGCTCAAGAACTTATTGATATGGTGGCCAACAATCAATACTTCTTTGCTCATCAAAGAAGCCGCCAACCATCACAAAGAAGAGGAGTAATGGAGCTAGAAGGAGTAGATTCAATCCTGGCTCAAAACAAACTAATGCAGCAGCAAATTCAACAACAATTTGAGCAAATGACCAAGAGGATTGACAACCTTCAAGTTGCAGCAGTCAACACTAGCCAACCATCAACCACATGGGGACAAAATGAAGAAGTTCAAGAAGAGCCACAGCAAGAACAAGTTCAGTATATGCATTCTAATTCAAATGAAGTTTATGGTGATATATACAACCCCTCATGGAAGAATCACCCCAACCTCAGATGGGGAGACACTCAAAACCACCAACAACCATGGCAGAGGAACTCAAACCAAAACAACCCAAGACACAATCAAAATTTCAACCAGCATCAAACCAACCAAAACACCTACAGGAAACCTCAAAACAACTACCCCAACCCCAACCAGTACCAATCCACTAATCAAAATTCCTATCATCCACCAACCACATCTCATAACCCACCACAAACACCACCTGAACCCCAAAGAATCACCAACTTGGAATCTATGATAGAGAAAATGATGAAACTCCAAGAAATGACAAACAAAAACCATGAGGCATCCATAAAGAACCTAGAAAGGCAAATCGGGCAAATTTCCAAGCAAATGACTGTTGAGAGACCTTCAAGCTCATTGCCTAGTGACACAATCCCAAATCCCAAGGAGGAGTGCAAGGCAATACAATTGAGAAGTGGGAGAATATTGATGAACAACAACACTCCAAAGAAACAAAAAGAAAGCATCAAAGAACCAACAGAGGAAGAAAAGCAAACAAAAGCAGATCAAGCTAAGGAGCAAAGTGTGGTGCCAACCAAAAACAATGAGAAACTCAAAGAACAGGAGAACCAGCCACATAGCTCAAAGGAAAAGACTCAAGGAAAGCAGCAGGTCGAAAAGCATCTCACACCTCCACTACCATATCCTCAGAGATTCAACAAGGAGGTTAAGGACCAACATTTCCACAAGTTCCTTGAGACCTTCAAGAAGCTGGAAATCAATATTCCTCTAGCTGAAGCACTTGAGCAAATGCCTTTATATGCCAAGTTCTTGAAGGACCTTATCAATAAGAAGAGAAGTTGGCTTGAGAAGGAAACCATATTACTGACAGAGGAATGCAGTGCTGTGATTCAGCGGGGCATTCCCCCAAAACTCAAGGATCCGGGTGGCTTTGTAGTGTCATGCACCATTGGAAAAACAATCCTCAACAAAGCTCTCTGTGACCTTGGTGCCAGCATCAATTTAATGCCTCTCTCAATGATGAGAAAACTTGATATAGAAGAGCTCAAACCCACCAGGATGTCATTAGTTATGGCTGACAGATCCATTAAGACACCCAATGGAATTGTGGAAAATCTGTTGGTGAAGATTGGGGAATTCATCTTCCCAGCAGATTTTGTGATTTTGGATACTGAAGAGGAAGGAAGTGACTCAATCATTTTGGGGAGGCCGTTCTTACACACAGCAAGAGCCATCATCGATGTAGAAAAAGGAGAAATGGTCTTCAGGGTCCATAATGAACAAATGATTATAAATGTTTTCAAGTCAATGTAAAATAGCCCTGAGCAAGAGGATTATGTAAAAGTGGATATGATAGAGAGTTTGGTGGAAGAAATGCTGGAAGAAAGTTCTCAAGAGCAAGAAGGAGATCAAAGTGCAATAGAAGAACAAGTAGCCGAGACCTTCACAAGCAAAGAGGTGAAACCAAGCAAGAAAGAAGAGGTGCAAAAGCAAGAACTGAAGCCATTACCCTCTCATCTCAAATATGCATTTCTTGGCACTTCAGAAAGCCTCCCAGTGATCATCAACTCGTCCTTGACAAAGAAAGAAGAAGGAGAGCTTCTTGATGTTCTCAGAACTCACAAGGATGCCTTAGGATGGACTATTGATGACCTGAAAGGCATCAGCCCCACAGTCTGCATGCATAAGATTCTTTTGGAGGACAATTCCAAAGCAGTGATTCAACCTCAAAGAAGACTCAACCCTGCAATGAAGGAGGTTGTCCAGAAGGAAGTGATGAAATTATGGAATGCAGGAATCATATACCCTATTTCCGATAGCTCGTGGATAAGCCCAGTCCAAGTGGTACCAAAGAAAGGAGGAATGACAGTCATTATTAATGAGAAAAATGAACTCATTCCAACTAGAACTGTGACAGGGTGGAGGATGTGTATTGACTATAGAAGGTTGAATGATGCCACACGCAAAGATCACTTTCCACTTCCTTTCATTGATCAAATGCTTGAAAGGTTGGCTGGCCATGCTTATTATTGCTTCTTGGATGGATATTCTGGGTATAATCAGATAGTGGTGGACCCAAAGGACCAAGAAAAGACTTCATTCACATGCCCAGTTGGAGTTTTTGCTTATAGAAGAATGCCATTCGGATTGTGCAATGCCCCAGCCACTTTTCAAAGGTGTATGCTTTCCATTTTCTCAGATATGGTTGAAAAATTCTTGGAGGTTTTTATGGATGATTTCTCTGTTTTTGGTGATAGTTTTAATGCTTGCTTAAACCATCTAACTCTTGTCTTGAAACGATGCCAAGAAACTAATTTGGTTTTGAACTGGGAGAAGTGCCATTTCATGGTACCTGAGGGGATTGTTCTTGGGCATAAAGTTTCAAGAAAAGGGATAGAGGTTGATAAGGCAAAGGTTGAGATAATAGAAAAACTCCCTCCACCAACTAATGTGAAATCTGTTAGAAGTTTCTTGGGGCATGCAGGATTTTATAGAAGGTTTATCAAAGATTTTTCTAAAATAGCCAAACCTTTGAGCAACCTTTTGATGATTGATCAACCTTTTGTTTTTGATAAAGAGTGCCAGCATGCTTTTGAAACTTTAAAACAGAAACTCACAACAGCACCAATTATCACACCTCCGGATTGGAATTCGCCATTTGAACTCATGTGTGATGCAAGTGAGATTGCCATTGGTGCTGTACTTGGACAGAAGAAGGGAAACTTGCATCATGTCATATATTATGCAAGTAAAGTATTAAATGAAGCTCAAAAAAATTACACTACAACAGAGAAGGAATTGTTGGCTGTAGTCTATGCATTTGATAAGTTTAGATCATACTTGATAGGGTCTAAAATTGTGGTTTATACTGATCATGCTGCTCTCAAGTATTTGATGTCAAAGCAGGACGCCAAACCAAGACTCATCAGGTGGATTCTACTCTTACAAGAATTTGACATTGAAGTGAGGGACAGGAAAGGCACCGAAAATCTAGTTGCTGATCATTTGTCAAGGCTGCCACCAGAAACAATCCAAACGGCTTCACTACCTGTGAATGAAAGCTTCCCAGATGAACACCTTATGCTGATCCAACAAACACCATGGTTTGCCGATATAGCTAACTACAAAGTGGGAAGGAAGATACCTCAAGAATTCACTAAGCAACAAGTGAAGAAGCTGATCAATGAATCAAAGAAGTTCTTGTGGGATGAACCTTATTTGTTCAAAAGGTGTTCTGATGGAATAATTAGAAGATGTGCCCCTGAGAGTGAAATGCAAGACATATTATGGCATTGCCATGGCTCTACATATGGTGGACATTTTGGTCCAGAAAGAACAGCAGCAAAGATACTACAAAGTGGGTTCTATTGGCCAACCATTTTCAAAGATGCCAGGGAGTTTGTCCACCAATGCAATGAATGCCAAAGAGCAGGAGGATTAACAAAAAGGAATGAGATGCCACAGAACTTCATTTTGGAAGTGGAATTGTTTGATCTATGGGGCATTGATTTCATGGGACCCTTTCCATCCTCTTATTCATTCAAATATATCTTGGTGGCAGTGGAATATGTTTCAAAATGGGTGGAAGCCATAGCCACAACTACCTGTGATGCACAAATTGTTCTTCAATTCCTAAAGAAGCACATCTTTACTAGATTTGGAGTACCCAAGGGTCTCATCAGCGATGGTGGTGGTCATTTTTGCAATAGACAAATGGAGAAACTTCTCCACAAATATGGAGTTATTCATAAGGTAGCCACACCATATCATCCTCAAACTAATGGACAGGCAGAATTGGCAAACAGGGAATTGAAGAAGATCCTAGAAAAGACAGTTGGTAGCACAAGAAAGGATTGGGCTCGGAAGTTGGAAGATGCACTCTGGGCATACCGAACAGCCTTCAAAACTCCCATTGGGAAGTCCCCATTTCAATTGCTATATGGTAAATCTTGTCATCTCCCTGTAAAGCTCGAGCACAAGGCCTTTTGGGCCACCAAACTTCTAAATCTGGATTCTGAAGCAGCAGGAGAGAAAAGATTGTTGCAGCTGAATGAGCTAGATGAGTTTAGGCTAGAAGCCTATGAAAATGCCAAGATATACAAGGAAAAAGCCAAAAGATGGCATGACAGGAAGATTTTGAAGAAAGAGTTCAAACCTGGACAACAAGTTCTCTTGTATAACTCACGGCTCAAGATATTCCCTGGCAAGCTTAAGTCTAAATGGACAGGTCCATACTTGGTGACTAAGGTCTTTCCTTATGGGAGTATTGAATTGCTAGATGAAGCAACAAAGAATCGGTTTACAGCAAATGGACATAGAGCAAAGCTATACCTAGGAGGGCAATGGAACAAAGAAGCAGAGGTTCAGAGCCTAAATCCCCCTTGAAGCAAAAACAGAAGATGTCAAGCTAATGACAATAAAAGAGCGCTTGTTGGGAGGCAACCCAACCTGAGGTAGTTTTCTTTCCTAACTATTTTAATAAAAAGATTGAGTAGTTTTATATGTAGTGCAAGGAGCTAAGTTTGGTGTTGCACACCAAAACAATTTAAGTGAGAATGAAAGATTTTAAGTTTGGTGTCCCACCAAAATCTCATTTAAAAGCACATTCTAACTCCCTGCATAAAGATTTGCTAGCTCCGAGCAATCAGATAAACTATTCAGCCATTGTTTGTTTTCTAGTCTTTAGTTTTACTACTTTTAGCAAAGACAAAAAGGATTCCACATATGGTTAATCTGATGCAAGGGAAATAGTGGCAAGGGACTAAGTTTGGTGTTCACACACCAAAGTAAGTTCAAGAGGCCATAACCAATCTTTGCATACTAACCTGCTACCTAAAGGCTTGAGAAGCAAGCAACTTTTGATGAGTATGCAGGAAATTAGCCACCATTTGAAGACATTGTGCATTATGACTAAAAAGGGGCATAACAGGAGGAAGAACAAACAAGCTGCAAACTAACAGGTTGTATTTACACTTGTTTCTTGCTATTGAGAAATGTTCTAATTTAGGAGTTCTAGTATGTCTTGCTAATGTGTTCTTTTAATACAAGAGGAATTGGTCTCTACAATAAATAAGCTAGTCTAAGAGTATGCTTGTGTGTTTACTTTCACTTAACCAAGAAGAATGTCTGTCCCCTGCATCTTTAATTCAATAAAAGAAATGTTTGAATGTGAAATGAGATTATTCATTGTTAGAAAGAAGTAGAATAATAGTAAGTGGTGGTATGTGTGTGATTGTATAAAAACTCACTTTAGTGAATAAAGGGCTAGGATGTCTTTTTCGAAGCATAAAGTGACTTGCTGTCTATGAATCTCAATAAAGAAAATCCTTGGTTCAAAAGAAAAACAAAAAGAAAGAAAGAAAAGAAATAGCCAAAAGATGGCAGAACCAAAGAAAAAAAAAAAAAAACAAGGCTAGACACCAATAGCTTGAACCTCCACAAATATATGCCTGTGGTGTCTGTGTATTAGGATCTGCTTGGACTACTAAGCTCTTTGGAGTGCTTCAACACTCGGTGACTTGGATTAACTAATCCGGGATCATCAGCTGAAAATCCACTATCAAGAGCAACCTAACTACAAGACATTTAGTAACCAAAACAAAAGGTGCTGGGCATCAATGTTTAAGAGGAAAGGTGAGCCAAGTGTCCATGGTGAATAATGTGTCAAGTATGCAGAAAAGAAAATGAACTTGTTACACATGACACTCAAATAAAGCTTTGAACAAAGTAAATAGCCAAGGATGAAGAAATAATGAGAGGGCATAGCAGTAGGGTGCTTGAAACTTGAAGGAGACTTTCTAAGCCTAAGAATCAATAAGGAGTGAGCATTGCATATCCACACAAAATCCCATGAACTTCCAAATAACTTTCTGCTAGCATGAACATTCTCTTCCACTTCATTCTTTCTTCTTAATAAGTCATTTCTTGCTTGGGGACAAGCAAGCTTTAAGTTTGGTGTTGTGATGACAAGTCATCTTAGCCTAGTTTCACTAGTCTTTTTCTTTTAATTTCACTTAGATTATGCACTTTCTTGAGGCTTAAGCAAGCTAAGTTAGGTAGATTTTCATGCTTCCTTTGATTAAACCAACCATATATGATTTAATGCAAATTCATGAGGTTTGATGCCATAATTGGTGCATATTAGGATAGAATGATCATCTCATGATTTCAAGCATAGCTTTGATGTGTTTGGTTGATTTATGATAGGTGAAGAAAGCTTGGAAAAGGATTGAAGTGAGAAGGAATGGCTAGAAGCTAAGATGAGACAATGAATCAAGGGAGATTGAACCAGGAACAAATGAAGTTGGAATTGAAGTTAGCCCAACGTTAGCCCCTAACTTGGAGGCTAACGTTGGGAACTAAAATTGCTCCCAGAGGTTAGCCACGTTAGCGCCAACGTTAGCCCCTAACTTGGAGGCTAACGTTGGCATGAGAAATTGCTCCCAGGGGTTAGCCACGTTAGCGCCAACGTTAGCCCCTAACTTGGAGGCTAACGTTGGCATTTGAATTGTTTCCCAGGGGTGCAACGTTAGCGCCAACGTTAGCCCCTAACTTGGAGGCTAACGTTGGCGCCATTCCAACATGAAGCAAGGCCAACGTTAGGGACAAAGTTAGCCCCCTAACGTTGGCCCAAACGTGAAGTGCAGAGAATGGGGTTTGCTGCTAAAAAAAGTTAGCCATGAAGTTAGCCCCTAACTTTGAGGCTAACTTTAAAAACCCAACTTTGCAAAACTCACATCCGGTTCAATTGATTCACTTGGGTCTCTTTCCAAATTTCAAGAGCAATCAACCAAGGCCTCCTTCAACCCAATTCCATCAAGAGCAAAGGCCCAAACCAAGGCTTGAAGATCAATTGAAGAAGGTGTATAAATAGGCTAGAATTCAATTTGTTTCAAAGAGTTCTCTTTTTAGAATTTTGCTGAGAGCTTTCCTTGAGTTTTGAGTTACAGAGTGATCTTTAGTTTCTTGTTTCGGGGGAAGGAGAAGTCCATTCTCTTCCTCTTAGCTTTCAATTTCAATTACACTTGTCTGGGATCTTGGGTTGGAGAATTGAAGGAATTCTGTTTCAATCTCACCTTAGATCTCTCTTTTGATTTACTGTTTAATTGAATTTAGCTTCCTGTTAATTGCTCTTCTTCTATTTCCCTTGCAATCTACAATTTCCTGGCTATTGTTCTTGTTGGATCTAGGAAGGCATTGAGATCTAGACTCAGTTTTCTAGTCTCTGGGTCCTGAGATCCAATTCTCACATTTTAAATTTTCTGCTCTTGCTTGACTTATTCATTTACCTTTCTGTTTTAACTACGATCTAATCACAATTCCCAATTATCCTTCTGTTCGATGCAATTTTACTTTTCCTTGTTTAATTTCTGCAAATCCAACTCCCAATTCCCTTTACAATTCAAGTCATTTACATTTCCAGCACTTTAAGATTTTGCAATTTACATTACTTGCTCTTTAAGTTTCTGCCATTTAATTTCTTGTTCTTTAAGATTCAGCCATTTACTCATTGCTCTCTTTACTTTCAATGCAATTTAAATTCTGCAACTCAATCAACCAAATCTTGATTCGCTTGACTAATTCAACCACTAAACTAAAATTGCTCAATCCTTCAATCCCTGTGGGATCGACCTCACACCCGTGAGTTTTTATTACTTGATGCGACCCGGTATACTTGCCGGTTAGATTGGTGTTATTTTTGGGAGAGATTCTTGTCTCAACCTAAAATATCCCATCAGATATCATGCATAATACGATAAAAGCTTCAAAAGGTCACCACAAAACCAACCTCAGAAGCTACTTTTTGTTTTTCAAAAAAGAGTTGCAAGACAAGACAACTAGAAGTGTCAAACAAAACAAAGTTCAAAAAGCCCACAAACCGGGCTATTTACACAAAAATATCCAGAAAAAGATCAGCTAAAGATCGGGAGCTTTCCCGACAGCATCAGTATGAGGAGAAGGAGGACGAGCCTGAAGGGGCACGGCATCTACGGTTCCATCATCCCGATTCAGAATCTGGCAATCCGGATCAGATGTAACGGGAGGAACAGAGGAGGTCGACACCTTAAGAGAAGGCACGGGGGGAGGATCAGTCTCTTCATCATCCTGGTCATCAGGGACAATCTTACCATCTCTCACGACATTATCCAGGCTGAAGAGAGTCAAGTCGGCATCAGGAGTAACAACCCGGAACTGCTCCATCAGGTTCTCGGAGGCAGCAGTTACGCTACCTACAAGGTGACCCTGAAGCTCACCATAATTAACCCGAGCTGTTTCCAACTCCTCTCGAAGACGCATCAATTCCCTATAAGCCGAGACATAACTATCCTTATGTTTCAAAGCCATGTCTTCGGCCAGCTTCAGAGAAGCAGCAAGGGCAATAGAGCTGGCCTTCTCACCCTCCAGTTCCTTCTCCACCTTGCCAACTTCACCTCCAACTCCTCCTTCAGACCCTTGATTCGATCAAATTCTGACTTGGCCTCCTCCATAAAAGATTTGGTAGCATGAACCGGAATCCCCTGAATTGTTCGAAAAATAGCCGCACCCATGTGGGCCATCTTCACACTATTTTGGGTAATAAAATACAAATGCTTTAAAAGAGACACGTCGTCCATGGAAAGCCCACCATAGGGGGCAATTTGCTGGTCAACAAATTCAATGGCATCAAAGTCTGGAGCATCCAAGTTAAAGGGTTCAGATGCTTTTTGCTTTTTCAAAGGTGGGGCACCAGAAGCAGCAGCAGAAGTTTGAGGAGGATCGACCTGATGAAACTGGGGAGTAAGAATTACTTTTCTCGGCCCAAGGGAACTCGGCACAGGGGGCTTCAGGGGAACCTGTGAAGATCCCTCGCCGGCCACCTTGGCCGAGATGTTCAGAGCAGCAGTTGCCTTCTTTGCCCTCTTGAAGGCCTTCATAGAGTCGTTATTCTTTGACATCTCTACAAAACACAAAAACAGTCACGACAAAGAATTACAAAAGAGGAAGAAAAAGGAAATAAGTACAGAAACAAGTCAGACAAATACCCAAAACAGTCCGAACCAAGGATGGGTCATTCAAAAACCTTTTTGTATCAAGATGGGGCGGTTTCCCCCATAGATCCTCAAGAACAACAACAAAAGCACGCTCAACATCATCAAGCATCTCCCAAGTGTAACGAGACACTCTCACATCCCTCTGCCACTCTAGAGGGAAGGAAGGCTCATCATTTTTGTCAAGAAAAAAGGGGCGGGCCCCCTCGACAGCACGAACCTTAAAGAAGTAATTCTTGAAATCCTTAAAAGACTCATCATACATAGCAAAAACTTTGTGGCCCTGGGCAGACCTGAAGGAAACCCAGGAAGCCTTCTTTTTTGAAGAACCGCCAGGCTTGGCAGAAACAAACAAATAAAGAAACAGAGTCTGGGAAGGTGTTACATCTAGTTCACGGCAGAGAAGTTGAAAAATTTTAATAAAACCCCAGGAATTGGGGTGAAGCTGGGATGGAACAATATTACACGACCACAACAGGTCGGTTTCAAAAGCAGTAAAAGGAAAAGTAGCATTCAACTGGCTGAAAAAGTATTCATATGCATAAAAGAAGGGACGCTCCCTCTCAATGGAAGTCGGAAAGCAAACCCTCTCATCAGAATCAGGAGCAACAAGATCATAATCCCCCTCACGAGCATTGTTACCACAAATCCTATGACGCTTCCTCAGCTCTGTGCAAAATTCAGCGTCCACAACGGAAACACACAACAAAACAAGGGAGTCCAGCCAATCGGACATCCCCTCGGGAACTCTGGAAGACATCTCTACAAAGTTATTGCGAGAAGACATGAGGCCAACTAAATCCTACAAGTAAGAAAAGAAAATGAGGTTACTACAAACATCTCGGACAAAGAAGAAAACAACTCGGTCAATACTTCTCAGGCAATGAAAAGCAAGAAAAGGAAAACCCCAAGACTCAAACCAAAGTCCTGGGGCATCCTTTGGAGGCAGTAACAAGGCAAGGTTTCCAGAAAAATAGTGTGAAGTTCGCATCCCAGCATTTTTCAAACAAGAAAAAGACCTCAAACAAGCAAGCATTTTCAGAAGCATAAGTCATCACAGTTTACCAAACAAAAAAGCATTCCCAAAACGTCAAAACGCGCCAAGTAGAAATTACTAAAGGTACGAACTTTCTCAAAATCAGAAACAAAAACGATCAAGTAAAGCAAAGAACAAGATGCAGATTCTCTATCGGAAGCAACAACAAAACCCTAGAAAGCCTCGACGAAAATGTCAAAAGAGCGCACGAAAGAAAGCCAAGGAAAACACGTCTACAGCGACGAACAAACGCAAGATCATGAAAAGGTTCAAACTTTCAAAACATGCAAAATCAAAGCTCCGCCAAAAAACTAAAAGTAAAGCCGCGAAAGAAGCAAGAAAGTTAGTACCAACCTGAAAAAGCAGCAGGCTTCGAGGAAGTTGAAGAGGAAACGCGAAAATCTGGAATTGCTCTCTAAAGTAAAAGAGAAGACACGAGCAAAAGCAACGTCGCTGGGCTGAAACGCGGAACTGCAAAACTTCAGGCAGAGGCTTCAGGAAAATCAAACAAACGCCGTAACACGAAAAAGGTTGAAAGCGAGAGAAATGCGAAGAAGTTACGAAAAGGGCGAAGGAGAGAAACCGTTTCTGGGTTTTCAAAATCAAAGATAAAAGAGCCAAAGGGAAACGGGGAAATTAATGTTAAAATTAATATAGACATTAAACCCTCGCACGTTTCCAAAATGCCGATATAAAAGCGCGCGCTTTTAAGAAGAAAAACGTTCTACATCCAAAAGCTTCTACAAAAGAATCGACAAAATGCTTGAGTTCAGCTTCACTAAAGAAGGACCGAAGTCAAGGACTCGACCTTAAAAAGAAGACCGAGCTCAAGCAGGGGCACTGTTCATACCCTAGGTCAAGCTGTCCAACCCGGGATGTTCTACAGACAAAGCGACCGACCTCTTCAGGTCAGGACAACCCGACCTCTCCTCAAAGAGCTCGGCCAAGTCACAGGAAAGCCCAAACAAAGGGCCCAAATAGAGGAACACGTCCCAAATCCAAGGGCAGCCCAAGCCCAAAGAGATAAAGGCGATTCCCTTAAAGATGACCTCACTTAAAGATAAGATAAAGATAAAAGATAAGATAACTAACTTATCTTATCCACAGGAGGCCACATCTCACCATTATAAATACACTGGAGCACCCAGGTATAACTCATACTCTGATTCTACTCAATACCTGCTTAATACCCTTGCTAACTTAAGCATCGGAGTCCCTTGCAGGTACCCCCCACCCTCCGGGGACACAGGATCAGCACCACCACCAAGTCCAACAAGTCAGACACACCAGCTCCGGCCGTCGTACGCCTGCCGGACACGTCGGCTCCGACCAACACAGAAGATCTCATCCGAGATCGACCTACAATTTCAGGTAACCCCTAGAACAATATTCTTCAAGGTTGATCATTGAAATTGAAGGAATTCACAGAGTTACAGAAGGATTCAGTGCAAAAAGCAAAGAAAAGGAGTTTGCTGGCAAGAAAATGCCAGTAAAGGGTACTCTGGGCGTTAAACGCCAAAATGGATACCATTCTGGGCGTTTAACGCCAGTAAAGGTACCATTTTGGGCGTTAAACGCCAGAATGGGCACCATTCTGGGCGTTTAACGCCAGAATTGTAGCATCCTGGGCGTTCAGCAAAATGCCCAGTGATAAAAAGGTTTCTGGCGTTTAACGCCAGCCAGGGTACCTGGCTGGGCGTTAAACGCCCATATTGGCCAACATTTGGGCGTTAAACGCCAGAATGGATACCATTCTGGGCGTTTAACGCCAGAAAGGTAGGGGACAGAAATTTTGTTTTCCACTTCAAATTTTTCAAACTTTCTTATTTTGATCCATAATTTTCTGCATAAACACATTACAAACTTTCATCATTCACCTTCAAATTTCAAAAATTAAACAATTTTCTAAATCATTTTCAAATCTCTTTCAAATCTTTTCCAAATCTTCTTCAAAAACTCAAATATCTTCTCAAATTCTTTCCATATCTTCTCAAATCTCCTTCAATTTTTTTGAAATATCTCCCCCTCCCTTATAAAAACACGTTCGGCCATCCCCCTCTCCCCACCATTCGAATTTTCTCTCCTCCTCTCTCTCCTCTTTCCTTTCTTTTGCTTGAGGGCAAGCAAACCTCTAAGTTTGGTGTGCTTTTTCGTGATCACTAAGCCAAGATTTATCAAGATCATGGCTCCTAAGGGAAAACAAACCAATTCAAGAGGCAAGAAAGAGAATGCTCCAAAGAATCTTTGGAGTCAAGAGAAGTTCTTAACCAAAGAACATGCAGACCATTACCACAAAATAATGGGTCTGAGGTCAGTGATCCCGGAAGTGAGATTCGATCTGAAAGAAGAAGAATATCCGGAGATCCAAGAGTAAATTCGAAACAGATGATGGAAAGTTCTAACCAACCCTGAGACAAAGGTTGGAAGAAACATGATTCAGGAATTCTACTCAAATCTGTGGCTGACAGATAAGCAGAGAATGACTGGAACTGCTTTTCATACCTACAGAACCATGGTCAGAGGGAGAATTATTTACTTCCATCTGGACAAAATAAGAGAGGTCTTGGTGCACGAATTTGTGATCCGCACAACTAACCAGCAAGTGCACTGGGTCGTCCAAGTAATACCTTACGTGAGTAAGGGTCGATCCCACGGAGATTATTGGTTTGAAGCAAGCTATATTTATTTTATTAATCTTAGTCAGGATGCCAATAAGGTTATTTGGATTTAATTGTAAGAAGTAAAAGTGTTTGGAATTGTTAGAAAAGGAAAAGAGAATAAAATCGTTACTTGATGTGCAGTAATGAGAAATATGTTGGAGTTTTGGAGATGCTTTGTCCTCTGAATTTCTGTAATGTAACATTCAACTCAATTGTTTGTAAAGCACGTCTACGGCAAGCTGTATGTAGGGTGTCACCATTGTCAGTGGCTACCTCCCATCTTCTCAGTGAAAATGTTCCCATGCTCTGTCACAGCACGGCTAATCAGCTGTTGGTTCTCGATCATGTTGGAATAGGATCCATTGATCCTTTTGCGTTTGTCATCACGCCCAGCAATCGCGAGTTTGAAGCGCGTCACAGCCATTCAATCCTTGAATCCTACTCGGAATACCACAGACAAGGTTTAGACCTTCCGGATTCTCAAGAGTGGCCGCCATCAATTCTAGCTTATACCGCGGAGATTCTGATTAAGGAATCTAAGAGAAGCTCATTCAGTCTGATGTAGAACGGAGGTGTTTGTCAGGCACACGTTCATGGATTGAGGGAGGTGATGAGTGTCACGGATCATCACCTCCTTCATAATTGAGCGCGAATAAACATCTTAGATCGGAATACACACACGTTTGAGTGAAATAGAAACACTTGCATTAATTCATCGAGACGCTGCAGAGCTCCTCACCCCCAACAATGGAGTTTAGAGACTCATGCCGTCAAAGTGTATATGATTCAGATCTGAAAATGTCATGAGGTACAAAATAATTCTCTAAAAGTTGTTTAAATAGTAAACTAGTAACCTAGGTTTACAGAATATGAGTAAACTAAGATAATTGGTGCAGAAATCCACTTCTGGGGCCCACTTGGTGTGTGCTGGGGCTGAGACTAAAGCTATTCACGAGTTGAGGCTTTTCTTGGAGTTGAACTCCAAGTTATGACGTGTTTTGGGCGTTCAACTCCGGATCATGACGTGTTTCTGGCATTTAACTCCAGACAGCAGCATGTACTTGGCGTTCAACGCCAAGTTACGTCGTCTATCCTCACGCAAAGTATAGACTATTATATATTGCTGGAAAGCCCTGGATGTCTACTTTCCAACGCCGTTGAGAGCGCGCTAATTGGACTCCTGTAGCTCCAGAAAATCCATTTCGAGTGCAGTGAGGTCAGGATCCAACAGCATCAGCAGTCCTTTTTCAGCCTAAGTCAGATTTTTGCTCAGCTCCCTCAATTTCAGCCAGAAAATACCTAAAATCACAGAAAAACACACAAACTCATAGTAAAGTCCAGAAATATGATTTTTGCCTAAAAACTAATAATATTTAACTAAAAACCAATTAAAACATACTAAAATCTACATGAAATTACCCCCAAAAAGCGTATAAAATATCCGCTCATCACAACACCAAACATAAACTGTTGCTTGTCCTCAAGCAACTAGATAAATAAGATAGGATAACAAGAAATTAAGGAGCAATAATATTTCAGAGTTTTAAGTGAAGCTCAGATTCTAATTGGATGAGCGGGGCTAGTAGCTTTTTGCTTCTGAACAGTTTTGGCATCTCACTTTATCCTTTGAAATTCAGAATGATTGGCATCTATAGGAACTCAGAATTCAGATAGTATTATTGATTCTCCTAGTTTAGTATGTTGATTCTTGAACACAGCTACTTAATGAGTCTTGGCCGTGGCCCTAAGCACTTTGTTTTCTAGTATTACCACCGGATACATAAATGCCACAGACACATAACTGGGTGAACCTTTTCAGATTGTGACTTAGCTTTGCTCAAGTCCCCAATTAGAGGTGTTCAGAGTTCTTAAGCACACTCTTTTGCTTTGGATCACGACTTTAACCACTCAGTCTCAAGCTTTTCACTTGGACCTGCATGCCACAAGCACATGGTTAGGGACAGCTTGATTTAGCCGCTTAGGCCTGGATTTATTTCCTTGGGCCCTCCTATCCATTGATGCTCAAAGCCTTGGATCCTTTTCACCCTTGCCTTTTGGTTTAAAGGGCTATTGGCTTTTTCTACCTCTTTTGCTTTTTTTTTTTTTGCAAGCTTGTTTTTCACTGCTTTTTCTTGCTTCAAGAATCAATTTTGTGATTTTTCAGATCATCAATAACATTTCTCTTGTTCATCATTCTTTCAGGAGCCAATAATTTTAACATTCATAAAATTCAATATCAAAAATATGCACTGTTCAGGCATTCATTCAGAAGACAAAAAGTATTGCCACCACATATAAATAATTAGAATTTTTCTTATTAAGAACTCGAAAAAAATATTGCCTCTTTATTCTAAAAATCTACTATTTTATTCATGTTTGATGATGATGAGAAAAATAAATTATAACTTAATTGGAATTAAAATCAAAGTAGAGATACTAATTACTACTACTAATATATAACTTCTAAGGTAGAATCCTATAATAATAATATCACAGAGTTAAAGCTAGAATTAGAACTTAACAACCTGTATTTTGGGAAGTGGATGTTCCTCTAGTCTGTGGGGTGCCTTCAAGAATTAATTTCTGACGCTTCCGCTCCCTTAAGTTCACATCCTTGCTCTTCCTGTTCCCTTAGGTGCCATGATCTTAATGAGTTTTAGCTCAGTGATCATGGCAAATCACACCAAACTTAGAGGTTTGCTTGTCCTCAAGCAAAAGAAAGGAAAGGAGAGGAGTAAAAGGAGAGGCAGTTTCGAAAAAAAAAAATAAGATGAGTTGAAAAAGATATGAGAAGAAATTAAAAAGATTTGAAAAAGAATTGGATTGGAAAAAGATTTGTGTTTATGAATTAAGATACATTTGATATTTTTTTTTTGAAAAGGGGATTTTAGAAATTAGGGTTTTTAGAAATTAGTATTAAAATCTTTGGAATTGAAACATGTTTATGTAAGAAATCATGAATTGAAACATAAAAATTAGAAAATTTGTGAAGAAAAATGAATTTTACCTCCTCTCCACCATTCTGGCGTTAAACGCCCAAACGCTGCATGTTTTGGGCGTTTAACGCCCAAATGTTGCTTCTCTTGGGCGTTCAACGCCCAGTAGATGCATCTTTCTGGCGTTGAACGCCAGGAAGTCTTTTGTCACTGGGCGTTTTTCTGAACGCCCAGGATGCTGTCAATCTGGCGTTAAACGCCCAGAAGGTGCTTCTTTCTGGCGTTTAACGCCCAGAAGATGCTCCTTTCTGGCGTTTAACACCCAGATGGCTACCCTTACTGGCGTTGAACGCCCAGTGGGTGCTTCTTTTGGGCGTTCAACGCCCAAAATGTTTCTTACTGGCTTTTTTTTTCGCCAGTGAACTTCCAAATTCCCCTGTAACTCTGTGAATTCAAGCAATTGTTATTTTTACCCTTTGAAGATACTTGGACACATACCTGTAAAAAAAGGAAATTTATTTAATTAGTAAATAAACTTTGTAAATGGCTGGGTTGCCTCCCAGCAAGCGCTTCTTTATTGTCTTTAGCTGGACTACCACTGAGCTCTAATCAAGTCTCAGTTTTGAGCATTCTTGCTCGAAGTTGCTTTCAAGATAATGTTTAATTCTCTGTCCATTAACAATGAACTTTTTGTTAGAGTCATTATCCTGAAGCTCTACGTATCCATATGGTGATACACTTGTAATTACATATGGACCTCTCCACCGGGATTTTAATTTCCCAGGGAATAATTTGAGCCTAGAATTAAATAGCAGAACTTTCTGCCCCGGCTCAAAGACTCTGGATGACAATTTCTTATCATGCCATCTTTTTGCTTTCTCCTTGTAAATTTTAGCATTCTCGAAAGCATTGAGTCTAAATTCCTCTAGCTCATTTAGCTGTAGTAAACGTTTTTCTCCAGCTAACTTGGCATCAAGGTTTAGGAATCTGGTTGCCCAGTAGGCCTTATGTTCCAGTTCCACTGGCAAGTGACATGCCTTTCCATACACAAGCTGGTATTGAGAGGTCCCTATAGGGGTCTTGAATGCTGTTCTGTATGCCCACAGAGCATCATCCAAGCTCCTTGCCCAATCCTTTCTACGGTTAATTACAGTCCGTTCCAGGATTCTTTTGAGTTCTCTATTTGAGATTTCAGCTTGCCCATTAGTCTGTGGGTGATATGGAGTAGCTACCCTGTGGCTAACTCCATAACGAACCAAAGCAGAGTAAAGCTGTTTATTGCAGAAATGAGTGCCCCCATCACTGATTAATACTCTAGGGGTACCAAATCTACTGAAGATGTGTTTCTGGAGGAATTTTAACACTGTTTTAGTGTCATTTGTGGGTGTTGCAATAGCTTCCACCCATTTGGATACATAATCCACTACCACCAGAATATAAGTGTTTGAGTATGATGGTGGGACAGGTCCCATAAAGTCAATACCGCATACATCAAACAACTCAATCTCTAAGATCCCTTGCTGAGGCATGGCATAACTGTGAGGCAGATTGCCAGATCTTTGGCAACTGTCACAATTAAGTACAAATGCTCGGGAATCTTTATAGAGAGTAGGCCAGTAGAAGCCACATTGGAGGACTCTTGTGGCCGTTCGCTCACCTCCAAAATGTCCTCCATACTGTGATCTATGGCAGTGCCATAGAATCTTCTGTGCTTCTTTCTTAGGCACACATCTACGGATTACTCCGTCTGCACATCTCTTGAAGAGATATGGTTCATCCCAAAGATAGTACTTTGCATCTGTAATCAATTTCTTTAATTGCAGCCTACTGTACTCTTTGGGTATGAATCTTACTGCCTTGTAGTTTTCGATATCTGCAAACCATGGCACTTCCTGGATGGCAAAGAGTTGTTCATTCGGAAAGGTTTCAGAGATCTTAGTGAGAGGGAGGGACGCCCCTTCTACTGGTTCTATTCGGGACAGGTGATCTGCTACTTGGTTTTCTGTTCCTTTTCTGTCTCTTATTTCTATATCAAACTCTTGCAGAAGCAACACCCATCTTATAAGTCTGGGTTTTGAATCCTGCTTTGTGAGTAGATATTTAAGAGCAGCATGATCAGTGTACACAATCACTTTTGATCCTACTAAATAGGATCTGAATTTGTCAATGGCGTAAACCACTGCAAGTAGCTCTTTTTCTGTGGTTGTGTAATTCTTCTGTGCGTCATTTAGAACACGACTGGCATAGTAAATGACGTGCAGAAGCTTGTCATGCCTTTGTCCCAACACTGCACCAATGGCATGGTCACTGGCATCACACATTAGTTCAAATGGCAATGCCCAGTTTGGTGCAGAGATGATTGGTGCTGAGACCAATTTAGCTTTCAGGGTCTCAAATGCCTGCAGACACTCTTTATCAAAGATAAATGGCGTGTCAGCAGCTAGCAGGTTGCTTAGAGGTTTGGCAATTTTTGAAAAATCCTTTATAAACCTCCTATAGAATCCTGCATGCCCCAGAAAGCTTCTGATTGCCTTAACATTGGTGGGTGGTGGTAATTTTACTTCAACTTTAGCTTGATCCACCTCTATTCCCTTGTTCGAGATTTTGTGCCCAAGGACAATTCCTTCAGTCACCATAAAGTGACACTTCTCCCAGTTTAAAACCAGGTTAGTCTCTTGGCATCTCTTTAGAACAAGTGCTAAATGGTTAAGGCAGGAGCTGAATGAGTCTCCAAACACTGAAAAGTCATCCATGAAGACTTCCAGAAAATTTTCCACCATATCAGAGAAAATTGAGAGTATGCACCTCTGAAAGGTTGCAGGTGCATTGCACAAGCCAAATGGCATCCTTCTGTATGCAAATACTCCTGATGGGTATGTGAATGCCGTTTTCTCCTGATCTTGGGGATCTACTGCAATTTGATTATAACCTGAATATCCATCCAGGAAGCAGTAGTATTCATGACCTGCTAGTCTTTCTAGCATCTGGTCTATGAATGGTAAAGGAAAGTGATCCTTTCTGGTGGCTGTATTGAGCCTTCTGTAATCAATACACATACGCCACCCTGTAACTGTTCTTGTAGGAACCAGTTCATTTTTTTCATTGTGAACCACTGTCATGCCACCTTTCTTAGGGACAACCTGGACAGGGCTTACCCAGGGGCTATCAGAAATAGGATAAATAATCCCAGCCTCTAGTAACTTAGTGACCTCTTTCTGCACCACCTCCTTCATGGCTGGGTTCAACCGCCTTTGTGGTTGAACCACTGGCTTGGCGTCACCCTCTAGTAGGATCTTGTGCATGCATCTGGCTGGGCTAATGCCCTTGAGATCACTGATGCACCACCCAAGAGCTGTCTTGTGTGTCCTTAGCACTTGAATTAGTGCTTCCTCTTCCTGTGGCTCTAAGGTAGAGCTTATGATTACAGGAAAGGTATCACCTTCTCCCAGAAATGTATATTTCAGGGATGTTGGTAATGGTTTGAGCTCGGGTTTAGGAGGTTTCTCCTCTTCCTGAGGGATTTTTAGAGGTTCTACTATTCTCTCTGATTCCTCCAGATCAGGCTGAACATCTTTAAAGATGTCCTCTAGCTCTGATTCGAGACTCTCAGCCATATTGACCTCTCTTACTAGGGAGTCAATAATATCAACACTCATGCAGTCATTTAGGGTGTCTGGATGTTGCATGGCTTTAACAACATTCAACTTGAACTCCTCCTCATTGACTCTCAGGGTTACTTCCCCTTTGTGGACGTCAATGAGGGTTCGGCCAGTTGCTAGGAAAGGTCTTCCTAGAATGAGAGTTGCACTCTTGTGCTCCTTCATTTCCAGCACCACAAAGTCAGTAGGAAAGGCGAATGGCCCAACCTTGACAATCATGTCTTCAATCACGCCTGATGGGTATTTAATGGAGCCATCAGCAAGTTGAAGACATATCCTGGTTGGTTTGATTTCTTCAGTTAAACCAAGCTTTCTGATAGTAGATGCAAGTATTAGGTTGATACTTGCCCCAAGATCACATAAAGCTTGCTTGGTACAAGTACCCTCTAATGTGCATGGTATCATAAAGCTCCCAGGATCTTTAAGCTTCTCAGGTAAGCTTTTCAGAATGACTGCACTGCATTCTTCAGTGAGGTAAACTTTTTCAGTTTCCCTCCAATCCTTCTTATGACTTAAGATCTCTTTCATGAACTTAGCATAAGAGGGTATTTGCTCAAGTGCTTCTGCAAACGGAATCTTTATTTCAAGAGTCCTGAGATAGTCTGCAAAGCGGGCAAATTGCTTATCCTGTTCCGCTTGGCGGAGTTTTTGAGAATAAGGCATTTTGGCTTTGTATTCCTCAACCTTAGTTGCTGCAGGTTTATTACCTATAGAAGTGGGTTGGGAAGCCTTTTTAGAAGGGTTGTTATCAGCACTTGTATGTGACTGATCCCCCACTGGCATTTGAATGCCAGGGGTGGAAGCTGGAGTGGCGTTAGACGCCAACTCCTTATTTGTTACTGGCGTCTGAACGCCAGAACTATGCTCCCTTTGGGCGTTCAACACCGGATTCATGCTTGTTTCTGGCGTTGAACGCCAGGAATGAGCATGGTCTGGGCGTTCAGCGCCAGCATTATTCCTCTCTGGGCTCTGACTGTCCTCAGAGGGATTTTGAGTAGCCTTTTGTTCATTTCTTGGCTTCCTGCTGCTTTGAAGTGAGGTATTTAATGTTTTCCCACTTCTTAATTGGACTGCTTGGCATTCTTTTGCTATTTGTTTTGACAGTTGCTTTTCTGTTTGCTTTAACTGTACTTCCATATTCCTGTTAGCCATTCTTGTTTCCTGTAGTATTTCCTTGAATTCGGCTAGTTGCTGGGTTAAAAAGTCTAATTGCTGATTGAATTCATTAGCCTGATCCACAGGATTGAGTTCAGCAGTTACTGTTTTAGCTTCTTCTTTCATGGAAGATTCACTGCTTAGGTACAAATGCTGATTTCTGGCAACTGTATCAATAAGCTCTTGAGCTTCTTCAATTGTTTTTCTCATATGTATAGATCCACCAGCTGAGTGGTCTAGAGAAATCTGAGCTTTTTCTGTAAGCCCAAAGTAGAAGATGTCTAATTGCACCCACTCTGAAAACATCTCAGAGGGGCATTTTCTTAGCATCTCTCTGTATCTCTCCCAGGCATCATAAAGGGATTCATTATCTCCTTGTTTGAAGCCTTGGATGCTTAGCCTTAGCTGTGTCATCCGTTTTGGAGGGAAATAGTGATTCAGGAATTTTTCTGACAGCTGTTTCCATGTTTTTATGCTGTTCTTAGGTTGGTTATTTAACCACCTCTTAGCTTGATCTTTTACAGCAAATGGGAACAGTAATAATCTGTAGACATCCTGATCTACTTCCTTATCATGTACTGTGTCAGCAATTTGTAAAAATTGTGCCAGAAACTCTGTAGGTTCTTCCTGTGGAAGACCGGAATACTGGCAGTTTTGCTGCACCATGATAATGAGTTGAGGATTCAACTCAAAGCTACTAACTCCAATGGAGGGTATACAGATACTACTCCCATATGAAGCAGTAGTGGGGCTAGCATATGACCCCAAAGTCCTCTTGGACTGTTCATTTCCACTTATGTCCATGTTGGAGTAAAGGGGTAATGTGGATTTAAATTTTTAGTTTATAAATAAAAAAATTCGAAATAAAATAAAAACCAAAATAAAAATAAGATAAAATAAGAAAATTAAAATAAAAAAAAGTAATAAGAATTTGAAAAAAATTTATGAAGATTTTTGAAAAAGTGAGGAGAGAGAAAGTGGTTAGGCTATTTTTGAAAAAGATAATTTTTTTTTTTAAAAAAAAAAAACTTAAAAAGATAAGAATTGAAAAATTTTAAAATTGAAATCTGAATTTTTATAAAAAATTTTCGAAAAAATAGTTCAAAATTAGTTAGAAAAGATATTTTTTTGAATTTTGAATTTTATGATGAAAGAGAAAAACACATAAAAGACACAAGATTTAAAATTTTTAGATCTAATGCTCCTTATTTTCGAAAATTTTGGAGGGAAAACACCAAGGAACACCAAACTTAAAAATTTTAAGATCAAGACACAAGAAAAACTCAAGAACACCTTGAAGATTTACAAGAACACCAAGAACAAAAGGAAGAACACCAAACTTAAAATTTTTAGAAAACTTTAATAAAATTTTTGAAAATTAAAGAAAGATCAACAAGAAAACACCAAACTTAAAGTTTGGCACAAGATTAATTTAAGAAAAATTATTTTTGAAAAAAGATTTTGAAAAGAAGATGCCCAATTGCCAAGAACATAAGCCAACGCTATAACCAACTGAGCTAAAAATGTAACGTATTTTAAAGATGTATTATTTTTATGGATAAAAGTATAATTTTTGAAAATTAATGTTTTGAAAAAGCACAAGAAAAACAAGAAAAGACACAAAACAAGAAAAACTCAAGATCAAACAAGAAAAATTAACAAGAACAACTTGAAGATCAATGAAGAACAAAGAACACAATTTCGAAAATTTAAAGAAAAATATAAAATATGCAATTAACACCAACTTTGAACAGGACACTAAACTCACGAAAAAAAAATTAAAAATTGATAAAGAAAAATAATATTTTTGAAAAATTTTTAAAAAGGGATAATAAAAGATGCAATTCTAGTGAAAAAAGAGGATAAATTCTTCCTAATCTAAGCAACAAAATAAACCTTTAGTTGTTCAAACTCGAACAATCCCCGGCAACGGCGCCAAAAACTTGGTGCACGAATTTGTGATCCGCACAACTAACCAGCAAGTGCACTGGGTCGTCCAAGTAATACCTTACGTGAGTAAGGATCGATCCCACGGAGATTATTGGTTTGAAGCAAGCTATATTTATTTTATTAATCTTAGTCAGGATGCCAATAAGGTTATTTGGATTTAATTGTAAGAAGTAAAAGTGTTTGGAATTGTTAGAAAAGGAAAAGAGAATAAAATCGTTACTTGATGTGCAGTAATGAGAAATATGTTGGAGTTTTGGAGATGCTTTGTCCTCTGAATTTCTGCAATGTAACATTCAACTCAATTGTTTGTAAAGCATGTCTACGGCAAGCTGTATGTAGGGTGTCACCATTGTCAGTGGCTACCTCCCATCCTCTCAGTGAAAACGTTCCTATGCTCTGTCACAGCACGGCTAATCAGCTGTTGGTTCTCGATCATGTTGGAATAGGATCCATTGATCCTTTTGCGTTTGTCATCACGCCCAGCAATCGCGAGTTTGAAGCGCGTCACAGCCATTCAATCCTTGAATCCTACTCGGAATACCACAGACAAGGTTTAGACCTTCCGGATTCTCAAGAGTGGCCGCCATCAATTCTAGCTTATACCGCGGAGATTCTGATTAAGGAATCTAAGAGAAGCTCATTTAGTCTGATGTAGAACGGAGGTGTTTGTCAGGTACACGTTCATGGATTGAGGGAGGTGATGAGTGTCACGGATCATCACCTCCTTCATAATTAAGCGCGAATAAACATCTTAGATCGGAATACACACACGTTTGAGTGAAATAGAAACACTTGCATTAATTCATCGAGACGCTGCAAAGCTCCTCACCCCCAACAATGGAGTTTAGAGACTCATGCCATCAAAGTGTATATGATTCAGATCTGAAAATGTCATGAGGTACAAAATAATTCTCTAAAAGTTGTTTAAATAGTAAACTAGTAACCTAGGTTTACAGAATATGAGTAAACTAAGATAATTGGTGCAGAAATCCACTTCTGGGGCCCACTTGGTGTGTGCTGGGGCTGAGACTAAAGCTATCCACGAGTTGAGGCTTTTCTTGGAGTTGAACTCCAAGTTATGATGTGTTTTGGGCGTTCAACTCCGGATCATGACGTGTTTCTGGCGTTTAACTCCAGACAGCAGCATGTACTTGGCGTTCAACGCCAAGTTACGTCGTCTATCCTCGCGCAAAGTATAGACTATTATATATTGCTGGAAAGCCCTAGATGTCTACTTTCCAACGCCGTTGAGAGCGCGCCAATTGGACTCCTGTAGCTCCAGAAAATCCATTTCGAGTGCAGGGAGGTCAGGATCCAACAGCATCAGCAGTCCTTTTTCAGCCTAAGTCAGATTTTTGCTCAACTCCCTCAATTTCTGCCAGAAAATACCTGAAATCACAGAAAAACACACAAACTCATAGTAAAGTCCAGAAATATGATTTTTGCCTAAAAACTAATAATATTTAACTAAAAACCAATTAAAACATACTAAAATCTACATGAAATTACCCCCAAAAAGCGTATAAAATATCCGCTCATCAGGTCTTCAAATTGCCTCAACTACAATATGATCCTGAATCCTTTAATAGGAGAATGGTGAGAGTAGATAAGGGGTTGGATCAAGTTCTAGAGGACATATGCCTCCCTGAAACTAAGTGGACAACCAATCCAAAAGGTGTCCCAAACCAACTCAAGAGGGGTAATCTCAAACCAATTGCAAGAGGTTGGCTAGACTTCATTGAGCGTTCTATATTGCCCACTAGCAACCATTCTAAGGTCACGGTCAAGAGAGCAGTGATGATTCATTGCATTATGCTGGGAAAAGAAGTGGAGATTCATCATCTGATTGCTTGTGAGATTTACACAATTGCAAACAAGAACTCCACTGAAGCCAAACTGGCTTACCCAAGCTTAATCTCTTTGCTATGTAAAGATGTTGGGGTGAGGATGGGAGTTGATGAATTCATCCCAATTGAACATCCAATCACTAAGAAGTCAATAGAAGGACAAATGCATGATAACTCTATCAAAAGAAGGGCGCAGGAATTCCTCCCTGAACTTCCTGAAATTGACTACTGGGCCAGCCTAGAAGCATCTATTGCCAAGCTGTAAGAAACTATGGAACAAATTAAGGAAGAACAGCAGAATCAAAACTGCATGCTCTGCAAATTGCTGAAGGAGCAAGAGAAGCACGGGCGTGTGCTACAGGAGCTGAAGCGCCAGAAGCTCTCCCTTGAAGGGTCAAATACCAAGTTGAGGGAGCATCCACTTCCTAAAATCAAGGTTGTTGAGTCCTAACTCTGTGATAACCTCTATCATTAGGAGTCTGTTTTAGAGTCATTTAAATTTTTATTTTCTATTACTATTAGTCTTATCTTATATTTATTTTTGAGTCTTGTCCTTAATTCATGATTAATAAAATTTAAGGTTCATGTCTTAAAGCTATGAATGTCCTATGAATCCATCACCTCTCTTAAATGAAAAATGCTTGAATCACAAAAGAACAAGAAGTACAGGATTTCGAATTTATCTCTGAAACTAGTTGAATTAGTCTGATGTGGTGACAATACTTTTTGTTTTTTGAATGAATGCGTGAACAGTGCATATGTCTTTTGAATTTGTTGATTAAAGAATGTTAAATTTGTTGGCTCTTGAAAGAATGATGAAAAAGGAGAAATGTTATTGAGGATCTGAAAAATCATCAAATTGATTCTTGAAGCAAGAAAAAGCAGTGAATTCAAAAAAAATTATAAATATAAAAAGTGATCCAAGGCAAAAAAGAGTGTGCTTAAGAACCCTGGACACCTCTAATTGGGGACTCTAGCAAAGCTGAGTCACAATCTAAAAAGGTTCATCCAGTTATGTGTCTGTGGCATGTGTGTATCCGGTGGTAATACTGGAAGACAGAGTGCTTTGCGCTACAGCCAAGACTCATAAAGTAGCTATGTTCAAGAATCATCATACTTAACTAGGAGAATCAATAACACTATCTGAATTCTGAGTTCCTATAGATGCCAATCATTCTAAACTTCAAATGATAAGGTGAGATGCCAAAACTGTTCAGAAGCAAAAAGCTACTAGTCCCGCTCATCTAATTGGAGCTAAGTTTCATTGATATTTTGGAGTCTATAGTATGTTCTCTTCTTTTTATCCTATTTGATTTTCAGTTGCTTGGGGACAAGCAACTATTTAAGTTTGGTGTTGTGATGAGCGGATAATTTATACGCTTTTTTGACCCCCAAACCTTTTGGAAATTATATTTTGATCCATTAACTTTTAATATTTGCACTTTGGCCCCTCAACCTTTCCTTAATTAACTTTTAACCCTAAACTGTTTAATAATTATAATTTGACCCAAAATCATCAAAACCAACATTTTTCTTTTCCTTCAAAAACTAAAAACATTTTCCCAAAAGTTCATCAGATTTCAGCTTGATTTTCAACCAATTTTTCAATCTTTTCGGTAACCGATTTTTACCTGATTTTGACCAAACCAAAGAGCAATGTTTCAGCCATAAAATACACATTAAAAACACATCAAATATCATGAATTTCATGGCTGGAAAGCCACGATTTTCCAGCAGTAACAACAGAAACTTCAAAACCATCATAAACTTGATTTTCAAGCATTAAACAGCAAGATCTCATGATCAGACCATCACACAAACACTCAAAATCAAGCCTCAAGCAACAAGATCTGATTTAACACTTCAAGAACACAGCCAATCATTGATTAATTTACCAAACCTTACCTCCTTTGCAGTTGCCAAGAATTGAGCCAACAACAAGCTTCAAAAAGCACTTTTACGCCTGATTTAACATCAAAAACAACTTTAGAACCATATGAACCATTGATGAGCGGATAATTTATACGCTTTTTGGCACTGTTTTTAGTATATTTTTAGTACATTTTAGTTAGTTTTTAGTATGTTTTTATTAGTTTTTATTTAAAATTCACTTTTCTGGGCTCTACTATGAGTTTGCGTGTTTTTCTGTGATTTCAGGTAATTTCTAGCTAAAATTGAGGGACCTGAGCAAAAATCTGATTCAGGGGCTGAAAAAGGACTGCAGATGCTGTTGAATTCTGACCTCTCTGCACTCGAAGCGGATTTTCTAGAGCTACAGAAACCCAATTGGCGCGCTCTTAATTGTGTTGGAAAGTAGACATCCTGGGCTTTCCAGCAATGTATAATAGTCCATACTTTGCCTGAGATTTGATGGCCCAAACCGGCGTTGCAAATCAGCTTCAGAATTTCCGGCGTTTAACGCCGGAACTGGCACAAAAATTGGAGTTAAACGCCCAAACTGGCACAAAAGCTGGCGTTTAACTCTAGGAAAAGTCTCTACACATGAAAGCTTCAATGCTCAGCCCAAGCACACACCAAGTGGACCCCGGAAGTGGATTTTTACGTCATTTACTCATTTTTGTATACCCTAGGTTACTAGTGCACTATTAATAGGACCTTTTGACATTGTATCTTTACCTCATGACACTTTACACGTTTCACATTGTACCTTCTATGGCATGAGTCTCTAAACCCCATGGTTGGGGGTGAGGAGCTCTGCTGTGTCTTGATGGATTAATGCAATTACTACTATTTTTCATTCAATCACGCTTGCTTCTATTCTAAGATATCACTTGTTCCTAAACTTGATGAATGTGATGATCCGTGACACTCATCATCATTCTCACCTATGAACGTGTGCCTGAGAACCACTTCCGTTCTACCTTAGATTGAGTGGATATCTCTTGGATTCCTTAACCAGAATCTTCGTGGTATAAGCTAGAATTGATGGCGGCATTTAAGAGAATCCGGAAGGTCTAAACCTTGTCTGTGGTATTCTGAGTAGGATTCAGGGATTGAATGACTGTGACGAGCTTCAAACTCACGATTGAACATTTTCACTGAGAATCGACAGATGAATAGCCGTGCTGTGACAGAGCGCGTTGAACATTTTCACTGAGAGGATGGGAGGTAGCCATTGACAACGGTGAAACCCTACATACAGCTTGCCATGGAAAGAGCCTTGCGTGTATGAAGAAGAAGACAGTAGGAAAGCAGAGATTCAGAAGATAGAGCATCTCCAAAACCTCAACCTGTTCTCCATTACTACAAAACAAGTATTTATTTCATGTTCTTCTACTTCTCACAATTAAACCTGAGAATTACTGATCTCCTGACTAAGAGTTACAAGATAACCATAGCTTGCTTCAAGTCGACAATCTCCGTGGGATCGACCCTTACTCACGTAAGGTATTACTTGGACGACCCAGTGCACTTGCTGGTTAGTTGTGCGGGGTTGCAAAAGTGTGATTGCAATTTTGTGCACCAACCATGAAGGCTGAAGCTTCATGATGATGAAAAGAAAGTTTTTCTCACCTCAAGGCAGCTAGAAATCACACTTTCTTAGAGCCTATGGTGATTGAACAAGAGATCTTAAGAGAAAACATGAAGAAAACATCATCAGCTTGAGTTTTCACCATCGCTAAAACTTCAAGGAGGAGGAGCAGCCATCATGCCTTGATTTATTCCATGAAAATTGATATAGAAATGAAGAGGAGGATGAGGTGAACACTTTTGTCGGATTAGATTTTTGACAGGGGTTTTAGTTTGAGAAAGAATGGAGAAAGAAGCTTAAAGCTTTCATGGAAGTTCTATCATTTTCCTTTCATGATATTTTCGAATTTTGGCTTGCCTTGGAAGAAAAGATGATGATAATGATGAGTCTAGGGACCCATGGGGTTAGGATAAGTATTATCCTAAAGTTTGGTGTAAAAATATCTGAAGAAAGAATAATTACTGAAGCTAGATGTATTAGAATACAAGTGTTTCTTACTTTTCTCTTAAGAAACCTTTGCTTGGAGAGCAAGAAAGGGAACATGTGGTGGCTAACTCTAGGAGAGCCACGTGTCACTGGGCGCTGACTCATCAGAGTTTAATAATAAAATATCATTCTGGAGATAATTACTAAAACTAGATACATCAGATTACACTACTAAAGGATAAGTATGAGCTTTACTAGTATAAATGATACTATTAACATGATAATCATGAGGATAAAAGATATATGATGAAGCATTAGCATTGCTAAGTTCATCTAAGAAAGCCGGTATTATCCATTACCGGTAGATTTCTAGCTCAGTTATTATATTACTAAACATAGATGAACATTAACCATAGCAGAGGAAATAATAATATAATATTCCAAATAAAATAATAATATATGAATATTATATTAATATAATTTTTCTCTCAAAATTTGAGACCGGCTCATCACATAGAGACTAACCACGAAAATCAGAATTTTGAAATTCGAACTCAAAGTGGCTCAAAAGCGCAACTTTTCACGACGTGCTTACTTAGATTAGGAGAGGTGTCTAGTGCAGTCAAGTTGCTGACTTAGCAGCTTGATGATGCAGCACCTGTGCAATGGAGGTGCTTATATGCACTAAAATTCCTAAAAATTCCATAAAAATTCCGTTTGATCCCGAAAAAGCGTCGTTTCTTCGAGGCTAAAAGCTAGGCCGTTACATCACCTGCCCTTTTCAATGTTGTTTCTTGATTTAACCCACGCCCACTAGAAACATCTCCGTTTTGTAATGCAACAATTGTCTTTTGCATTTGACTTTCACGAAGCATGTCTTTACGTTTACAATAAGCTCCAACAATATTGCACAAACTAGCAAGCAAATTAAAAAGTAGTGCAATTTCAACTTGTTTCTTTGCGACAACCACAAGTGCTAATTGAAGTTGGTGAGCAAAACAATGAACATAAAAAGCACAAGCATTTTCTTTCAAGATCAAACTCTTTAAGCCATTAAATTCTCCCTGCATATTACTAGCTCCATCGTAACCTTGTCCACATATTCTTGCTAAGCTTAAACTATGCTTTGCTAATAAAGATTCCAAAACTACTTTTAACGACAATGCATTTGTGCTAGAAACAAGGACAAGGCCAAGAAATCGCTCCATTACAATCCCTTCTTTATTCACATACCGCAAACAAACAGCCATTTGCTCTTTAACAGAAATGTCTCGAGCTTCATCGACTAAAACAGCATCTCCAAGATCATCAATAATAACTTTAGTAGTTTCACTTGCAACAGTTCTAACAATATCTTTTTGAATTTTAGGTGCTACTAGTTTAAGGTTTCCACGAGCATTTTTGAAAACACAATCAATCTCTGTATTATGCTGAGCAAGAAAGTCAAGAAGCTCCAAAAAATTACCTTGATGGTTTGAATTGTGCAATTCATCATCACCACGAAAAGCCAATCATTGTCGCAATAAGAACCTAATGCACTCAATTGCTGCTGTTAAGTGAGTTCGGTAATCTTTTTTAGCTTGGTCTGAATGCTTTTGAAAAACAACTTCAATATGTTACTTTTTGGTGCACGAATTTGCAATCCGTACAACTAACCAGCAAGTGCACTGGGTCGTCCAAGTAATACCTTACGTGAGTAAGGGTCGATCCCACGGAGATTATTGGATTGAAGCAAGCTATGTTTATTTTATTAATCTTAGTCAGGATACCAATAGAGTTTTTTAGCCTTGTATAAAGTAAAAAGGGCATAAAATAAATAGTTGTTACTTGTTGTGCAGTAATGGGGAATATGTTGGAGTTTTGGAGATGCTTTGTCCTCTGAATTTCTGCAATGTAATATTCAACTCAATTGTTTGTAAAGCCCGTCTATGGCAAGCTGTATGTAGGGTGTCACCATTGTCAGTGGCTACTTCCCATCCTCTCAGTGAAAACGGTCCAGATGCTCTGTGACAGCACGGCTAATCAGCTGTTGGTTCTCGATCATGTTGGAATAGGATCCATTGATCCTTTTGCGTTTGTCATCACGCCCAGCAATCGCGAGTTTGAAGCTCGTCACAGCCATTTGATCCTTGAATCCTACTCGGAATACCACAGACAAGGTTTAGACCTTCCGGATTCTCAAGAGTGGCCGCCATCAATTCTAGCTTATACCGCGGAGATTCTGATTAAGGAATCTAAGAGAAGCTCATTCAGTCTGATGTAGAACGGAGGTGTTTGTCAGGCACACATTCATGGATTGAGGGAGGTGATGAGTGTCACGGATCATCACCTCCTTCATAATTAAGCGCGAATAAACATCTTAGATCGGAACACACACACGTTTGAGTGAAATAGAAACAATTGCATTAATTCATCGAGACGCTGCAGAGCTCCTCACCCCCAACAATGGAGTTTAGAGACTCATGCCGTCAAAGTGTATAAAATTCAGATCTGAAAATGTCATGAGATACAAAATAAGTCTCTAAAAGTTGTTTAAATAGTAAACTAGTAACCTAGGTTTACAGAAAATGAGTAAACTATGATAGATGATGCAGAAATCCACTTCTGGGGCCCACTTGGTGTGTGCTGGGGCTGAGACTTAAGCTTCTCACGTGCCTGGGGCTGTTTTGGGCGTTCAACGCCAGGTTGTAACCTGTTTCTGGCGTTGAACTCCAACTTGTAACCTGTTTCTGGCGCTGGACGCCAGATAGCAGCATGATACTGGCGTTGAACGTCAGTTTACGTCGCCTATATTCGCGCAAAGTATGAACTATTATATATTGCTGGAAAGCTCTGGATGTCTACTTTCCAACGCCGTTGAGAGCGCGTCAATTGGACTTCTGTAGCTCTAGAAAATTCATTTTGAGTGCAGGGAGGTCAGGATCCAACAGCATCAGCAGTCCTTTTTCAGCCTAACTCAGATTTTTGCTCAGCTCCCTCAATTTCAGCCAGAAAATACCTGAAATCACAGAAAAACACACAAACTCATAGTAAAGTCCAGAAATATGATTTTTGCCTAAAAACTAATAATATTCTACTAAAAACTAATTAAAACATGCTAAAATCTACATGAAAATACCCCCAAAAAGCATATAAAATATCCGCTCATCACAACACCAAACTTAAACTGTTGCTTGTCCCCAAGCAACCAGATGAATAAAAGAGGATAAAAAGAAATCAAGAAGCAATAATATCTCAGAGTTTTAAGTGAAGCTCAGATTCTAATTAGATGAGCGGGGCTAGTAGCTTTTTGCTTCCAAACAGTTTTGGCATCTCACTTTATCCTTTGAAATTCAGAATGATTGGCATCCATAGGAACTCAGAATTCAGATAGTATTATTGATTTTTTTGCTTTCAAACAGTTTTGGCATCTCACTTTATCCTTTGAAATTCAGAATGATTGGCATCCATAGGAACTCAGAATTCAGATAGTATTATTGATTTTCCTAGTTAAGTATGTTGATTCTTGAACACAGCTACTTTTATGAGTCTTGGTCGTGGCCCTAAGCACTTTGTTTTCCAGTATTACCACCGGATACACAAATGCCACAGACACATGACTGGGTGAACTCTTTTCTGATTGTGACTCAGCTTTGCTAGAGTCTCCAGTTAGAGGTGTCCAGAGCTCTTAAGCACACTCTTTTTGCTTTGGATCACGACTTTAACCACTCAGTCTCAAGCTTTTCACTTGGGCCTTCATGACACAAGCACATGGTTAGGGACAGCTTGATTTAGCCGCTTAGGCCTGGATTTTATTTCCTTGGGCCCTCCTATCCATTGATGCTCAAAGCCTTGGATCCTTTTTACCCTTGTCTTTTGGTTTTAAGGGCTATTGGCTTTTTCTGCTTGCTTTTTCTTTTTCTTTTTTTTTTTATTTTTTTTGCCACATTTTTTTCGCAAGCTTGTTTTTCACTGCTTTTTCTTGCTTCAAGAATCAATTTCATGATTTTTTAGATCATCAATAACATTTCTCTTGTTCATCATTCTTTCAGGAGCCAATAATTTTAACATTCATAAAATTCAATATCAAAAATATGCACTGTTCAGGCATTCATTCAGAAGACAAAAAGTATTGCCACCACATATAAATAATTAGAATTTTCCTTATTAAGAACTCGAAAAAAAATATTGCCTCTTTATTCTAAAAATCTACTACTTTATTCATGTTTGATGATGATGAGAAAAATAAATTATAGCTTAATTGGAGATAAAATCAAAATAGAGATACTAATTACTACTACTCCTATATAACTTCTAAGGTAAATTTCTATAAAAATACTATCACAGAGTTAAAGCTTAAAATTAGAACTTAACAACCTGTATTTTGGGAAGTGGATGTTCCTCTAGTCTGTGGGGTGCTTGGTCCTTCAAGGAATAGCTTCTGACGCTTTAGTTCCTTCAGTTCACATCCTTGCTCTTCATGTTCCCTTAGGTGCCATGATCTTGATGAGTTTTAGCTCAGTGATCATGGCAAATCACACCAAACTTAGAGGTTTGCTTGTCCTCAAGCAAAAGAAAGGAAAGGAGAGGAATAGAGGGAGAGGCAATTTCGAAATCCAAAAGATATGATGAGTTGAAAATGATTTGAAAAAGATTTGGATTGGAAAAAGATTTGTGTTTATGAATTAAGATACATTTGACATTTTTGAAAAAGGGATTTTAGAAATTAGTGTTTTTAGAAATTAGGATTAAAATTTTTGGAATTGAAGGATGATATTTTAAAACATGTTTATGCAAGAAATTATGAATTGAAACATAAAAATTAGAAAACTTGTGAAGAAAAACGAATTTTACCTCCTCCCCACCATTCTGGCGTTAAACGCCCAAATGCTGCTTGTTTTGGGCGTTTAACGCCCAATTGCTGCTTCTCCTGGGCATTCAACGCCCAGCTGTTGCTTCTTTCTGGCATTGAACGCCAGGAAGTCCTTTGTCACCGGGCATTTTTCTGAATGCCCAGGACGCTATCAATCTGGCGTTAAACGCCCAGAAGGTGCTTCTTTCTAGCGTTCAACGCCCAGAAGATGCTCCTTTCTGGCGTTTAACGCCCAGATGGCTACCCTTACTGGCGTTGAACGCCCAGTGGGTGCTTCTTTTGGGCGTTCAACGCCCAAAACATTTCTTACTGGCTTTTTCATGCCAGTGAGCTTCCAAATTTCCCTGTAACTCTGTGAATTCAATCAATTGCTATTTTACCTTTTGAAGATACTCTGACATATATCTGTAAAAATCAATTAATTAGCAGAAACAAGTAAAATTAAATTTTGTGAATGGCTGGGTTGCCTCCCAGTAAGCGCTTCTTTAATGTCGTTTGCTGGACTATTACTGAGCTTTTAATCAAGTCTCAGTTTTGAGCATTCTTGCTCAAAATTGCTTTCAAGATAGTGTTTAACTCTCTGTCCATTAACAATGAACTTTTTGTTAGATTCATTATCTTGAAGCTCTACGTATCCATATGGTGATACACTTGTAATCACATATGGACCTCTCCACCGGGATATTAATTTCCCGGGGAATAATTTGAGCCTAGAATTAAATAGCAGAACTTTCTGCCCCGGCTCAAAGACTCTGGATGACAATTTCTTATCATGCCATCTTTTCGCTTTCTCTTTGTAAATTTTTGCATTTTCGAAAGCATTGAGTCTAAATTCCTCTAGCTCATTTAGCTGGAGCAATCGTTTTTCTCCAGCTAACTTGGCATCAAGGTTTAGGAATCCGGTTGCCCAATAGGCCTTGTGTTCCAATTCCACTGGCAAGTGACATGCCTTTCTATACACAAGCTGGTATTGAGAGGTCCCTATAGGGTCTTGAATGCTGTTCTGTATGCCCACAGAGCATCATCCAAGCTTCTTGCCCAATCCCTTCTACGGTTAATTACAGTCCGTTCCGGGATTCTTTTGAGTTCTCTATTTGAGACTTCAGCTTGCCCATTAGTCTGTGGGTGATATGGAGTAGCTACCCTGTGGCTAACTCCATAATGAACCAAAGCAGAGTAAAGCTGTTTATTGCAGAAATGAGTGCCCCCATCACTGATTAATACTCTAGGGGTACCAAATCTGCTGAAGATGTGTTTCTGGCAGAATTTTAACACTGTTTTAGTGTCATTAGTGGGTGTTGCAATAGCCTCCACCCATTTGGATACATAATCCACTGCCACCAGAATATAAGTGTTTGAGTATGATGGTGGGAAAGGTCCCATGAAGTCAATATCCCATACATCAAACAACTCAATCTCCAAGATCCCTTGTTGAGGCATGGCATAACTGTGAAGCAGATTGCCAGATCTTTGGCAACTGTCACAATTAAGTACAAACACTCGGGAATCTTTATAGAGAGTAGGCCAGTAGAAGCCACATTGGAGGACTCTTGTGGCTGTTCGCTCACTTCCAAAATGTCCTCCATACTGTGATCCATGGCAATGCCATAGGATCTTCTGCGCTTCTTCTTTAGGCACACATCTACGGATTACTCCGTCTGCACATCTCTTGAAGAGATATGGTTCATCCCAAAGATAGTACTTTGCATCTGTGATCAATTTCTTGGATTGCTGCCTACTGTACTCTTTGGGTATGAACTTCACTGCCTTGTAGTTTGCAATATCTGCAAACCATGGCACTTCCTGGATGGCAAAGAGTTGCTCATCCGGAAAGGTTTCAAAGATCTCAGTAAGAGGGAGGGACGCCCCTTGTACTGGTTCTATTCTGGACAGGTGATCTGCTACCTGATTCTTTGTCCTTTTTCTGTCTCTTATTTCTATATCAAACTCTTGTAGAAGCAACACCCATCTTATAAGTCTGGGTTTTGAACCCTGCTTTGTGAGTAGATATTTAAGAGCAGCATGATCAGTGTACACAATCACTTTTGATCCTACTAAATAGGATCTGAATTTGTCAATGGCGTAAACCACTACAAGTAGCTCTTTTTCTGTGGTTGTGTAGTTCTTCTGTGCGTCATTTAGAACACGGCTGGCATAGTAAATGACATGCAGAAGCTTGTCATGCCTTTGTCCCAATACTGCACCAATGGCATGGTCACTGGCATCACACATTAGTTCAAATGGCAATGTCCAGTTTGGTGCAGAAATGATTGGTGCTGTGACCAATTTAGCTTTCAGAGTCTCAAATGCCTGCAGACACTCCTTATCAAAGACGAATGGCGTGTCAGCAGCTAGCAGGTTGCTCAGAGGTTTGGCAATTTTTGAAAAATTCTTTATAAACCTCCTATAGAATCCTGCATGCCCCAGAAAGCTTCTGATTGCCTTAACATTGGCAGGTGGTGGTAATTTTTCAATTACCTCTACCTTAGCTTGATCCACCTCTATTCCCTTGTTCGAAATTTTGTGCCCAAGGACAATTCCTTCAGTCACCATAAAGTGACATTTTTCCTAGTTTAAAACCAGGTTAGTCTCTTGGCATCTCTTTAGAACAAGTGCTAGATGGTCAAGACAGGAGCTGAATGAGTCTCCAAATACTGAAAAGACATCCATGAAGACTTCCAGAAATTTTTCCACCATATCAGAGAAAATTGAGAGCATGCACCTCTGAAAGGTTGCAAGTGCATTGCACAGGCCAAATGGCATTCTTCTGTATGCAAATACTCCAGATGGACATGTGAATGCCATTTTCTCTTGATCCTGGGGATCTACTGCAATTTGATTATAACCTGAATATCCATCCAGGAAGCAGTAGTATTCATGACCTGCTAGTCTTTCTAGCATCTGGTCTATGAATGGTAAAGGAAAATGATCCTTTCTGGTGGCTGTATTGAGCCTTCTATAATCAATACACATACGCCACCCTGTAACTGTTCTTGTAGGAACCAGTTCATTTCTTTCATTGTGAACCACTGTCATGCCACCTTTCTTAGGGACAACTTGGATAGGGCTTACCCAGGGGCTGTCAGAAATAGGATAAGTAATCCCAGCCTCTAGTAATTTAGTGACCTCCTTTTGCACCACTTCCTTCATGGCTGGATTCAGCCGCCTTTGTGGTTGAACCACTGGCTTGGCGTCACCCTCCAATAGGATCTTGTGCATGCATCTGGATGGGCTAATGCCCTTAAGATCACTGATGGACCACCCAAGAGCTGTCTTGTGTGTCCTTAGCACTTGAATGAGTGCTTCCTCTTCCTGTGGCTCTAGAGTAGAGCTTATGATTACAGGAAAGGTATCACCTTTTCCCAGAAATGCATATTTCAGGGATGGTGGTAATGGTTTGAGCTCGGGTTTGGGAGGTTTATCCTCTTCCTGAGGGATTTTCAGAGGTTCTATTATTCTCTCTGATTCCTCCAAATCAGGCTGAACATCTTTAAAGATGTCCTCTAACTCTGATTCGAGACTCTCAGCCATATTGACCTCTCTTACCAGAGAGTCAATAATATCAACACTCATGCAGTCATTTGGGGTGTCTGGATGTTGCATGGCTTGGACAACATTCAACTTGAACTCCTCCTCATTGACTCTCAAGGTTACTTCCCCTTTTTGGACGTCAATGAGGGTTCGACCAGTTGCTAGGAAAGGTCTTCCTAGAATGAGAGTTGCACTCTTGTGCTCCTCCATTTCCAGCACCACAAAGTCAGTAGGAAAGGCAAATGGCCCAACCTTGACAATCATGTCTTCAATCACACCTGATGGGTATTTAATGGAGCCATCAGCAAGTTGAAGACATATCCTGGTTGGTTTGATTTCTTCAGTTAAACCAAGCTTTCTGATAGTAGATGCAGGTATTAGGTTGATACTTGCCCCAAGATCACATAAAGCTTGCTTGGTACAAGTACCCTCTAATGTCCATGGTATCATAAAGCTCCCAGGATCTTTATGCTTCTCAGGTAAGCTTTTCATAATGACTGCACTGCATTCTTCCGTGAGGTAAACTTTTTCAGTCTCCCTCCAATCCTTCTTATGACTTAAGATCTCTTTCATGAACTTAGCATAAGAGGGTATTTGCTCAAGTGCTTCTGCAAACGGAATTTTTATTTCAAGAGTCCTGAGATAGTCTGCAAAGCGGGCAAATTGCTTATCCTGTTCCGCTTGGCGGAGTTTTTGAGGATAAGGCATTTTGGCTTTGTATTCCTCAACCTTAGTTGCTGCAGGTTTATTACCTACAAAAGTGGGTTGGGAAGCCTTTTTAGAAGGGTTGTTATCAGTACTTGTATGTGACTGATCCCCCACTGGCATTTGAATGCCAGGGGTGGAAGCTGGAGTGGCGTTAGACGCCACCTCCCTATTTGTTACTGGCATCTGAACGCCAGAACTATGCTCCCTTTGGGCGTTCAACGCCGGATTCATGCTTGTTTCTGGCGTTGAACGCCAGGAATGAGCATGGGCTGGGCGTTCAGCGCCAGCATTATTCCTCTCTGGGCTTTGATTGTCCTCGGAGGGATTTTGAGTAGCCATTTGTTCATTTCTTGGCTTCCTGCTGCTTTGAAGTGAGGTATTTATTGTTTTCCCACTTCTTAATTGAACTGTTTGGCATTCTTCTGTTATTTGTTTTGATAGTTGTTTTTCTGTCTACTTTAACTGTACTTCCATATTCCTGTTAGCCATTCTTGTTTCCTGTAGTATTTCCTTGAATTCAGCTAGCTGCTGAGTTAGAAAGTCTAGTTGCTGATTGAATTCATTAGCCTGATCCACAGGACTGAGTTTAGCAGTTACTGTTTTAGCTTCTTCTTTTATGGAAGATTCACTGCTTAGGTACAGATGCTGATTTCTGGCAACTGTATCAATAAGCTCTTGAGCTTCTTCAATTGTTTTTCTCATATGTATAGATCCACCAGCTGAGTGATCTAGAGAAGTCTGAGCTTTTTCTGTTAGCCCATAGTAGAAGATGTCTAATTGCACCCACTCTAAAAACATCTCAGAGGGGCATTTTCTTAGCATCTCTCTGTATCTCTCCCAGGCATCATAAAGGGATTCATTATCTCCTTGTTTGAAGCCTTGGATGCTTAGCCTTAGCTGTGTCATCCGTTTTGGAGGAAAATAGTGATTCAGGAATTTTTCTGACAGCTGTTTCCATGTTTTTATGCTGTTCTTAGGTTGGTTATTTAACCACCTCTTAGCTTGATCTTTCACAGCAAATGGGAACAGTAATAATCTGTAGACATCCTGATCTACTTCCTTATCATGTACTGTGTCAGCAATTTGTAAAAATTGTGCCAGAAACTCTGTAGGTTCTTCCTGTGGCAGACCGGAATACTGGCAGTTTTGCTGCACTATGATAATAAGCTGAGGATTCAACTCAAAGCTACTAACTCCAATGGAGGGTATACAGATACTACTCCCATATGAAGCAGTAGTGGGGTTAGCATATGACCCCAGAGTCCTCCTGGACTGTTCATTTCCACTTAATTCCATGATGGAACAAGGGAGATGATATGTATGTTGATATTATTTATTTTATAGAAGTGGAATAAATAAAAACGGAATATATAAAAAAATTGAAAATATTTTGTGAAAATTTTTCGAAAAATTTTGAAATTGAAATCTGAATTTTATATAAAAATTTCAAAAATGTAGTTTTAAAATTAGTTAGAAAAGATATTTTTTTTGAATTTTGAATTTTATGATGAAAGAGAAAAACACATAAAAGACACAAGACTTAAAATTTTTAGATCTAATACTCCTTATTTTCGAAAATTTTGGAGGGAAAACACCAAGGAACACCAAACTTAAAAATTTTAAGATCAAGACACAAGAAAAAACTCAGGAACACCTTGAAGATTCACAAGAACACCAAGAACAAAAGGAAGAACACCAAACTTAAAATTTTTAGAAAACTTTAATAAAATTTTCGAAAATTATGAAAAGATTAACAAGAAAACACCAAACTTAAAGTTTGGCACAAGATTAAATCAAGAAAAATTATTTTTGAAAAAGGATTTTAAAAAGAAGGTGCCCAATTGCTAAGAACATAAACCCACGCTATAACCAACTGAGCTAAAAATGTAACGTATTTTAAAGATGTATTATTTTTATGGATAAAAGTATAATTTTTGAAAGTTAATGTTTTGAAAAAGCACAAGAAAAACAAGAAAAGACACAAAACAAGAAAAACTCAAGATCAAACAAGAAAAATAAACAAGAACAACTTGAAGATCAATGAAGAACAAAGAGCACAAGTTCGAAAATTTAAAGAAAAATATAAAAGATGCAATTGACACCAAACTTAGAACAAGACACTAGACTCCCGAAAAATTAACAATTAATAAAGAAAAATAATATATTTTTTTTTTGAAAAGAAATTTTTATTTTGAAAAGAAACTATACTATCAGAATTTAATGACTCTATAACAATAAAAAAATTATTCCTAATCTAAGAAATAGAATAAACCTTAACTTGTTCAAACTCGAATAATCCCCGGCAACAGCGCCAAAAACTTGGTGCACGAATTTGCAATCCGTACAACTAACCAGCAAGTGCACTAGGTCGTCCAAGTAATACCTTACGTGAGTAAGGGTCGATCCCACGGAGATTATTGGTTTGAAGCAAGCTATGTTTATTTTATTAATCTTAGTCAGGATACCAATAGAGTTCTTTAGCCTTGTATAAAGTAAAAAGGGCATAAAATAAATAGTTGTTACTTGTTGTGCAGTAATGGGGAATATGTTGGAGTTTTGGAGATGCTTTGTCCTCTGAATTTCTGCAATGTAATATTCAACTCAATTGTTTGTAAAGCCCGTCTACGACAAGCTGTATGTAGGGTGTCACCATTTTCAGTGGCTACCTCCCATCCTCTCAGTGAAAACGGTCCAGATGCTCTGTGACAGCACGGCTAATCAGCTGTTGGTTCTCGATCATGTTGGAATAGGATCCATTGATCCTTTTGCGTTTGTCATCACGCCTAGCAATTGCGAGTTTGAAGCTCGTCACAGCCATTCGATCCTTGAATTCTACTCGGAATACCACAAACAAGGTTTAGACCTTCCGGATTCTCAAGAGTGGCCGCCATCAATTCTAGCTTATACCGCGGAGATTCTGATTAAGGAATCTAAGAGAAGCTCATTCAGTCTGATGTAGAACGGAGGTCTTTGTCAGGCACACGTTCATGGATTGAGGGAGGTGATGAGTGTCACGGATCATCACCTCCTTCATAATTAAGCGCGAATAAACATCTTAGATCGGAACACACACACGTTTGAGTGAAATAGAAACAATTGCATTAATTCATCGAGACGCTGCAGAGCTCCTCACCCCCAAAAATGGAGTTTAGAGACTCATGCCGTCAAAGTGTATAAAATTCAGATCTGAAAATGTCATGAGATACAAAATAAGTCTCTAAAAGTTGTTTAAATAGTAAACTAGTAACCTAGGTTTACAGAAAATGAGTAAACTATGATAGATGATGCAGAAATCCACTTCTGGGGCCCACTTGGTGTGTGCTGGGGATGAGACTTAAGCTTCTCACGTGCCTGGGGCTGTTTTGGGCGTTCAACGCCAGGTTGTAACCTGTTTCTGGCGTTGAACTCCAACTTGTAACCTGTTTCTGGCGCTGGACGCCAGACAGCAGCATGATACTGGCGTTGAACGTTAGTTTACGTCACCTATATTCGCGCAAAGTATGGACTATTATATATTGCTGGAAAGCCCTGGATGTCTACTTTCCAACGTCGTTAAGAGCGCGTCAATTGGACTCCTGTAGCTCCAGAAAATTCATTTCGAGTGTAGGGAGGTCAGGATCCAACAGCATCAGCAGTCCTTTTTCAGCCTAACTCAGATTTTTGCTCAACTCCCTCAATTTCAGCCAGAAAATACCTGAAATCACAGAAAAATACACAAACTCATAGTAAATTTCAGAAATATGATTTTTTCCTAAAAACTAATAATATTCTACTAAAAACTAATTAAAACATGCTAAAATCTACATGAAAATACCCCCAAAAAGCGTTTAAAATATCCGCTCATCACTTTTGCTTCATGAGTGCTTCGCATTTTCTTCGAGCTTGATTATGAGCACTATCATGATTTCCAACATGTGTTTGTAATCGCTCCTTCTTTTTCCAATTTGAAAAGCCATCTTTTACAAAAGTATCACCACTCGCACCATCAGGTTTCATAAGATAGCAACAGAGACAAAAGATAGCATCTTTTGAAATACTATATTCCAACCAATTGCCAAATTCATCAAACCAATCAGCATTAAATCTACGGAGAGAAGTTCCAAAATATGTTTTTGGAAAATCATGTTCTCTTGGTTGACAATGACCTTTTTGCAAATAAGCTCGTTGGTGAGCGGATAATTTATACGCTTTTTGGCATTGTTTTTAGGTAGTTTTGGTTACTTTTTAGTATATTTTTGTTAGTTTTTATGCAAAATTCACATTTCTGAATTTACTAAGAGTTTGTGTGTTTTTCTATGATTTTAGGTATTTTCTGGCAGAAATTGAGGGACCTGAGCAAAAATTTGATTCAGAGGCTGAGAAAGGACTACAGATACTGTTGGATTCTGACCTCCTTACACTCGAAGTGGATTTTCTGGAGCTACAGAAGCCCAATTGGAGCGCTCTTAATTGCGTTGAAAAGTAGACATCTGAGACCCTTTTCTGGCGTAAAACGCCCATCTAAGACCCTTTTCTGGCGTAAAACGCCCAAACTGGCACCAGAACTGGAGTTAAACGACCAAACTGGCACCCAAACTGGCGTTTAACTCCAAGAAGAGTCTATGCACGTTAAAGCTTCAAAGCTAAGCCCAAACACACACCAAGTGGACCCCAGAAGTGGATTTCTGCATTATCTGCACTTAGTTACTCATTTTCTGTAAACCTAGTTTACTAGTTTAGTATAAATAGCACTTTCTACTATTGTATAAAGGTCTTCTTCCCCTGTTTTCGAATTCTTATGCCATTTGGGAGGCTGGCCATTCGGCCATGCCTAGACCTTTTGTTCTTATGTATTTTCAATTGTGGAGTTTCTACACCTCATAGATTAAGGTGAGGAGCTCTACTGTTCCTCATGAATTAATGCAAGTACTATTATTTTTCCTTCAATTCACGCCTACTTCTTCTCCAAGATATACTCTTGTACTTAATTCAATTAAGTCAGACTGAAGGGGTAACCCGTGACAATCACCCACTATCTTCAGTACTCGCTTAGCCAAGATCTGCGTGCCTGACAACCACAAGCGGTCTACATGATATTCAACGTAGTCATTGGATGCCAGCTGGAGTATATTCTCTTGGGTCTCTGATCCATGCGTTTGACTAGCATCTCCTGACAACAGAGTATTCAAATCAGTGAAATTAGAACCTTTGTGGTATAGGCTAGAAACAGTTGGTAGCATTCCTGAGATCCGAAAAGTCTAAACCTTGTCTGTGGTATTTCGAGTAGGATCTGGGAGGGGATGACTGTGACGAGCTTCAAACTCGCGGCTGTTGGGCGCAGTGACTGTGTGCAAAAGGATCAACGGATCTTATTCTGACACAAGTGAGAACCGATAGATGATTAACCTTGCGGTGAGAACTGTAGCCAGACCATTTTCACTGAGAGGACGGATGGTATCCATTGACAACAGTGATCCACTTACTTACAGCTTACCATGGAAGGGAGTGCGCATGATTGGATGGAAGCAATGGGGAAGCAGAGGTTCAGAAGCAACAAAGCATTTCCAAATGCTTATCTGAAGTTTCCACCAATGAATTACATAAGTATCTCTATTTTATTTTATGTTTTATTTATCTATTAATTATCAAAATCTCATAACCATTTAAATCCGCCTGACTGAGATTTACAAGATGACCATAGCTTGCTTCAAGCCGACAATCTCCATGGGATCGACTATTACTCACGTAAGGCATTACTTGGATGACCCAGTGCACTTACTGGTTAGTTGTGCGGAGTTGTGAAAAGTGTGATCACAATTTCGTGCACCAAGTTTTTGGCGCCGTTGCTAGGAATTGTTCGAGTTTGGACAACTGACGGTTCATCTTGTTGCTTAGATTGGGTAATTTTAGTTTTATTTTTGAAAAATACAAAAAATTTTAATAAAATCATAAAAACAAAAAATAAATAAATAAATATTTTGTGTTTCCTATTTGAGTCTAGAGTCAAATTTTAAGTTTGGTGTCAATTGCATATTTTTAATTCTTCTTGAATTTTTGAAAAATTCATGCATTGTGTTCTTCATTGATCTTCAAGTTGTTCTCGATGATTTTCCTTGTTCTGATCTTTGAATTCTCCTGTTTTATGTCTTTTCTTGTTTTTCATATGCATTTTCAAATCCATAGTGTCTAAACATTAAAAATTTCTAAGTTTGGTGTCTTGCATATCTTGCTTTTCTTAAAAATTTTCAAAAATATGTCCTTGATGTTCATCATGATCTTCAAAGTGTTCTTGGTGTTCATCTTGACATTCAAAGTGTCCTTGCATGCATTACTTGTTTTGATCGTGCATCTTTATGTTTTATTTCATTTTGTTATTTTTCTCTCTCTTCATTAAAAATTCAAAAATAAAAAATATCTCTTTTTAAGTAAATCATACAGAAAAATGAAGACTCAGAACATAAAACAGAAGAATCACAGAGAAAAAGAGCTCACTGACAATAAAACGCCAGTAAAGAGGCACTTTGGGCGTTAAAAGCCAGAATGGGCAGCATTCTGGGCGTTTAACGCCAGAAATGGCAGCATTCTAGGCGTTTAGAAAAATGCCCAGTAAAGAAGGATTTCTGGCATTTAAACGCCAGCCAGGGTATCTGGCTGGGCGTTAAACGCCCATAGAGGTAGCCACATGGGCGTTAAACGCCAGAATGGATATCATTCTGGCCGTTTAACGCCAGGATGATACAAGGGAGGTAATTTCATTTCCAATTCGATTTTTTTTTCAAATTTTCATGTTTTAATTCATAACTTTTTGTATCAAACATATTTTAAATGTTCATCTTTCAATTTTTTTTATGTTTTCGAAAAGTTTAAAACTAATTTTTTTAAAAATCTTTTTCTTAATTTTATTTCATATTTTTCAACCTTTTTAAGAAAGGTTCAACCTTTGAATTTTAGAATCATATCTTTTAATTTCCTGTTAGTCAAGTCATCAATTTTAAAAAAAAATCAAATCTTTTTCAATCATATCTTTTTAAAATCAAATCTTTTTCAATAATATTTTTTGAATCATATCTTTTTAAAAATTAAATCTTTTTCAATCATATCTTTTCAATCATATCTTTTAAAAATCAAATCTTTTTCAATCATATTTTTTATGTTGAGTTTAAAATCTCTTTTTTAACTTCTTATCTTTTCAAAATTATTTTGATGCCAGGGCATCTTGGCCAGTTTCACTGACCTTTTCTTTACTGTTTTAGGGTAGTTTCATGCATTTTCTTAGTAAATAAGCAAGTTTTGGATAAAAATACACTTACACCTTGATTCAAGCAAACATTGTGAACTTTACATGATTTCATGAGAATTAGGCAGTAATTAAATGATAAAATGGATGATGCATAATCTCATGACTTGGAACAGAGCTTTGATGCACTTTAATTGCTTGATTTCAGGACAAAGGAAGCAAGAAGGAGCCACATTAGCAGCCACATTAATCTAATTAACGTGACCACTAACGTGGAATGGGGACAAGCTTGTAGCATTAATGGAAAAAGTGATCTCCAATAACGCCTTCGAAGCCATCATAGCCCACGTTAGTTGCCACGTTAACTACATTAATGTGGTAGCTAACTTGGAGGAAAAGAGGAGCTCCAACGTTAGTGGTAAAAGTGAATGCCACTAACGTTCTAAAAAGGGCACAATTAGCCACGTTAAGAGTCACGTTAATCCAATTAATGTGAACTCTAACGTGGGAGGAGAAAGCAATCGCCAACGTTAGTGACACTCACCTTTGTCACTAACGTTGAGCTCAGCCAATAGTGCCCACGTTAGTGGTCACGTTAAGACCACTAACATGAAGAGTAACGTGGAGCAAAGCATGATAGGCCAACGTTAGTGACACTCACCTTTATCACTAGCGTTGGAGATGGCAATCACCACCACGTTAGTGGTCACGTTAATGGAGGCACTAACGTGGGAAGGAGGGGCGTTTGGAGCGTTAGTGACAAAGGTAAGTGTCACTAATGCTCTCGAAGCTTAGGCATGCCCACGTTAAGGGCCACGTTAGTTATACTAACGTGGATCACTAACGTGGGGAAAAGAGGCAAAGAGCAACGTTATTGGAAAAGGTGAATGGCAATAACGTTTGTGAAGGACCAAGAGGCAACGTTAGTGGTCACATTAGTGCCACTAACGTTGAAGTTAACGTGGATCATTTTGGTTTGGAACATTAGTAAAAAAAGGTGATCGTCATTAACGTTCTCGAACCCACATTTTCACTTAATGTTAACACTACTAACTGGTGCACGAAATTGTGATCATCAATGGCGCCATCAACATGGTACGCTCATTGCAATCTTAACTCTCTATCACAACTCCGCACAACTAACCAGCAAGTGCACTGGGTCGTCCAAGTAATAAACCTTACGCGAGTAAGGGTCGATCCCACGGAGATTGTTGGTATGAAGCAAGCTATGGTCACCTTGTAAATCTTAGTCAGGCAGACTCAAATGGGTATAGATGATGAACGAAACATAAAGATAAAGATAGAGATACTTATGCAATTCATTGGTAGGAATTTCAGATAAGCGTATGAAGATGCTTGGTCCCTTCCGTCTCTCTGCTTTCCTATTGTCTTCATCCAATCCTTCTTACTCCTTTCCATGGCAAGCTTATGCAAGGGTTTCATCGTTGTCAGTGGCTACCTCCCATCCTCTCAGTGGAAATGTTCAACGCACCCTGTCACGGCACGGCTATCCATCTGTCGGTTCTCGGTCAGGCCAGAATATAATCCAGTGATTCTTTTGCGTCTGTCACTAACGCCCCGCCTGCTAGGAGTTTGAAGCACGTCACAGTCATTCAATCATTGAATCCTACTCAGAATACCACAGACAAGGTTAGACCTTCCGGATTCTCTCGAATGCCGCCATCAGTTCTAGCCTATACCACGAAGATTCCGGTTAAAGAATCCAAGAGATATTCACCCAATCTAAGGTAGAACGGAGGTGGTTGTCAGTCACACGTTCATAGGTGAGAATGATGATGAGTGTCACGGATCATCACATTCATCAAGTTGAAGAACAAGTGATATCTTGGACAAAGAACAAGCGGAATTGAATAGAAGAACAATAGTAATTGCATTAATACTCGAGGTACAGCAGAGCTCCACACCTTAATCTATGGTGTGTAGAAATTCCACCGTTGAAAATACATAAGTGATAGTGTGATCATTGGTTTCGGCCCCAGAGAGGGAACCAGAAGAACCAAGATGAAAATACAATAGTAAAAGGTCCTATTTATAGGAAACTAGTAGCTTAAGAATTACAAAGATGAGTAAATGACATAAAAATCCACTTCCGGGCCCACTTGGTGTGTGCTTGGGCTGAGCATTGAAGCATTTTCGTGTAGAGATTCTTCTTGGAGTTAAACGCCAGCTTTTATGCCAGTTTGGGCGTTTAACTCCCATTTTGGTGCCAGTTCCGGCGTTTAACGCTGGAATTTCTGAAGGTGACTTTGAACGCCGGTTTGGGCCATCAAATCTTGGGCAAAGTATGGACTATCATATATTGCTGGAAAGCCCAGGATGTCTACTTTCCAAAGCCGTTGAGAGCGCGCCAATTAGGCTTCTGTAGCTCCAGAAAATCCACTTTGAGTGCAGAGAGGTCAGAATCCAACAGCATCTGCAGTCCTTTTCAGTCTCTGAATCAGATTTTTGCTCAGGTCCCTCAATTTCAGCCAGAAAATACCTGAAATCACAGAAAAACACACAAACTCATAGTAAAGTCCAGAAAAGTGAATTTTAACTAAAAACTAATAAAAATATACTAAAAACTCAACCAAATATACTAAAAACATACTAAAAATAATGCCAAAAAGCGTACAAATTATCCGCTCATCACAACACCAAACTTAAATTGTTGCTTGTCCTCAAGCAACTGAAAATCAAATAAGATAAAAAGAAGAGAATATACTATAGACTCCAAATTATCAATGAAACTTAGCTCCAAATTAGATGAGCGGGACTAGTAGCTTTTTGCCTCCAAACAGTTTTGGCATCTCACTTCATCCTTTGAAATTCAGAATGATTGGCTTCTTTAGGAACTCAGAATCCAGATAGTGTTATTGATTCTCCTAGTTAAGTATGATGATTCTTGAACACAGCTACTTATTGAGTCTTGGCTGTGGCCCAAAGCACTCTGTCTTCCAGTATTACCACCGGATACATACATGCCACAGACACATAATTGGGTGAACCTTTTCAGATTGTGACTCAGCTTTGCTAGAGTCCCCAATTAGAGGTGTCCAGGGTTCTTAAGCACACTCTTTTTGCCTTGGATCACAACTTTATTTCTTTCTTTTTCTTTTCTTTTTCTTTCTCCCTTTTTTTTTCTTTTTTTTTTTTCGTTTTTCTCCTTCTTTTTTTTTTGTATTCACTGCTTTTTCTTACTTCAAGAATCATTTTTATGATTTTTCAGATCCTCAGTAACATGTCTCCTTTCTCATCATTCTTTCAAGAGCCAACAATTTTAACATTCTTGAACAACAAATTCAAAAGACATATGCACTGTTCAAGCATACATTCAGAAAACAAAAAGTATTGTCACCACATCAAACTAATTAAGCTAGTTTTAAAGATGAATTCGAAATCCTATACTTCTTGTTCTTTTGTGATTAAAAACAGTTTTCATTTAAGAAAGGTGATGGATTCATAGGACATTCATAACTTTAAGGCATAGACACTAAGACACTAATGATCATAAGACACAAACATGGATAAACATAAGCATAAATTTTTTGAAAAACAAGAAAATAAAGAACAAGGAGATTAAAGAACGGGTCCACCTCAGTGATGGCGGCTTGTTCTTCCTCTTGAAGGTCTTATGGAGTGCTTGAGCTCCTCAATGTCTCTTCCTTGTCTTTGTTGCTCCTCTCTCATGATTCTTTGATCTTCTCTAATTTCATGGAGGAGGATGGAATGTTCTTGGTGTTCCACCCTTAGTTGTCCCATGTTGGAACTCAATTCTCCTAGGGAGGTGTTCAGTTGCTCCCAATAGTCTTGTGGAGGAAAGTGCATCCCTTGAGGCATCTCAGGGATCTCATGATGAGAGGGGTCTCTTGTTTGCTCCCCTCTTGAATCTCTCCATCTCCCATGACTCAGAGGTGGAAGCTTTTGCCTTCCCTTTCCTCTTTCTAGAGGTTTCTCCGGCCTTGGATGCCATAAATGGTTATGGAAAAACGAAAAAGCAACGCTTTTACCACACTAAACTTAAAAGGTTTGCTCGTCCTCGAGCAAAAGAAGAAAGAAGAGAGTAGAAGAAAAAGAAATGAAGAAGAAGGGAATGGCTTTTGTGTTCGGCCAAAGAGGGGGAGAAGTGGTGTTTAGGTTGTGTGAAAATGAAGGGGTGAAGAAGGGTATATATAGGGGAGGGGGAAGGGTAAGGTTCGGTCAAGTGAGGGTGGGTTTGGTAGGGAAAGTGGTTTGAATTTGAATGGTGAGGTAGGTGGGGTTTTATGAAGGATGGATGTGAGTGGTGAAGAGACAGTGGGATTTGATAGGTGAGGGGTTTTTGGTGAATGGGTGAAGAAAAATGAGGGTGGTGGGGTTGGTGGGGATCCTGTGGGGTCCACAGATCCTGAGGTGTCAAGGAAAAGTCATCCCTGCACCAAATGACATGCAAAAATGCGTTTTGAGCCAATTCTGGCGTTAAACGCCGGGCTGGTGCCCCTTTCTGGCGTTTAATGCCAGGTTCTTGCCCTTTTCTGGCGTTTAACGCCAGTCTGGTGCCCCTTTCTGGCGTTAAACGCCCAGAATGGTGCCAGACTGGGCGTTAAACGCCCACCTGCTAGCCTTACTAGCGTTTAAACGCCAGTAAGTCTTTCCTCCAGGGTGTGCTGTTTTTCTTCCTGTTTTTCATTCTGTTTTTGCTTTTTCAATTGATTTTGTGACTTCTCATGATCATCAACCTACAAAAAAACATAAAATAACAAAAGAAAATAGATAAAATATAACATTGGGTTGCCTCCCAACAAGCGCTTCTTTAATGTCAGTAGCTTGACAGAGGGCTCTCATGGAGCCTCACATTTTCTCAGAGCAATGTGGGAACCTCCCAACACCAAACTTAGAGTTTGAATGTGGGGGTTCAATACCAAACTTAGAGTTTGGTTGTGGCCTCCCAACACCAAACTTAGAGTTTGACTGTGGGGGCTCTGTTTGACTCTGATTTGAGAGAAGCTCTTCATGCTTCCTCTCCATGGTGACAGAGGGATATCCTTGAGCCTTAAACACAAAGGATTCTTCATTCACTTGAATGATCAGTTCGCCTCTATCAACATCAATCACAGCCTTTGCTGTGGCTAGGAAGGGTCTGCCAAGGATGATGGTTTCATCCATACACTTCCCAGTCTCTAGGACTATGAAATCAGCAGGGATGTAATGGTTTTCAATCTTCACCAAAACATCCTCTACAAGTCCATGAGCTTGTTTTCTTGAGTTGTCTGCCATCTCTAATGAGATTCTTGCAGCTTGCACCTCAAAGATCCCTAGCTTCTCCATTACGGAGAGAGGCATGAGGTTTACACTTGACCCTAAGTCACACAGAGCCTTCTTGAAGGTCATGGTGCCTATGGTACAAGGTATTGAAAACTTCCCAGGATCTTGTCTCTTTTGAGGTAATTTCTGCCTAGACAAGTCATCCAGTTCTTTGGTGAGCAAAGGAGGTTCATTCTCCCAAGTCTCATTTCCAAATAACTTGTCATTTAGCTTCATGATTGCTCCAAGGTATTTAGCAACTTGCTCTTCAGTGACATACTCATCCTCTTCAGAGGAAGAATACTCATCAGAGCTCATGAAGGCAGGTAAGTCCAATGGAATCTCTATGGTCTCATTTTGAGCCTCAGATTCCCATGGTTCCTCATTAGGGAACTCATTGGAGGTTAGTGCACGCCCATTGAGGTCTTCCTCAGTGGCGTTCACTTCCTTTCCTTCCTCTCCAAATTCGGCCATGTTGATGGCCTTGCACTCTCCTTTTGGATTTTCTTCTGTATTGCTTGGGAGAGTACTAGGAGGGAGTTCAGTAATTTTCTTGCTCAGCTGTCCCACTTGTGCCTCCAAATTCCTAATGGAGGACCTTGTTTCAGTCATGAAACTTTGAGTGGTTTTAATTAGATCAGAGACCATGGTTGCTAAGTCAGAGTGGCTCTGCTTAGAACTCTCTGTCTGTTGCTGAGAAGATGATGGAAAAGGCTTGCCATTGCTAAACCCGTTTCTTCCACTATTATTGTTGTTGAAACCTTGTTGAGGTCTCTGTTGATCCTTCCATGAGAGATTTGGGTGATTTCTCCATGAAGAATTATAGGTGTTTCCATAGGGTTCTCCCATGTAATTCACCTCTTCCATTGAAGGGTTCTCAGGATCATAGGCTTCTTCCTTAGATGAAGCCTCCTTAGTACTACCTGGTGCATTTTGCATTTCAGACAGACTTTGAGAGATCAAATTGACTTGTTGAGTCAATATTTTGTTCTGAGCCAGAATGGCATTCAGAGTATCAATCTCAAGAACTCCTTTCTTCTGATTTGCCCCATTGTTCACAGGATTCCTTTCAGAAGTGTACATGAATTGGTTATTTGCAACCATTTCAATCAGCTCTTGAGCTTCTGTAGGCGTCTTCTTCAGATGAAGAGATCCTCCAGCAGAGCTATCCAAAGACATCTTGGATAGTTCAGAGAGACCATCATAGAAAATACCTATGATGCTCCATTCAGAAAGCATGTCAGAAGGACATTTTCTGATCAACTGTTTGTATCTTTCCCAAGCTTCATAGAGGGATTCTCCATCCTTCTGTCTGAAGGTTTGGACTTCCACTCTAAGCTTACTCAATTTTTGAGGTGGAAAGAACTTTGCCAAGAAGGCATTGACTAGCTTTTCCCATGAGTCCAGGCTTTCTTTAGGTTGTGAGTCCAACCATGTCCTAGCTCTGTCTCTTACAGCAAAAGGGAATAGCATAAGTCTGTAGACTTCAGGGTCAACCCCATTAGTCTTGACAGTGTCACAGATTTGCAAGAATTCAGCTAAGAACTGATGAGGATCTTCAAATGGAAGTCCATGGAACTTGCAATTCTGTTGCATTAGAGAAACTAATTGAGGCTTAAGCTCAAAGTTGTTTACTCCAATGGCAGGGATAGAGATGCTTCTCCCATAGAAGTCGGGAGTAGGTGCAGTAAAGTCACCCAGCACCTTCCTTGCATTGTTTGCATTGTTATTGTTTTCGGCTGCCATGTCTTCTTCTTTGAAGATTTCTGTTAGGTCCTCTACAGAGAGTTGTGCCTTAGCTTCTCTTAGCTTTCGCTTCAAGGTCCTTTCAGGTTCAGGGTCAGCTTCAACAAGAATGCCTTTGTCTTTGTTCCTGCTCATATGAAAGAGAAGAGAACAAGAAAATATGGAATCCTCTATGTCACAGTATAGAGATTCCTTGAGGTGTCAGAGGAAAAGAAAAATAGAAGGCAGAAGTAGAAAATTCGAACTTATCAAAGAAGATGGAGTTCGAATTTTGCACTAAGGAATAGTGTTAGTCCATGAATAGAAGGATGTGAGAAGAAGGGAAGTAATTTTCGAAAATTAAGTAAAAGATTTTGAAAACATTTTGAAAAACACTAATTGATTTTCGAAAACAAAAGTGGGAAAGAAACCAAGTAATTTTAGAAAAGGATTTTAAAATTAGAATTTAAAAAGATATGATTGAAAACTATTTTGAAAAAGATGTGATTAAAAAGATATGATTGAAAAGTTATGCTTTTGAAAACAATTTTAAAAAGATTTGATTTTAAAAATTAATGACTTGCCTAACAAGAAAAGATATGATTCAAACATTAAACCTTTCTCAACAGAAAAGGCAACATACTTGAATTGTTCAATCAAATCATTAATTGTTAGCAAGTATCTTTGAAAAAGGAAAGAAATTGATTTTGAAAAAGATTTGATTGAAAAGATTTGATTTGAAAAAGATTTGATTTTGAAAAACTTAGAAAACTTGAAAAAAAATTGATTTGAAAACAAAATCTTCCCTCTTGTGCCATCCTGGCGTTAAACGCCCAGAATGGTGCACATTCTGGCGTTTAACGCCCAAAACACTACCTTTTTGGGCATTAAATGCCCAGCCAGGCACCCTGGCTGGCGTTTAAACGCCAGTCTGTCCTTCTTCACTGGGCGTTTTGAACGCCCAGCTTTTTCTGTATAATTCCTCTGCTGTATGTTCTGAATCTTCAATTCTCTGTACTATTGACTTGAAAAGACACAAATTAAAAATATTTTTGGATTTTTAATAATGAGGAATAATCAAAATGCAACTAAAATCAAATAACAATGCATGCAAGACACCAAACTTAGCAGTTTGTATACTACGGACACTAACAACATGAGAATGCACATGAGAAACAACAAAACGCTCAAGTCAAGAGAATTCAAAGATCAGAGCAAGGAAGTCATCAAGAACATCTTGAAGATTAATGAAGACACATGCATAAATTCGAAAAATGCAAGAAGAACAGAAACATGCAATTGACACCAAACTTAAAATGAGACACTAGACTCAACAAGAAACATAATATATTTTTTTGGTTTTTTTTTTTGGATTTTTCGAAAATTAAGTAGAAAAGAGAATAAAGGTATCAAAATTCTTAATGAGAATTCCAGGAATCATGCAATGTTAGTCTAAAGCTTTAGTCTAAAGAAATTAGACATAGCTAGCCAAGCTTCAGCAGGACATTGCATTCAAGAGCTAAATTGATGAGGATCAATCAGCTTTGGTGATGATAAGAACATCACCTTGAAACACTAGAATTCATTCTTAAGAACTCTGAAGAAAAATACCTAATCTAAGCAACAAGATGAACCGTCAGTTGTCCATACACGAAACAATCCCCGGCAACGGCGCCAAAAACTTGGTGCACGAAATTCTGATCATCAATGGCGCCATCAACATGGTACGCTCATTGCAATCTTAACTCTCTATCACAACTCCGCACAACTAACCAGCAAGTGCACTGGGTCGTCCAAGTAATAAACCTTACACGAGTAAGGGTCGATCCCACGGAGATTGTTGGTATGAAGCAAGCTATGGTCACCTTGTAAATCTTAGTCAGGCAGACTCAAATGGGTATAGATGATGAACGAAACATAAAGATAAAGATAGAGATACTTATGCAATTCATTGGTAGGAATTTCAGATAAGCGTATGAAGATGCTTGGTCCCTTCCGTCTCTCTGCTTTCCTATTGTCTTCATCCAATCCTTCTTACTCCTTTCCATGGCAAGCTTATGCAAGGGTTTCACCGTTGTCAGTGGCTACCTCCCATCCTCTCAGTGGAAATGTTCAACGCACCCTGTCACGGCACGGCTATCCATCTGTCGGTTCTCGGTCAGGCCGGAATAGAATCCAGTGATTCTTTTGCGTCTGTCACTAACGCCCCGCCTGCTAGGAGTTTGAAGCACGTCACAGTCATTCAATCATTGAATCCTACTCAGAATACCACAGACAAGGTTAGACCTTCCGGATTCTCTCGAATGCCGCCATCAGTTCTAGCCTATACCACGAAGATTCTGGTTAAAGAATCCAAGAGATATTCACCCAATCTAAGGTAGAACGGAGGTGGTTGTCAGTCACACGTTCATAGGTGAGAATGATGATGAGTGTCACGGATCATCACATTCATCAAGTTGAAGAACAAGTGATATATTGGACAAAGAACAAGCGGAATTGAATAGAAGAACAATAGTAATTGCATTAATACTCGAGGTACAGCAGAGCTCCACACCTTAATCTATGGTGTGTAGAAACTCCACCGTTGAAAATACATAAGTGATAGTGTGATCATTGGTTTCGGCCCCAGAGAGGGAACCAGAAGAACCAAGATGAAAATACAATAGTAAAAGGTCCTATTTATAGGAAACTAGTAGCTTAAGAATTACAAAGATGAGTAAATGACATAAAAATCCACTTCCGGGCCCACTTGGTGTGTGCTTGGGCTGAGCATTGAAGCATTTTCGTGTAGAGACTCTTCTTGGAGTTAAACGCCAGCTTTTATGCCAGTTTGGGCGTTTAACTCCCATTTTGGTGCCAGTTCCGGCGTTTAACGCTGGAATTTCTGAAGGTGACTTTGAACGCCGGTTTGGGCCATCAAATCTTGGGCAAAGTATGGACTATCATATATTGCTGGAAAGCCCAGGATGTCTACTTTTCAACGCCGTTGAGCGCGCGCCAATTGGGCTTCTGTAGCTCCAGAAAATCTACTTTGAGTGCAGAGAGGTCAGAATCCAACAGCATCTGCAGTCTTTTTCAGTCTCTGAATCAGATTTTTGCTCAGGTCCCTCAATTTCAGCCAGAAAATACCTGAAATCACAGAAAAACACACAAACTCATAGTAAAGTCCAGAAAAGTGAATTTTAACTAAAAACTAATAAAAATATACTAAAAACTCAACCAAATATACTAAAAACATACTAAAAATAATGCCAAAAAGCGTACAAATTATCCGCTCATCACTAACGTCCTAACTAACGTCCACCCATGCCTAACTCACACTTTTTCTGCAAGCAAAGCTGAGCCCACGGAAGATTGTAACTGCTTCAACTCAAGATCAAAGGCCCATATCCAAGACTTGAAGAACTGACTAGAAGATCAAGAAGAGTAGTATATATAGGAGTAGTTTTGAACTAGAAGGGAGCTTGACATTTTTGGAGAACTACACTCTGTATATTTACTTTTCTACACTTTCTAGTTTGTTTGGTGGAATGTACTCTTTTCTACCATTTTTCATTTCCAGAGCTATGAACAACTAAACCCCCTTTCATTGGGTTAGGGAGCTCTGTTGTAATTTGATGGATCAATTATAGTTTTCATTCTTCTTCCTCTTTCTTTTCTTTTGGTTTACTAGAAAGCTTTCGATCTTAATTCAATTGGTTAGTTGTCTTGGAAAAAAACTCTCCATAATTGGATCTCCTCTGAGCCTTGGAAAAGGGATGAGGAGATCATGCTAGAAATGCTTTCTCATGTTGGACCAAATTGGGGTTTGGACGGATATAGTGACATATAATCCTCCCAATACTTTGATTTGGAAATACATGTGGTATAATCAGTGACCATACTTCATCTCTTCCCATGAGCAATTAAATCAAGGAATTGAGCAATTGTTCAAGCTTAGAGAGATTGGGTTGCCAAGGAATTGGGATCCAATCACCTAAGATTGCCAATGAGATCAATGAATGCATTGATTGAGGAAGAGATGAGAATGACTTGATCCAGAGAATGCAACATCTCCTAAGCCCAATGAATCTCCCATTTTTTATCTCACCCCTTCTCTTTACTTTCTACAATTTATTTTCATGCTCATTTCCCCAAATCCCCATTTAAGATTCTGCATTTTACTTTCTGCAATTTACTTTCCCGCCATTTAATTTTCTGCGACTCTCAACTCAAATTTCGGTTTAGCTCAACTAGCACATTTTTCCAACTAAAGTAGCTTGACCAATCAATCCCTGTGGGATTCGACCTCACTCTATTGTGAGTTTTTACTTGACGACAATTCGGTATACTTGACAAAGGAAAATTTGTTGAGAGACAAGTTTTCATGCATCAAGTTTATGGTGCCGTTGCCAGGGATTGATTTTGTATCAACAATGATTAAGTTGGAAGATCACTAGATTGAGCATTTTTTTTGCTTGTATATTTTACCTAGTCATTTATCTTCAGTATCAGTCATTTTCTTCCTTTCCCCCATCTCTCCTCTTCGTTTTCTTTTCCTTTGTAGTTATTTACAATTGTGTTCACTAACCCACTAACTGTTTGATAATTTGCACCACTCACACTAACAGCCACTCTAACAAGAATAATCTTTTCATTTTATTTCTTGTTGTGGGTTTTGTTAGTTGTATGACAGGGAGAAGAAGCGGAGCTTCAACTTCCTTTGATTCTGAACCTGAGAGGACCTTCCTTAGAATAAGGAGGGAAGCAAGAGGGAAAAGAGCTGTTGGTGCTGAGGAAGATGAAGAGTACTTTGAAACAAACATAGAGGAGAACCTGGAAAATAACCGTGAAGAAGAAGTTCACAACCATACTAGAGAAGGCCCTGTGAATCATGATGGGCAAGAGAGAAGAGTTCTAGGCTCTTACATCAATCCAAACCCAGGAAATTGTGGAAGTAGTATCCAAAAGCCAACCATACATGCCAATAACTTTGAATTAAAACCCCAACTCATCACCCTTGTTCAGAACAACTGTTCATTCGGAGGAAGTGCCCAAGAAGACCCCAATCAACATCTAACCACCTTCCTAAGAATATGTGATACTGTGAAGTCTAATGATGTTCATCCGAATGTCTATAGACTGCTTTTGTTCCCTTTTTCACTCAGGGATAAAGCATCTAGATAGCTAGAATCTTTTCCGAAGGAGAGTTTAACAAATTGGAAAGATGTGGTGAACAAATTTTTGGCGAGATTCTACCCTCCTCAAAGAATCAACAGGTTGAGAGCTGAGGTACAAACCTTCAAGAAACAAGATGGTGAAACTCTCTATGAAGCATGGGAGAGATTTAAGGACTTAACAAGAAGGTGCCCACCGGACATGTTCAATGAATGGGTTCAACTACACATTTTCTATGAAGGTCTTTCTTATAAATCAAAGAAGGTCGTAGACCATTCATCAGGGGGTTCTCTAAACAAGAAGAAAACCATTGAAGAAGCCATAGATGTCATTGAGACTGTAGCTGAGAATGACTACTTCTATGCTTCTGAAAGGAGCAACATTCGAGGAGTGATGGAGCTGAACCACATGGATGCACTGCTGGCTCAAAATAAGATGATCACCAAGCAGTTAGCTTATCTTACGAAGAAGATGGAAGAGAACCAAGTTGCAGCAATCACCACTTCATCACTAGCTCAAGAAGGAGTGAATACAGGAGAAGAAGGTGACTGGGAACAAGCCAATTAGCCAACTATGTTGGAAACTTACCCAGACAGACCCATCATCCATACTCCAAAACTTATAATTCTGGATGGAGAAACCACCCTAATTTTGGGTGGGGAAACCAACAAGACCAAGGCCAAGACCAGAGACGCCACAACCATAATCCCAACAACAATGCAACTCACCAACATCCCTCACAGAGATCATATCAACACCCACCTAATCACCCTCCTCAACATCCATATCAAAACCAACATGACCACCCTCAACCTCCTAACCTCAACCCACCATCACCAACCGAAGATAGACTCTCCAGAATTGAGACCCTACTTGAAGGCATATGTAAGGAAGTCCAAAACAACAGAGTGTTCAAGGATGAAGTGCGAGCCAATATCAAAAACCAGGGAGACACCATTAAGAGGCTGGAGTCCCAAGTGGGGTATCTATCTCAACAGTTTCCCAAGCCTACTGATAGCTTCCCAAGTGACACAGAAAAAACCCAAGAGGAGAAACAAAGAAAGTAAGATGGGAAAAGTGCAAGATGATCACTATAAGTGATGAAAGGAGTGTGGAAGAAGTAAACACACAAACAGAACAGTTTCAAGACAATCCAAAGGGAAAGCATGAAGAGAAAAATTAAGCACCCCATCCCACACATAGGAAGGAGCTAAAAAAGAGGAGACTCTGAACCCATATGCACCTTTTCCCCAAAGGCTCAAGGGTGGTGTAGCAAGGGGAGTATATTCAAGGTTCATCGATATGTTTGCATCTCTACATGTGAACATACCGTTCATTAAGGCTCTCCAGCAGATGCCCTCATACATCAAGTACATAAAGGAACTGCTGACCAAAAAGAGTTCACTGAAGGGTGGGCAAACAATAGTGATGAATAGGGAGTGCAGTACTCTCATTCAAACAGAGCCACCTACAAAAAGGAAAGACCCAGGGAGTTTTCACATCCCCTGTGCTATAGGAGAAACAATGATTGATAAGGGACTTTGTGACCTGGGTGCAAGCATCAACTTAATGCCTCTATCCCTCATGAAAAAGCTTCAAATCAATGAGTTAACACCTACGGACGTAATCATCAAATTGGCTGACAAAACTCAAAAACAGGCAATAGGAGTGGTTGAGAACGTGTTAGTAAAGGTTGGGAACTACTTCCTTCCCACAGACTTTGTTATCTTGGAGATGGAAGAGAATCACATCCATCCCATCATCTTGGGGAGACCATTCTTAGGCACAGCCAGGGCGCTTATAGATGTGGAGTGAGGAAAACTAATATTGAGGATACATGATGAACAACTCACCTTCAATGTCTTCAAACCCTCACAAGAAGCAGATCATGAGGACAAAGAGTCAAGGGAAGAGCACAATAAGGAACTGATGGAAGAGACAAGCACGGGAGCACAAGCACCACACCTGAGAATCCCTCTGGTTGACAAGCAATATGGTCAGAAGGAACAACAGCCAAGTGTAACCCAAGAGGAGCTAAACCCACCAGAGTCATATGAGACTAGCAACAAAATCTTCCTGGAAAAAGAAACCACAAGTGGCAAGGCAACATCAAGAGAAACAAGGAAAAAGGCCCTAAGGGGATGGAGGAATAAAAAGATCCCTACAGAGGATTTCTCTCCAGGAGATGAAGTGATCTCTGCTTATCTTCCGCCTATCCCACCTCATCTCCCCACCATCCCATCTCAGCTGCCTCAAGTGTACACCATCAGCAAAATTCTGTCCTTAGAACATGTGGAGCTTCTTAACAAAGCCAATGGAGACAGATTCACTGCAAGAGGGGAAGATTTGAAGCACTACCAACCACCCTGACAAAGGCCAAACGTCAAGCTAGCGACGCTAAAAAAGCGCTTTGTTGGGAGGCAATCCAACTTGAGGTAGTTTCTTTTCATTATTGTCTCAATAAAAGATTCAAGTAGAATTCTCCGTATTGTGAGGAGCTAAGTTTGGTGTTGCACACCAAAACCTTCCAAGGGTGAATGTGGAACTCTAAGTTTGGTGTTCCACCAAAGACTCCATCTAAAGAGTGCATTGCAACCCTTCATTGATAAAGCATCTGCTCTAACAAACAGAGAAACTACTTGACAAATGTTTAATCTCTAATGCAAAGTTTGCTTTTCTAATTCATAGTTGTTTTCTTAATAAAAACACATGAGGTTTCTGCATGTATTCAATTTGTTGCATTAGGTAAAGAACTAAGTTTGGTGTTCACACACCAAATTAAGTTCAGAAATTCACAAGCATACATGCATGCTAACTATTTTCCAAGTGCTTGGGGAACAAGCAACATCCAATAGTTTTACAGAAAGTCAATCACTCTCAGGAAAGAACCATACATCATCATCCAAGGAGACAAACAAGGATGCAAAAGCTAGGATGATGATGACCAGGAAGACATCAAGAGGTTGTATTGAACTATCTCTGAGTTGTAGTGCTTTAATTGAAAGTATGATTGAATATTGTTCTCAAGGACATCCATATTCTGCTTGTTCTTTCTTTATTCACATATAAGTATGTTGGTCTAAGTCCATAGCTTTTATTTTCATCTTGCTTACATGTATGCTTGTCCTTTAAGTCAATATAAAAGAAAATGTTATGAAAAAAACAAGAGCGGAGTTTATCTTGTGAAGTAAGTTCTAAATGTTGGTGGTATGGTAATTGATTAGCTAAGTAGGTTCACCAACAAGGTAATTAGGTAACTATAGGCTCTAAATCACATACTTGAAACACATCCTATTGAGACTAACCAAACAACAAGATCCTAATAAGAAAAAGAGAAAGAACAATAAGAGTTTGAAAAGGAAAAAAAATTAATAAGAAATAAAGCTAGGCATCAATAGTTTGAATATTGAGGCATGTGTCTATGGTGCCCCTGTGCAAGGGATATGCTTGGATGAATAAGCTCTCAGGGGTGCTGACGATTGGATTTCCTATCGGTAAAGAAATTCACAAATGTAATCGCGTTGTAAGTATAGCTTCTAAACTAACAGAAAATCCTTTTGTACAAACGTTTGGTTGTCACAAGTAACAAACCCAATAAAATTTATAAACCGAAGTATTCAAACCTCGATTCGTCTTCTCAAGGAACTGCAGGGAAGTATGATTTATTATTGGTTATGGAAAATAGTATTTTTGGGTTTTGAAAGGTTTGAATAAGAGAAATAAATTGCAGGGAATTAAATTAATGGCAAAGAAAAACTCCTGGAAAATTATGAAAACTGGAAGTCCTATCCTAGTTATCCTTATCAATGGTGATGAGAATTATATTTTGCTCCCACTAAGTCAACCTCTAACTATGAAGGTAAGTCAAGTGGATAAATCAATTTAACACCTAAAATCCTAGTCAATTCCTAAGGAAAGACTAGAGTTATAGGAATCTAAATCAATCAGCAAAGATAATAATTATCAATCACGATGAGTTTGATAACTCAAGAGTCACCAATTAATCAACTAGAACCAAGAATATAAGAAACTAAATAAAAGTCAAATGTCTGAAATACCTCAAATATTAATAAAAGAAATCAAATCCAACATGGAAAAGTTCATAAGTCAAATTGGGAAAATAAAAGGAACATTGAACCTGTAATGAAGAAAAGTAGTCTGAACATAATAGAAATCCTAAATCCTAATCCTAATTCCTAAGAGAGAGAAGAGAACCTCTCTCTCTAAAAACTACATCTAAATCCTAAAACTATGTATGAATGTATGTTGTATCCAATGATGAATGAATGGATTTTCCCACTTTATAGCCTCTAATATGTGCTTTCTGAGCCGAAAACTAGGTCAGAAACAGCCCAGAAATTGCCCTGGTACGTACAGGTCACGGGAAAGTGACGCGAAAGCATCGTCCAGGCGTTTGCATGGATTGAAATTTTGCAGATGCGACGCAGGCGCGTCATTCACGTATTCGCGTTGCCAAACTTCAAAGCAGCTATAGCAAATTATATATCGTTGCGAAGCCCCAGATGTTAGCTTTCCAACGCAATGGGAACCATTTCATTTGAACCTCTGTAGCTCAAGTTATGACCATTTGAGTGCAAAGAGGTCAGGCTGGACAGCTTAGCAATTTCTTCAACTTCTTGTATTCCTTCCACTTTTGCATGCTTCCTTTCCATTCTCTAAGCCATTCCTGCCCTGTGATCTCTGAAAACACTTAACACATATATCACGACATTGAATGGTAATAAGAGATGATTAAACATAGCAAAATAAAGACCAAAGAAGCATGTTTTCAATCATAGAACAAATTCTAGGAAGGAATTGTAAAACATGCAAATAGTATGAATAAGTGGGTAAAGGGTTGATAAAAACCACTCAATTGAGCACAAGATAAACCATGAAATAGTGGTTTATCAACCTCCCCACACTTAAACATTAGCATGTCCTCATGCTAATCTCAAGAGAAGCTAAAAGAGTGAATGGGGGAAAGTAAGACTAATGCAATGCAACGCAATACAACCTATGTATATGAATGTAACTATATGCAAAATGTTTCTACCTACTTGGTTAAAAGTAAACAAGTTCTCCAAGACAAAAATAATTCAAATTCCACTAATTTAGATCACATAATAAAAGACAAGCAAACTTGTGAGAAGATAGCTCATAAAAGCAGGGAACATAGAATCAAGCACTGAACCCTTACTGGTAGTGTATATCACTCTAACTCTCAAGTGTCTAGGGTTAATCACTCTACTATTCCCGAGTCATGCTTTCTCAACCTTTGTTCTTCATCTAACCAATTAACAAATATTTAGCATACCAATGCAAATATCATGAGGTCTTTTCAGGGTTGTAATGGGGCTAAGGTGAAGGTAAGGATATATGTATGGCCAAGTGAGTTAACAAAGTGAATCCTTGATTAGTCTAAGATCTCACCTAACATATACATACTTTATATAATTTAAAATGCTTTACCTAGCTACCCAAATTTTTCCCACTTTTGTATTACATGCTCATGTATCAAACTTATTTTTGAATTTTGTCCCATGTGCATTGATTCTTTTTATTTTGCATTTGGGGTCATATTTTTTTGTATCCCCTTATTTAATTACTTAATAAATTTTTTTTTGTTTTATCAATGCACATAGTAATTTAATTATTTTGATTTTACATGAGCATGCTTCCCAAATTTTCAAATAACTTATTCAATTTAATTCCCTACTTTTTTTTCTATCATCCCATGTTCCCATAAAATTTCCCATACTTAAATTATACACAATATCTGTCTTAGGCTAACCAAGGATTCAACTTGGGATTTTTAATTTGTTTTTCTGCTTAAGGCTAGTAATGTGGTTATAAAACAGAAGGGGATTAAAAAGCTCAAGAGGGCTAACAAAGGTGATTGAAAGGGTAGGCTATTTGGGATAAGTGAGCAAAAACAAGTAATGACCTCAATCATATGCAAGCATGTGAATATACTAAACAATGGACATATAGACTGGAACAAAATCTAGACTGCAGTTATAGAGAAGGAAACACACAAGAATAAAAATTTATGGTTAAATAATGTAACCATGTAAATAAGCTCAAAATATCACAGGTTGTGTATTCTTTGGCTTAAAAATCATGTTCCAAATACAACTTCCAAACAAGTTTAACACAAATTTTTCAATTTAAATTAGTGAAATACTATAAAAATTTCTTGAAAAAGAAAAAATTACTTCAACCAAGTAGTAACTAAATGCATAAAATCAAACAAACATGCAAATGCAACAATTAATAAATTAACATTGGTGTTGAAAAAAAGAAGTAACTAACCCACGGAGATCGGTATCGACCTCCCACACTTAAAGATTGCACCGTCCTCGGTGCATCCTAAGATGTACAGGTGGATGGGTGGCTCCGTAGCTAGTGCTCTTTTTGTTCCTTTTCTTACAGGTGGTTTGGGAGTAGCTTTCTCTTTACCTTTCTTGGTGGTCATCCTGAAAAGGAAAAAAGAAAGTAACATGTAAAGCCAGGGGTTTGAGCAAGGAAGAGGATGGTATAGGTGATAATCGATGCACGGTAAAGAAGGATATCGTTAACACATGGTCATGACTACATGTGAAAAGTTCATCAATGGAAATATAGCAAGTGCATGTAATGACAATTAAATGTAAGATGTTTATTGGCATGCTGGCAAAGGCATGAGTAGCATAGATCAAGCATTAAATGCCCAATTTGATTATCATCTCTTTCAAACGAACAATCTGTTTGTATGAACAATTATAAATAATTAATAAAATATAAAAAGGGTTTTGTGAAAAACAAGCTTGAAAGTAGGATAACAGAAAAGTAGTGCGTGATGCCATACGGGCTTTTTCACAAACACTTAGCATGCATGGTAAATAAGTTATTGAAAGTATTAAATTGAACATGCACGCAACCCTATAAAAAGTAATATATAATTGTCAAACAATTCCTTAATAATCCATTAGCAAAATAATGACCCAAATAAATTTTCAACACCAATTAAAAGAAAAAGAAAGAAAAAGAAGGGAAAGAAAAGATTTAGATTTGGAGAAGAAAAAGATAAGATAGTTGGCTGATTTGGATAAGCTGTGCGCCGCTTGTGACGCGGACGCGTGAGTGACGCGTTCGGGCAGATAGCGCTTCTATGAAATGACGCGGACGCGTCATCCACGCGGTCGCGTGGATCAATTTGTGCCATTAACGTGAGGGCAGCCTCGCGGTCGCGCAACTCTCTGTTTGAAATTTATATTGCCAAATTTTAGGGTGACGCGGTCACCTGATTGGCCTTGTTTTAAAAAACAGCGCGGACGCATGGGGCACCCGGACGCGTGGTGCACACGTTCGCGTGGTAGGGCTTGTGCTTCTAACATGGTTCCAGCCCGACTCCATCAAAACTTGCTGCCATACACCCTTTTTACGCGGACGCGTAGGAGGCATTTGTCCCACATGACACGGACGCGTCAGCGACGCGGTCGCGTGGGTCAAATTGTGCCAAAGGCACACTTCCAGCCACACTTTCGCGTGACTCTCTGTTCAATCTTATTTTCTTCCCAACGCACATTTGACGCGGACGCATTAGCGACGCTGTAGCGTCGCGTGCGTTTTTTTTTTTTTTTGTAGTATGCAAAATGCAATGCTAATATGAATGCTATGCATGATTCCAGGTTCAATCAAAACTCAAAAACAAACAAAACAGACTAGAATTAAAATTGAAAAAGGGACGATCATACCATGGTGGGTTGTCTCCTACCTAGCACTTTTAGTTAAAGTCCTTAAGTTGGACATTTGGTGAGCTCTCTGTCATGGTGGCTTGTGCTTGTATTCATCCAAAAATCTCCACCAATGTTTGGAATTCCAGTAGCCTCTGGGATCCCAAACTAGGCACAGAAAGCCTTCAAGTAAGTTAAAGCAAGTGACAAGGCCCCAAGAGTATTGATTGCTAGACTGAATTTCGGGGTCCCAAATCTTGCTTTTGCACCCGTCTTCTTGTTGAGCAATACTGTTCCATCCGGGTGGCAAGCAGTCTGAATTCTCACTGAAGTGGCCAAACAACATTCTAGACCCATTCAATTGAGCTCTACACCAACCTTTGCGTTTAAACTTTGAGCACACAACCATGTTGAACCTTGCTTGACAACTCCAACCACTAACCATCTTCCTCTTACTCTCAATCCCACAAAGAGCTCTAAGTTGACCATCCATCTCCAGTAGCCCATATTCAAGTGGAATTAGAAAGCCAAGAGATATGAATTTTACCCACTTGAATGTTGTGAAGGATGATGGCAACTTAGGGGGAGGGGTCTTCAACAATTTTGGCAAAGTAATTGCAGACTTTACTCCCATGTGTTCTTTCTTGACACTTTCTACCTTTTTGCAAGCTTCTTCACTATCAACCTCTTCTTCTTGGTAGCTTTCTTCCAATTCAATCTCTTCTTTGTTGCTGACCAAGGGCATGGGAGGTTGTGCTTCTTCTTCTTTAATCTCCATGTCAAGTCCAATGGGCGAGGATTCAAATGTAGATAAAAATTCATTAATGATTGAATCCATCTCTTGATCGTCCCCTTCAAAGTCTTCAACCATGATATGCCTTGGAGGTTGTACACCCTTCTCAACATCAAATTCAAACTCCTTAGAAGGGGGCTCTGTGACTTGAGTTTTCCATGGAGGTTCTGCATCTCCTAAGTCTTCAACCACTTCTTCCTATTCAATGGCAGGCGTAGCTTCTTCCAATTATTCCAGTACAAATCCATGCTCCTTACTACCCACCGGAGTTTCTAATATCTCCCTCATGCTACGTTCTTCATTAGATTGTCCACATGAAGCCATAGGGGTTCCTTGAATGTCCGAACGTCGGGAAGGTAATCAATTTATCGCTTGATCCAGTTGGCGAAGGGTTGCATGAAATTTTTCCACTGTTTCTTTGAGACGATCCCTTGATTCTTGTTGCACTTGGCTATCATAAGTAGGATCATAGTGCTCTTGGATTGATGGATATGGAGATGGTGTATATTAAGGTGGTGGTTCTTGGGAGTAATTGGGGTGGAATTGGGGTGGTTCTATATATGGTTCATACGGTGCATAGGGTGGTTGGTATGATGGATATGGGTTTGGGTCATATGGAGGTGAATGGCGGAAAGGGGCTTGTGAGTATGGTGGTCCAAAATCATGTTGAGGAGGGAGTTCATAGGCATATGGTGGTGGTTGTTGATAATCAAAAGACTGCTCACCATAGCCATTGCCTTGATATGCATCACAGAATGGTTGTTGATAGTCCATTGGAGGTAGTTGTTGCCATGAGGGTTGATCAAATCTTTGTGGCTCCTCCCATCTTTGATTGTTCCAACCTTGATGCATGTTCTCATTGTAATCTCCTCTACCTGCAACATAATTATAACCAAACTCATAGCCAAAGGGGTGAGAGTTCATAGTAGTAAGAGAAAATAGAAATAAAAACTAACAAAAAGAAAATATTTTGAAAAAGATATGATTTTTGAAAAAAGATAAGATAAGATTTTGAAAAAGGATAAGATAAGATTTTGAAAAATGATAAGATAAGATTTTGAAAAAGATATGATTTTTTTTTTTTAAATTTGAATTTTGAAATTTAAAACTAAGATAAGATAAGATAGAAATTTTAAAATAAAAATCTGAATTTTTTTTGTAATTTTTGAAAAAAAATAATTAAAAAGCAAATATTTACAATAACCAATAATAAGGCACACGATTGCAATTTCCCGGCAACGGCGCCATTTTGACGATCGGATTTCCTATCGGTAAAGAAATTCACAAATGTAATCGCATTGTAAGTATAGCTTCTAAACCAACAGAAAATCCTTTCGTACAAACGTTTAGTTATCACAAGTAACAAACCCAATAAAATTTATAAACCGAAGTATTCAAACCTCGGGTCGTCTTCTTAAGAAACTGCAGGGAAGTATGATTTATTATTGGTTATGGAAGATAGTATTTTTAGGTTTTGAAAAGTTTGAATAAGAGAAATAAATTGCAGGGAATTAAATTAATGGCAAAGAAAAACTCCTAGAAAAGTATGAAAACTAGAAGTCCTATCCTAGTTATCCTTATCAATGGTGATGAGAATTATATTTTGCTCCCACTAAGTCAACCTCTAACTATGAAGGTAAGTCAAGTGGATAAATCAATTTAACACCTAAAGTCCTAGTCAACTCCTAAGGAAAGATTAGAGTTATAGGAATCTAAATCAATCAGCAAAGATAACAATTATCAATCACGATGAGTTTGATAACTCAAGAGTCACCAATTAATCAACTAGAACCAAGAATATAAGAAACTAAATAAAAGTCATATGTCTCAAATACCTCAAATATTAATAAAAGAAATCAAATCCAACATGGAAAAGTTCATAAGTCAAATTGGGAAAATAAAAGGAACATTGAACCTGTAATGAAGAAAAGTAGGCTGAACATAATAGAAATCCTAAATCCTAATCCTAATTCCTAAGAGAGAGGAGAGAACCTCTCTCTTTAAAAACTACATCTAAATCCTAAAACTATGTATGAATGTATGTTGTATCTAATGATGAATGAACGGATTCCCCCACTTTATAGCCTCTAATTTGTGCTTTCTGGGCTGAAAACTGGGTCAGAAACAGCCCAGAAATCGCTCTGGTACGTACAGGTCGCGGGAAAGTGACACGGAAGCGTCGTCCACGCATTTGCGTGGATTGAAATTTTGCAGATGCGACGTGGGCGCATCATCCTCGGGTTCGCATCGCCTAACTTCGAGGCGGCTATGGCAAATTATATATCTTTGTGAAGCCCCGGATGTTAGGTTTCCAACGCAACTAAAACCATCTCATTTGGACCTCTGTAGCTCAAGTTATGACCGTTTGAGTGCGAAAAGGTCAGGCTGGATAGCTTAGCAATTTCTTCAACTTCTTGTATTCCTTCCACTTTTGCATGCTTTCTTTCCATCCTCTGAGCCATTCCTGCCCTATGATCTCTGAAAACACTTAACACACATATTACGGTATCGAATGGTAATAAGAGAGGATTAAACATAGCAAAATTAAGACCAAAGAAGCATGTTTTCAATCATAGAACAAATTCTGGGAAGGAATTGTAAAACATGCAAATAGTATGAATAAGTGGGTAAAGATTTGATAAAAACCACTCAATTGAGCACAAGATAAACCATGAAATAGTGGTTTATCAGGTGCCTTATCACCTGGTAACTTGGGTTAACTAACCCGGGATTATCAGCTGAAAGTCCACTGTCAAGAGCAGCCCTTGTTACAGAGCTCTTAGTAACCCAAAGAGGTGCTGGACACCAAGGTCTCAAGAAAGAAAGTAACAAACCATATGCCTGTGGTGTGTATGTATGGGGGAAAGAGACTTGATGGAGTAAGTCCTTAGGGGTGTCTCAACACCTAGCACCTTGAACCAACTGGTTCGGGAGTGTTGGCTGAAAGCTTATCTTAAAGAGTCGCCCTCTCACAAAGCACTTAGCCTAAAAAGAATGCAATAAACCCTAGAAAAGAATGGAGGATCAATAAATAAGAAGTCTCATAGGATGCAATCAAGCAAGTATTCAAGAGCATGATATGGACCTAAAAACCAGTAAAGGAATGAACCTAAGTTGCTATGCATGAAATCCCATAGACCAAGAACTTGACTTCTATAATAATGATTTGTTTATCTTGTTCTTTTATTCATCTTTCCTATGTTTCAGTACTTGCTTAGAGACAAGCAAGTTTTAAGTTTGGTGATGTGATGCCAGGGCATCTTGGCCAGTTTTACTGACCTTTTCTTTACTATTTTAGGGTAGTTTCATGCATTTTATTAGTAAATAAGCAAGTTTTGGATAAAAATACACTTACACCTTGATTCAAGCAAACATTGTGAACTTTACATGATTTCATGAGAATTAGACAAGAATTGAATGATAAAATGGATGATGCATAATCTCATGACTTGGAACAGAGCTTTGATGCACTTTAATTGCTTGATTTCAGGACAAAGAAAGCAAGAAGGAGCCACGTTAGCAGCCACGTTAATCTAATTAACGTGACCACTAACGTGGAATGGGAACAAGCTTGTAGTGTTAATGGAAAAAGTGATCTCCAATAACGCCTTCGAAGCCATCGTAGCCAACGTTAGTTGCCACGTTAACTACATTAACGTGGTAGCTAACATAGAGGAAAAGAGGAGCTCCAACGTTAGTGGTAAAAGTGAATGCTACTAACGTTCTAAAAAGGGCACAATTAGCCACGTTAAGAGTCACGTTAATCCAATTAACGTGAACTCTAACGTGGGAGGAGAAAGCAATTGACAACGTTAGTGACACTCACCTTTGTCACTAACGTTGGGCTCAGCCAATAGTGCCCACGTTAGCGGTCACGTTAAGACCACTAACGTGAAGAGTAACGTAGAGCAAAGCATGATAGGCCAACGTTAGTGACACTCACCTTTGTCACTAGCGTTGGAGATGGCAATCACCACCACATTAGTGGTCACATTAATGCAATTAACGTGAGGCACTAATGTGGGAAGGATGGGTGTTTGGAGCGTTAGTGACAAAGGTAAGTGTCACTAACGCTCTCGAAGCTTAGGCATGCCGACGTTAAGGGCCACGTTAGTTACACTAACGTGGGGAAAAGAGGCAAAGAGCAACGTTATTGGAAAAGGTGAATGCCAATAACGTTTGCGAAGGACCAAGAGGCAACGTTAGTGGTCACGTTAGTGCCACTAACGTTGAAGTTAACGTGGATTATTTTGGTTTGGAACGTTAGTGAAAAAGGTGATCGTCACTAACTTCTCGAACCCACATTTTCACTTAACGTTAACACTACAAACGTCCTAACTAACGTCCACCCATGCCTAACTCACACTTTTTCTGCAAGCAAAGCTGAGCCCACGGAAGATTGTAACTGCTTCAACTCAAGATCAAAGGCCCATATCCAAGACTTGAAGAACTGACTAGAAGATCAAGAAGAGTAGTATATATAGGAGTAGTTTTGAACTAGAAGGGAGCTTGGCATTTTTGGAGAACAACACTTTGTATATTTACTTTTTTGCACTTTCTAGTTTGTTTGGAGGAATGTACTCTTTTCTACCATTTTCCATTTCCAGAGCTATAAACAACTAAACCCCCTTTCATTGGGTTAGGGAGCTCTGTTGTAATTTGATAGATCAATTATAGTTTTCATTCTTCTTCCTCTTTCTTTTCTCTTGGTTTACTAGAAAGCTTTCGATCTTAATTCAATTGGTTAGTTGTCTTGGAAAAGAAACTCTCCATAATTAGATCTCCTCTGAGCCTTGGAAAAGGGATGAAAAGATCATGCTAGAAATGCTTTCTCATGTTGGACCAAATTAGGGTTTGGACGGATATAGTGACATATAATCCTCCCAACACTTTGATTTGGAAATACATGTGGTATAATTAGTGACCATACTTCATCTCTTCCCCAATTAAATCAAGGAATTGAGTAATTGTTCAAGCTTAGAGAGATTGGGTTGCCAAGAAATTAGGATCCAATCACCTAAGATTGCCAAGGAGATCAATGAATGCATTGATTGAGGAAGAGATGAGAATGACTTGATCCGGAGAATGCAACATCTCCTAAGCCCAATGAATCTCCCATTTTTGATCTCACCCCTTCTCTTTACTTTCTGCCATTTATTTTCATGCTCATTTCCCCAAATCCCCATTTAAGATTCTGCACTTTACTTTCTGCAATTTACTTTCCCGCCATTTAATTTTCTGCAACTCTCAACTCAATTTCTGTTTAGCTCAACTAGCACATTTTTCCAACTAAAGTTGCTTGACCAATCAATCCCTGTGGGATTCGACCTCACTCTATTGTGAGTTTTTACTTGACGACAATTCGGTATACTTGCCAAAGGGAAATTTGTTGAGAGACAAGTTTCCGTGCATCATATTTTCAAATCTTTTTCAAACTAATTACTATTTCTTATCTTTTTCAAAACCACCTAACCACTTTGCCAATTCCAATTTTCAAAAATCACTAACCCTTTTTTCAAAAATCTTTCTAATTAACTACTTGTTTTAAATTCAAATTTTGAACACTCTCTCTCTTATCTCTTTCTATTTACTTGCTAACACTTCTCTTCTACTTATAATTCGAACCATCTCTCTCTCTTTCTCTGTGTTCGAATTCTTCTCATTATCTTTCTACCTCATTCCTCTATTCTTCTTTTCTTCTGACACATCAAGGAATCTCTATACTGTGACATAGAGGATTCCACTACTCCCTTTGTTCTCTTCTTTTTCATATAAGCAGAAACATGGATAAAAACATTCTTGTTGAAGCTGATCCTGAACCTGAAAGGATTTTGAAGAAGAAGCTAAGAGAAGCTAAAGTACAACACTCCGGAGAAGACCTTACAGAGAATTTCGAAAAAAAAGCAGACATGGCAGCCGAACCCAACAACAATGCCAGAGATGCAAGAAAGATGCTTGGTGACTATACTGCACTAACTTCCAACTTCTATGGAAGAAGCATCTCAATTCCTGCCATTGGAGCAAACAACTTTGAGTTTAAGCCTCAATTAGTTTCTCTAATACAGCAGAATTGTAAGTTTCATGGACTTCCATTGGAAGATCCTCATCAGTTCTTAGCTGAATTCTTGCAAATCTGTGATACTGTTAAGACCAATGGGGTTGATCCCAAGGTCTACAGACTTATGCTTTTTTCCAATGTTGTAAGAGACAGAGCTAGAACATGGTTGGACTCACAATCTAGAGAAAGCCTGAACTCTTGGGACAAGTTGGTTAATGCTTTCTTGACCAAATTCTTTCCACCTCAAAAGATGAGCAAGCTTAGAGTGGAAGTGCAAACCTTCAAATAGAAGGAAGGTAAATCCCTCTATGAAGCTTGGGAAAGATACAAGCAATTAACCAAAAGGTGTCCTTCTGACATGCTTCCAGAATGGAGCATCATATGCATATTCTATGATGGTCTATCTGAAATATCCAAGATGTCATTGGACCATTTTGTTGGTCGATCTCTTCATCTAAAAACCCCTGCAGAAGCCTAGGAACTCATTGAGATGGTTACAAATAACCAATTCATGTACACTTCTGAAAAAAATCCTGTGAATAATGGGATGACTCAGAAGAAAGGAGTTCTTGAGATTGATACTCTGAATGCCATATTGGCTCAGAACAAAATATTGACTCAGCAAGTCAATATGATTTTTCATAATCTGACTGGACTGCAAGCTGCATCTGGCAGTGCTAAAGAAGCCTCCTCTGAAGGAGAAGCTTATGACCCTGAGAATTCTGCAATAGAAGTTGTGAATACATGGGAGAATCATATGGAAACACCTATAATCCTTCATGGAAGAATCATCCAAATTTCTCATGGAAGGATCAACAGAAGCCTCAACAAGGCTTCAACAACAATAATGGTGAGAGAAATAGGTTTGGCAACAGCAAACCTTTTCCATCATCTTCTCAGCAACAGACAGAGAATTCTGAGCAAAGCCTCTCTGGCTTAGCAAACATAGTCTTTGATCTATCTAAGACCACTCTCAGTTTCATGAATGAAACAAGATCCTCTATCAGAAATTTGGAGGCACAAGTGGGTCAACTGAGTAAAAGAGTTACTGAAACTCCTCCTAGTACTCTCCCAAGCAATACAAAAGGGAATCCGAAAAGAGAGTGCAAGGCCATAACTATAACAAAAATGGCTGAACTTGGAGAGAGTGAAAAGATAGTGATTCTCAGTTAGGAAAACCTCAAGGGGCATCCACTGACCAACAAGGAATTCCCTATTGAGGAACCAAAGGAATCTAAGGCTCATACAGAGACCATAGAGATTCCACTGAACTTACTATTGTCATTTATGAGCTCTAATGAATACTCTTCATCTGAAGAGGACGAAGACACTGTTAAAGAGCAAGTTGCTCAGTATTTGGGAGCAATCATGAAGTTGAATGCCAAGTTATTTGGTATTGAGACTTGGGAGGATGAACCTTCATTGCTCATCAATAAACAGAATACATGGATTCAGTAGACACTGCCTCAAAAGAAACTGAATCCCAGAAAGTTCTTAATACCTTGCACCATAGGCACCATGACCTTTGAAAAGGTTCTGTGTGACCTGGGGTCAGGTATCAACCTAATGCCACTCTCTATAATGGAGAAACTAGGGATCTTTAAGGTATAAGCTTCAAAAATCTCACTAGAGATGGCAGACAAATCAATAAAATAGGCTTATGGACTTGTAGAGGATGTCTTAGTGAAGGTTGAAGGCCTTTACGTCCCTGCTGACTTCATAATCCTAGACACTGGGAGGGATGAGGATAAATCTATCATCCTTGGAAGACCCTTCCTAGCCACAACAAGGGCTGTGATTGATGTAGACAGAGGAGAGTTAGTTCTTCAATTGAATGAGGACTACCTTGTGTTCAAGACTCAAGGATCTTCTTCTGTAGACATGGAGAAGAAGCATGAAAAGCTTCTCTCAATACAGAGTCAGACAGAGCCCCCACACTCAACTTCTAAGTTTGGTGTTGGGAGGCCACAATCATGCTCTAAGCATCTGTGAAGCTCTGTAAGAGCTTCCTGTCAAGCTATTGACATTAAAGAAGCGCTTATTGGGAGGCAACCTAATTTTATTTATCTATATTAATTACTTTCTCATTTTTTACTTTCTAGTGTTCGTCTGTCTTCTTTAGGTTGATGATCATGTGAAGTCACAAAAATAGCTGCAGAATTAAAGCAGGAATCAAAAACAGCATAAAAAATAGTACATCCTAGAGAACGAGCTTACTGGCGTTTAAACGCCAGTAAGGCTAGCAAATTGGGCATTTAACGCCCAGTCTGGCACCATTCTGTGCATTAAACGCCATAAATGGCACACAGACTGGCGTTTAACGCCAGAAATGGTGTCTGGTGTCTGGCTGGTGTTAAACGCCAGTAAGGGTAGCAGAATGGGCGTTTAACGCCCAGTCTGGCAGTATTCTGTGCGTTAAACGCTAGAACTGACAGCCAGACTGGCGTTTAACGCCAGAAATGGGCAGTAACCTGGCGTTTAATGCCAGAAATGCCACACAAAGGGCGTTTAAATGACAGGAAAGTACAGGGATGAGAAATCCTTGACACCTCAGGATCTATGGCCCTACAGGATCCCTACCTACCCCAACTCATTCTCACTTCTCTTCACACCTTTCCATACCACTCTCCCCAAAAATAACCTCCACCAATCACCTCCATCTCCTCTATTTCTTTTTATTCTCCTCTTTTCTTTCTTCTTTTGCTCAAGGACGAGCAAATCTTTTAAGTTTGGTGTGGGAAAAAGCGTTGCTTTTTGTTTTTCCATAACCATTAATGGCACCTCAGACCGGAGAAATTTCTAGAAAGAGGAAAGGGAAGGAAATTGCTTCCACCTCCGAGTCATGGGAGATGGAGAGATTTATCTCAAAAGCCCATCACTACAAAGAGGATAGAGCAAATAAGCCCATCACTAGAAAGAGGATAAAGCAAACAAGAGAGCCCACTCATGGACCTCAACAAGAGCATGAGGAATTCCCTCATCAAGAAATCCCTAAGATGCCTCAAGGGATGCATTTCCCTCCATACAACTATTGGGAGCAACTAAGGATGGAGCACCAAGAGCACTAAGGATGGAGTTCCAATAAGGAGCAACAAAGGCAAGGAAGAGATATTAAGGAGCCCAAGCACTCCATAGGATCTTCAAGAGGAAGAACTAGCCGCCATCACTAAAGTGACCCGTTCTTTAAATTTTTGTTCTTATTTTTCTGTTTTTCAGTTTTTATGCTCTAAGTTTTGTCTATGTTTGTGTCTTTATTACATGATCATTAGTGTATAGTGTCTATGTCTTAAAGCTATGAGTGTTCTATGAATCCTTCACCTTTCTTAAATGAAAAATGTTTCTATTTGCAAAAGAACAAGAAGTACATGAATTTTGAATTCTATCTTGAAATTAGTTTAATTATTTTGATATGGTGGCAATACTTTTTATTTTCTGAATGAATGCTTGAATAGTGCATATTTTTTATAGTGAAGTTTATGAATGTTAAAATTGTTGACTCTTGAAAGAATAATGAAAAAAAAAGAGAAATGTTATTGATAATCTGAAAAATCATAAAATTGATTCTTGAAGCAAAAAAAAGCAGTGAAAAATACAAAGCTTGCGGAAAAAAAAGGCGAAAAAAAAGAAAGAAAAAGAAAAAGCAAGCAAAAAAATCCAATAGCCCTTTAAACCAAAAGGCAAGGGTAAAAAGGATCCAAGGTTTTGAGCATCAGTGGATAGGAGGGCCCAAAGGAATAAAATCCTGGCCTAAGCGGCTAAATCAAGTTGTCCCTAACCATGTGCTTGTGTCATGAAGGTCCAAGTGAAAAGCTTGGGACTGAGTGGTTAAAGTCGTGATCCAAAGCAAAAAGAGTGTGCTTAAGAACTCTGAGCACCTCTAACTGGGGACTCTAGCAAAGCTGAGTCACAATCTGAAAAAGTTCACCCAGTTATGTGTCTGTGGCATTTATGTATCCAGTGGTAATACTGGAAAACAAGATGCTTAGGGTCACGGCCAAGACTCATAAAGTAGCTATGTTCAAGAATCAACATACTAAAATAGAAAAATCAATAACACTATCTGAATTCTGAGTTTCTATGGATGCCAATCATTCTGAACTTCAAAGGATAAAGTGAGATGCCAAAACTGTTTAGAAGCAAAAAGCTACTAGTCCCCCTCATCTAATTGGAACTAACCTTCATTGATATTTTGAGATTTATTGTATATTCTCTTCTTTTTATCCTATTTTGTTTTCAATTGCTTGGGGACAAGCAACAATTTAAGGTTGGTGTTGTGATGAGCGGATAATTTATACGCTTTTTAGCATTATTTTTAGGTAGTTTCTAGTATGTTTTTGTTATTTTTTTGTATATTTTTGTTAGTTTTTATGCAAAATTCACATTTCTGGACTTTACTATGAGTTTGTGTGTTTTTCTGTGATTTCAGGTATTTTCTGGCTGAAATTGAGGGACCTGAGCAAAAATCTGATTCAGAGGCTGAGAAAGGACTACAGATGTTGTTGGATTCTGACCTCCCTGCACTCGAGGTGTATTTTTTGGAGCTACAGAAACCCAATTGGCACTCTCTCAATTGCATTGGAAAGTAGACATCTTGGGCTTTCCAGCAATGTATAATAGTCAATACTTTGCCCGAGATTTGATGGCCCAAACCGGCGTACAAACGCCCACCTGAGACCTTTTTCTGGCATAAGGCGCCCAAACTAGCACCAGAACTGGAGTTAAACGCCCAAACTGGCACCCAAGCTGGCATTTAACTCCAAGAAGAACCTATGCACGTGAAAGCTTCAAAGCTCAGCCCAAACACACACCAAGTGGGCCCTGGAAGTGGATTTCTGCACTATCTGCACTTAGTTACTCATTTTCTGTAAACCTAGTTTACTAGTTTAGTATAAATAGCACTTTCTACTATTGTATAAAGGTCTTCTTTCCCTGTTTTTGAATTCTTATGCCATTTGGGAGGCTGGCCATTCGGCCATGCCTAGACCTTTTGTTCTTATGTATTTTCAACGGTGGAGTTTCTACACCTCATAGATTAAGGTGAGGAGCTCTGCTGTTCCTCATGAATTAATGCAAGTACTATTGTTTTTCCTTCAATTCACATCTACTTCTTCTCCAAGATATACTCTTGTACTTAATTCAGTTAAGTCAGACTGAAGGGGTGACCCGTGACAATCACCCACTATCTTCAGTACTCGCTTAGCCAAGATCCGCGTGCCTGACAACCACAAAGCGGTCTACATGATGTTCAACGTAGTCATTGGATGCCAGCTGGAGTATATTCTCTTGGGTCTCTGATCCATGCGTTTGACTAGCATCTCCTGACAATAGAGCATTCAAATCAGTGAGATTAGAACCTTCGTGGTATAGGCTAGAAACAATTGGCAGCATTCCTGAGATCCGAAAAGTCTAAACCTTGTCTATGGTATTCCGAGTAGGATCTGGGAGGGGATGAATGTGACTAGCTTCAAACTCGCGACTGTTGGGCGCAGTGACAGTGCACAAAAGGATCAATGGATCTTATTCCGACACAAGTGAGAACCGACAGATGATTAGCCCTGCGGTGAGAACTGTAGCCGAACCATTTCATTGAGAGGACGGATGGTAGTCATTGACAATGGTGATCCACTAACTTACAGCTTGCCATGGAAGGGAGTGCGCATGATTGGATGGAAGCAATGGGGAAGTAGAGGTTCAAAAGCAACAAAGCATCTCCAAACGCTTATCTGAAATTCCCACCAATGAATTACATAAGTATCTCTATTTTATTCTATGTTTTATTTATCTGTTAATTATCAAAATCTCATAACCATTTGAATCCGCCTGACTGAGATTTACAAGATGACCATAGCTTGCTTCAAGCCGACAATCTCCATGGGATCGATCCTTACTCACGTAAGGTATTACTTGGACGATCCAGTACACTTGCTGGTTAGTTGTGCGGAGTTGTGAAAAGTGTGATCACAATTTCGTGCACCACTCGTCTAACTTTATCCCTGTCATTTGGATCATAATTTGAAATTTTGGGTCGTTGTCCAGGATCAGCTACCAGACTTTCCACATTGAATTACTTCTTTTTATTAGAAGAGACTAATGGAGTGACTTCAGATTCTAGTGGTAGCTTTCTTTTGAAATATTTTTCCATTACTATTTCTAAAAATAAAAAATATATATTCTAAATTAGTAAATTGATCAATTCACTTTAAAAATTTATATGCAACATAATTACATATAATAGAATAGAACGAAATATAAATAAATAAATAATAAGAATCACTAAATTGAGAATAAAATAAAATATATAAATTCATGAAGAGAATTAATAATAGATTAATACCTAAATTATAATTGTTTGAATTAAAATTTGCAATTGAAAATATCAAAAAGAGAAACAATGAAATTGAAAGATACATAGGGTTATAGAGAGCTATACAAAACAAAATAGAGAATTTAAAATTTACCTGTTGATGAAGCAAAGATGACCACTAGATAAAGAATAGAAAAAGAAGGTTGAAAATATGAAACTAAGAAGAGGATTTAAGAGAATAAATGAGTGATGGCTAGGATTTGAGAATAGAAGAAGACTAAATTTGATTAGGTTAACTAATAGTCAAAATAATAAAAAGATAAAATGGGTTTGGAGCTTTTAATAATTGGGCTTAGTTTATTTGTAGTGGGGTCATTTAAAATTTAAAATGGGGGCATATTATATATAATTTTGTTTAAAAATATGAAATCAGAGTGAGGGCAAGTGCCCTCCCATCATTATGCTTCGGTTCGTGCCTGTCAGTGATTATTGTTCGTCTTTTGAATCTTTTAAAAACCAACAACTAGTCATCCAAAAACCTTTTTCGAAAATCAATATTTAAATATCCAGAAATCCAAAACCTTTATTTTCTTATAAGAAAATCAAATGCTGAAACCAACCACGCAATCAATCAACATAGTTATCAATTCAGCACCAAAGCCCATTCTTAAAAGTAGCACACCACGACAAACATGAGCAAAACAGACAAGAAAAGCACAGGTTTAGCTAGCAGTTACAGCAAATAATTCAGGTAGCAGTCAATAACAGTTTAACAATTAGGCAAACCAAAACAAATTCAAACCCAAGCAAAGCATACAAATGCATATGATGCATGCCTGTCTTATGGCTAATGAGCTCATCTGTCGGTTATACAGCCAACCCGACAAGTCTGGTTTGCTAAACCCTTGGATTGTCCCCCGATGCGCATCCCCATGAATCTATGCATAGCTTTTTCTCATATATATATATATATATATATATATATATCAAATCGCTCAATGGGGGTACCATTCCCGGGACTTTATAAGTGCCCGGTCACCCTTACATCATAGGGTCAACAGAGTATCAAGTCTCAACCTGGAGCAAGTTGTGGCAAGCCACTGCGTCTACCCAGAAAAACTCGTGTCTCAGATAATTCAAATAAATAAGCCATATGAATATTTCATTCATAATTCATCAATATCCATATCATCCTCAATATCATCATTATTCATCAATTTATATCTCATTTCCAAATTCATTCAGCAATCATACTTCAACCAATCCTCATCATCCTTCATTCAAATTCAATCATCGTCATCCATCTTCCCATTCCGTTCATCAACAATCTCTGTTCAAAACATAATTCATTCTTTTTTAAATAAATCAAACTTAAAACATATAATTTTTAAAATCAAATCTTTTTAAATAATTATCTCAAACGAATCTTCCAATTTTTTATAAAATTTTGACAGCATCTCTTCTAAAACTTGGACTCTACAACCCTTTTTGGGTCCCATCTAAACATTCCTCAAACCCTTCTTAACCATTTCCAAATCTCAATCGTTTTCCAAAATTCAACCAGTTCCAATATAAAATTATTTTCAAATCGAACCAATTCCAATAATAAATCTCTTTTCAAAATCAAACCGGCTCAAATATTAAATCATTTATAAAATCAGACTAACTCAAAATCAAAACGCTTCCAGAATCGATTTATTTTCATATCTCAAATCATTTTCAAAGTCGATTCATTTACATTACCAAATTAACTCCAAAAATAAGAAAAATCCACTTTCCATAATAACCAAGTAAATAACTTTTCAAACCAATTTCTTATCAATAACCGTACACCACTCAAATAATCAAGCAACCAATAATTCAGTCTACCAAACAACCACATCCACAAGACAAACATAATCATAGAAGTATATTTTTTTGCATCAATATCTATTTATAACAACTCTGTAATATAAAATAAATTTTAAGAAAAATCCCTACCTCAATTTAGTCAAAGCTCAGTAGTTAAATGCATCAATTCTTCTTCCGTTCATCACTTTTGTTTGGCTTATGATCTTTAGAGAGAGCAATTGCTTTACCAGCCTTTGATATTATAGTCCTAGAATCTCCAACATTAGCAACATAGAGATGGTTATCAATCAATACAGCGGTTGAAGCAATAGAGCTATCATCCCAGAAAGTGTCTTTTTTAGAATCCAGAAATCGAGAATCAGTCCCTTGATACGTTTCACTTATAGCCAATTTGGCATCAGTAAAAAATTTTGGATGCTTCATGAGATTATCAAAGAGATGCTCTTTCAAATACTCTGCAACACGAGAACCACCATGACCATCAAATATTCCAAAGAAGCATACTGAATGACCACCAATCTTCAATATTTTAATATCATAAAAATCCTTCATCGTTACTCTCTTCCCTCTGAAGCTTGAATACCCACAGCTAAGCCTTCCATCCTCACTTTTCCACCCTCCACTTGTAAACCGGCCATCATCATCTTTCTCTAGTATCATATCCACAAGGGAACAAGCACTTCTTGACACGGAACCCATATCCACCATCATCACTGTAAATATCTTAAATTGACGAGTAGGCAAATAAAAAATACTTGGGACAGCTTGCAAACTCCTCTTAGTGTTGTTTATTCTCACTCATTTGCTGCATACCATTCAAACGACCAACCAAGAAGACAGGGTTTCCGGTGGCAGTTTTCGACAACCACACCCGCAACGGCGCAGCTTCCAATAGAACCAAATAGAGTGGCAGTAACCTTCGAGTAACTCCGGTGAGCTTCATCAGCGGTGGTAAGAATGGCGGTCCCGACGGCCAGAAGCTCTAGCAGCGGTGGTGAGATTCGGTGGCAGTGACGTAAACATCGTCTCCTTCCTCTCGTCACACTCCTCCTCCATCAGTCTCCTTCTCTCCGCGCACTCTCTCTCCTTGGCTCCACCATGGATGGCGGTGACTCTGGCTTGCGGTGAGGACGACGATGGTGACCTCAGCAGTGGCAGCGGCGGCAAGATGCGATGACAGTGGTGGCTTCTCCCCTGTGCGCGCTCTGCTCCTCCCTTGCATGGCTCTGGTTCGCGCTTCTCTTCCTCTAATGGCAACATATGACGGCGCGGATGCAGCTGCGGCGGCGACGGCTTCAGCCACGACGAGGACCGACGGAACAGCCCACCAGCTCCAGCGTGTCTTCCCTCTCTTCCTCTCTCTCGGATCTCACTTTCTCTTCTTCTTCCCCGATTCCCCTTTCTTCTCTCTTTTTCCTTCCTTTCTTTTTCCCCTTCTGTTTCCTTTCTTTCCCTTAAAGACCGTAGGTTTAGGGATTTAGGGTAATAGATTTAGGAATTAGGGTTTTGTGTATAAAATTTGGAGGTTTTGGATTAATTTGAAATCTAATTAAATCTCTAAAATTACTCTAAAATATTATTTATTGTATCAAAATACTAATTGATTTGAAATCAAATACTCTAATTAAAATTATAAGGTAATATAATTAATTTTTCTTTATTTATAAAAGTAATAGTATTAAATCCCAAAATCTCAATTATTTAAACCAAACCATATAAATTCTTATTATTTTATATTTGCTAAATTTTATTATTTAAATATAGAAAATAATTCGATAATTATAAAATCAAATAAAACCTTAAATTACTTTAAACTCAATTAATCAAAATTTGCTTTAATTATTTTTAATAAAATAATTTTTAAGATTAAAGTACTTAATGAATAAATAAATCAAAATTAGTTCTTAATAAGATTTTCTGAAATTTCTGGGTCTTATATGATTTGAGAACCCTTAGTGGTCAATCTGATACCCATTAACGCTAACTTACTACTAAGTCAATCAGTAGTTAGGTTGGGACTTGTGGGTTGATGTTGATCAAGCCTATTTGACGTACTTCAAGTATGGAAATAGACTTTTGACATACTTCAAGCATAGAAGTAGACTTGATGGGTTGGTCCCTCATAATTGTCAATACATGGTTTGTAGATAAGGATGGTGATCTCAATTCTCATGCCTTAGTCAAGAGTTCTTTGCTTTTTCTTTATTAGTTAATTGTCATTTACTTTCTTGTTATTTAATTTTCTTGTCAAATCATCAAATCAATCTCCCCTTTGTTCTTTTATAGCCAATAATTGATCATTTCATTGCAATTCATTGTGAGACGACCAGAGGTTTAAATACTTCCAGTCACTTTTTATTGGGGTTTGTATTTGTGACAAATAAATTAAAATTTTGATGGAGAATTTTTAGTTGGTTTGAGACTATGTTTACAACGAAATTTTTTTTTTCTATTGATAAAATTCTAGACCGACAATAATTCTTACATCACCTTTCAACCACCAAATCTTAACAAAATTTCACCAAAGCACAAAATCACTCAAAATCAAATCTCAAACATCAATTTATCAATCACACATTAAGAATATATTTAATTATTAAAAATTATCAAACCCTACCTTCGTATGGCAACCTTTAAACTAAAACACCAAAAAAACTTTTTGAACAAAAAATCAAAAAAAAAAGTCAAAATCGCTTACTCTACTTCTATGACTCACGTGGCCGAATTTTGCATGGAAGGACAATAACTCCACGTGTTGCTTCTCCCGATGAAAAGTAGTGCCGTTGTGAAAAGGACGAAGATACAAACTTTAATAGGAGTAGATTTTTTTTATCGAAATTATGAAGCTCAAAAAATCAGAGCTTGAAAGTTTACGGGTACTATGGAATCTTTCTCTCTCACTCATGGTCTCTCTCTTTTTTCTTTTGGTTCAGTGATTAATGAGGGAAGGAGAGATTAGTTAAATGAATGACGGTGGTGATGTGTCATAAAAGAGGCATGTGTCACACTATAAAATTATTGGGTTAATAATTCAAGTTATAATGATCTTAAATGGATAATTATAAAAGTTAGATGTATTAAAATACATATAATAATATATATGAAGATAAATATATATGAATTACTAATATAAATGACATTAATAACATGATGATTATAAAAAATAAAGATATATGATAAAATATTAACAACTTTAAATCCATCAAAGAATATTAATATTTACTCATACCAGTAAATTTTAAACTTAAAATATTAATTACCCAAATTAAATTATAAAATATTCATCATTAATAGATTACAAAAATTATAGTTTTAATTATGCAAAATATATTATTATAACAAAATTATATAATAATCTTAATTAATCCAAATTCAAATGGTAATAATTATAAAAATTAATTTAATTTTATCTATTAAAATAATTTTTAATAAATAGTTCAAACTAATAGAATAAATCATAATTAGTTTAAACTTCAATAATCATAAAAATTAATGTAGTTACTTTTAAGTTTTAATAAAATAGTCCTCTAAAGATAATAAATCCATATTAATAAAATAAATCGTAAATAATCTATAATAGAAGCTTCGAAAATACAAATTGTTACAGCCATAGATCTATAGTCACGAATTTTTTTACCTATGTTCATGATTTCTATGGTCACAGTTATAGTGCTTAATTAAATTCTGACACTTTAGCCCATATTTTTTTATGGTGACCATAGATTACTGTTACTCTATAGTCACGCATAAAAACCATGACCATAGCATGCTATATGGTCACGGTTTTAGTGTGACCATAGCTTATCTATGATCACTCTGTTTTAAAACCGTGACTATAGCCTACTCCATAGTTGTCAGAACCGAATCGGTAATCGAACCGGTAAGGTTACTGGGTCATTGAGTCACTGGTTCAACCGGTGAATCACTGGTCAAACCAGTTAACTCGGTATAATTAAATAATTATATAAAATTTAATTATTTTTTTATTATTAGTATTTTTATTTTTGTTTTTATAAAAATAATTATCATTTTTAAATTTTAATACTTTATTAATTAGTTTATATTTATTTTATTATTATATTATTATAGGTGAAAAGTCACATAAAATTGTTTTTTTTTATGAAGTTGATATTTAAGAATCGTCAGATGATTTGACTAGTTTAACTAAATATCATCTAGCGAGTTTTAACTATCAATTTCATATAAAGACAAAAAACAAAATAATATATTAAAAAAATAATATTAATAGATATCATATAATCATGAAAAGAAAAAATAAATTGTGATTAATTAAATTTTTTGTTTATCTTTTTAACTTGTATATATTTAATAAAATTTATAGTCAAATAAAATGTAATTGATTTAAAAATGAGAGACTTTGAAATTAAAATAAATTAAATATATGTGAAAAGAAAGAATGCTATATGTATTATAATTTGTATATTAATTTATGAGAATTACTCCAGCTTGGTGGTAGAAGCATGTTGGAGGGTTTAGAGCACGGTGGAGTTGCAGATTGCTGGTCCACTGTACATTCACCTTTAACGTTGATCGAGCGGCTCGAACCGGTTTTCACCGGTTCACATCAAGTTTGACCAGTTCGTACTTGTTCTCTACCTTAAACGGTCGCAAGCTTGGACCGGACCAGTATTAGGTTCAGTTTACCGATTTTTCAATTGAACCGGCCGGTCTGGTCTGGTTCTGACAACTATGGCCTACTCTATCGTCACTCCTGTTTTAAACCGTGACCATAGCCTAATCTATGGCTACGGTTTTAGCATGACCATAGCTTATCTATGGTCACCCTATTTTAAAACCGTGACCATAGCTTACTCTATGGTTTCCCTTTTATAAAACTATGACCGTAATCTATCTGTGGTCACGGTTTTAGCATGACCATAGCTTATCTATGGTCACTCTATTTTAAAATTGTGATCATACCTTATTCTATAGTCATCCTTTTGTAAAACCGTGACCATAGCCTTAACTATGACCACGATTTTAGCGTGACCCAGGTCACCCTTTTGTAAAACCGTGACTATAACCTTATCTATGGTCACAGTTTTAGCGTGACCATAGCTTATCTATTGTCACCCTTTTGTAAAACTGTGACCATAGGCTAATCTATGGTCACGGTTTTAGCATGACAATAGCTTATCTATGGTCACCATATTTTAAAACTATGACCATAGCTTACTCTATGGTTACCCTTTTGTAAAATCGTGACCATAGTATAACAACCCGAGTTTTTGAAAATTAAATAATGATTTATTTATGATTTATTGTATTTGTTGATAATTTTATTTTAAGAAAATTATTTTTCTAAAAGTAATTAAATTAAATTTTATGATACTTTGAGTTTAAAATCAATTAGAATTTATAAATTTTTTTAAATAATTGAATATTTTTTATATTAGGGATTTAAAGTTTTAGTAATTGAAAATAATGAGAGTTTTATATAATTTAAATTGAATAATTAAAAGTTTTGATTAATTTTCTGAACTAAAAGAAAATTTATTTATTTATCTCTAATTTTAAATTAGAATACTTAATTAAAAATAAATTGTAAGTTGAAAAATAAATAGTATTCTTAAAGTTAATTATATTGGATTAAATTTTATTTTAAATTAATACTTTATCCAAACTCTAATTTTACCTAACTCTAACTCACCACCACTCATCCCTTTAACCCTAACCCCCTTACCTCTTCACGCTACTCTCTAACCCTAACACACAAAATACACGCACACTTTTCAAAAACAGAAACAGAGAGGAAGATGTGATGCAAAGGGAAGAAAGAAAGGGAAGAGAGAAGAGGAAAAAACTTAGCGGGAAAGAGGGAAGAGAGATAGCACGAAGAGCAGAGGAGAGAGAGGATGGAGACCAGTAGAGAAAGATGGAAGAGTCGCGTTCTGCACCGTCCAACCGGAACCATCACCGCTGAACCGCCGTCGTGCCGTCGTCAAGCCCGAGTCAAAGAGAAAGGGAGGCATGGAGTCAGTGTCTCACAGAGAGGAACGCGAAGCACGGGCCTCCATGTCACGCCACCGATCTGTCACCGTTGCTGCTGGGTTCTCATTGCCGCCGTCCATGGAGAGCCATCACCATTCATCACTGTCCAGTCACCATTGCCGCTGCCGGAGGAGAAACATGCAAAGAGATAACGCAACAATGGAGAGAGGGAGGTGCGGTGGTTGATGTTGGTGCTGTTGCATGCGAGAAAGAAGGGCCAGTACGCTATCTCAAAGCCCCTGCGTCACCACCGGAGCTTCCTGCCACCATTCTACCCGTGGAATGTCATCATCGGAGCTGCAGCTGCTCTATTCTTTGGATTCTTCTCTAAGTACAACATGTTGTCTTACTTCGAAACTCTTATATACCATCACTGTAGCAGTTATATTTTATTAAGTTTTATTAAGTTTTAGTATGTTTTAGTGCAAAATTCACCTTTTGGATGCTACTTTGAGTTTTTGTGTTTTTCTTATGATTTCAGGTGATTTTTGGTGAAATTGGCAAGTTTTGGCAAAGTATGATTCAGCGGCAAAGAAAGAATAGCAGATGTTGTCAAATCCTCACCTCTATACATTCTAACGAGTATATCTTGAGTTACAGAGGTCCAATTGACATGCTCTCAACGACGTTGGAAAGATAACTTTCAGAGCTTTCCAGAAATATATAATAGTATATACTTTTCATTGGAAATGTTTGCCCAAAACGGGCGTTGAATGCCCAACTTACTCCTAAGACTGGAGTTCAACGTCCAACTCAAAGAGGAGTAAGCCCAGCGTTGAACGCCCAAGACTAGAGTTCAACACCACCCAGGGAGCAAGGAAACAGCACGCTCACCCCCTAATGGGCATTCAACGCCCAGAAGCCCAAGTTGTACGCTAGGCATACGAAGCACATGACCAAAGTGGATTTTAGCACTTCTTAACTTATTTTATTTTCTTTTTGTAATTTTTAATTAAGAACAATATCTTTTAGGTTTAGTCTTAGAATTTTTACTATAAATAAGGGACTTCCTTCCTCCTGATGATCATGCCTCCCAGGAGGGGAGAAGTACAGACACATTACATTACACCTTCTTATCTGTTTTCTTTGTAAAGCATGAGCAACTAAACCTCCTAAGTTAAGGATAGGAGCTCTGCTCATTCCCATGGATTAATATTATTACTTTTTTACTCTAATATATGTTTAGTTCCTTTTTATGATGTATTGTCGTTCTTCATCTTTATGGATCTGGGATGAAACGAGAGTATGACCCCTTATTCTACATGAGCTCTTGCGAAGCCTTAGCCGGATAGTATGAGCAACAGCTTAAGAATACATCACAGGCAGGCACGGACCTAAGTGTTAGAGTAGGGGGGCACTTGCCCCCACTCCCATTTCAATTTAAAATATATATATATATATATATATATATATATATATATATATATAATATTTTTATTTTAAATTTTAAATGATTTCATTATAAATAAATTAAACCTAATTATTTAAAATTCCAAATCCATTTTATCTTTTTATCATTTTGACTATTAGTTAACCTAATTAAATTTAGTATTTTTTCATTCTCAAATTTCAGCCGTCACTACTCTTTTATTCTCTTAAACTGTCTTCTTAATTTGATATTTTTAACCTTCTTTTTTTATTTCTTTTTTAGTGGTCATCTTCTTTTTATCAAAAGATAAATTTTAAATATTTTTTATATAATTCTCTATGACTCTATGTATCTTTTAATTTTATTATTTTTCTTTTTGATATTTTCAATTATAAATTTTAATTCAAACAATTATAGTTTAGGTATTAATCAAATTTTTTTTCTTTTCATAAATTTATATATTTTATTTTATTCTCAATTTAGTGATCCTTATTATTTATTTGTTTATCTTTCGTTCTATTTTATTATATGTAATTATGTTGCATATAAATTTCTAAAGTCAATTGATCAATTTACTCATTTAGAATATATATTCTTTTATTTTTAGAAATAGCAATGAAAAAATATTTTTCGTCTTATTTTATTATATGTAATTTTATTTTTTTGTATTCGAATAATTAATGTGCACTTTAATTTTATGTTTTTAAATTTGGATTAATATATCTTTTGATAGTAATGTATATTATTTTGTCCCCCTAACATAAATTTTCTGGGTCTGTCACTGATCACAGGTTCCAACAAGTTATTTGGGCTAATTGGGATACGTGACATGAAATCTCGTTAGTCATGGGTAATTGAGGTCTCTATGGCATTATGGCTAGAATAATGAGCATCATTCTCCAATCCAAAAGATCTGACCTTGTCTGTGGCGTTTTGAGTAAGATCACCAGAGATTGAATTGCGTGAGTTTCACCCTCGTTCATATTGAATGACCATTAGCACCGGTGTTTGATGTGGATCAGAGGAGATTAAAGACCACTAGCCTCGGCTTTAATCACTTACAGCCTTGCCATTAAATAAATCACTCATTATTAAAGTAGTTAGTAAAAAGTATTAATCCGAAAGAACAAGCATCTCCAAGGTCTTAACTGATTTTCTATCATTGTTTCTACACCAATTCGGTATTACTTTTTTTATTATTCTATTTTATGCGCAGACAACAACTACTACATGTTCTATTCGCATGACTAAGTAAAATATAAATTACTTATAAAATATACATATAATTTTTCATTACTTATAAATTACTAGAATTATAGTTTTAATTATGTAAAATATTTTATAATAAAATAATTTCTAAAAATAAGGAATTCCAATTCATAAAATAAATTATAACTTATTCATATTTAGATTTTAAAAAATGTGGGTTGTCACAATGTAGATTAGGGAGCAGATTGTGATGATAGAAAACCTGTAACCGAATATGTGTCTACTTAGGAACTAATTTGATATCATGGAACAGCAATCAACAACATGCTATGAGCAGGTCAAGTATGAAAACTGAGTTTCGAGCTCTAGCAGCTACCTAGGCAAATTTCTTGTATCCCAAAGTGTTTGATTACTTGCAACCAATCCCATCTTGCATAGTAAGTCAAAAAACTTAGAACTAGACTTTCATTTTGTAAGGGGCAAGTCACTACTCAAAAGTTATTTGCTATTATGCTAAGTTGCTATATATAAAATCCTTATATCCCAATTCAGATCAAGTGTAATTCACCCATTCCAAGTATTCAATACAAGATTATATTCATTTCTCTCTCAAATATCTAGATTTGATTCATTCTTTTCTTGCAATCATATTTTTCTTATACCATATTCATCAACTCCTTTGAAAACTTAACAGTTTTTTATAAAATAAATTGTTGTATAATAAGTTTTTCAAAAAAAATGTATTATATGATAAAATGTTATTTAAGTTGCATATGAAAAATATATGAAAAATTAGTAAGTTAAAAAAAAGATTAGTCTATGAACCACTTTAATTTAAACTAAACTAAGTCGCTTAGCAAAATTCAGAAATTAATTTAAGTCACTTAACAAAATTTAATGACTAAATTGAGTCATATGCAATAAACGCATATTAATAATACATAGAGAAATCATGTTATGACATAAAGAAAAATTATATTCTATTACGTAATATCACCATCTATGTCAGTATATTACGTGTCATTAAACATAGCATTCTATTATATTTGGTTGAATCAAATTCTGATATGCAGTACTGATAATCCATATCAGCATCTCAATCATATTAATACGTGTTTATTAAAAATAATTGAGGAACTAACATGAGTCATAAATATAACTTTTAGAAACTAAATTAAATAAATTAAATTTTTAGAGACTAATTTAAAATACAAGTATAATTTCAGTGAACAATTTGAGTAATAATTTTGTCTTTCAAATTGAATTTTCGCTTTTGAGCTGAATCACATCCCAGGGAATAGGGATTACACTCCTAAAACGGTAATTGAAATATTGAGTAGCAAAATTGACCATTCGCGAATTTAGCACAACAAAATAACAATAGAATCTTGTAAGAACTAATAGCCGATTAACCGTGTTCATAGGAGTCACTGTCGGGGAAAAAGATGCAAATAATGTGTGTCCCTATTCAATACACACATTCATATCCGCTATATATATATATCCTCGAAACCTAGCACCCGAAAATCCCATTCTTCTAAGTTTCACAACAGAAAAATCTCAAAAGCGGAAATACACAACAAACGCAGAAGTCAAAAACAACAGAAAAACTCAGAGATTCATCACAAGTAGCGCTTCAGCTTCATACATGGGCTTTCCAACCAACGGCGCCGGAGCTAACAAGCCCCTCAAGTTCCTCCTGTACGGTAAAACGGGCTGGATAGGGGGCCTGCTGGGGGACCTCTGCCGGGCCCAGGGGATAGACTTCTCCTACGGGTCGGGACGACTGGAAAACAGGGCTTCCCTTGAGGCGGACATAGCGGCGGCGAAGCCCACGCACGTGTTGAACGCGGCGGGTGTGACGGGACGGCCCAACGTGGACTGGTGTGAATCACACAAGGTGGAGACTATACGGGCCAACGTGGTCGGAACCCTGACGCTTGCTGACGTGTGCCGCGAGAATGGTTTGTTGTTGGTTAATTTTGCCACGGGATGCATCTTTGAATATGATAAGGATCATCCTCTTGGATCTGGTATTGGATTCAAGGAAGAGGATACTCCTAATTTCATTGGATCCTTCTACTCCAAGACCAAGGCCATGGTATATATACCTATCTTTTCTCTCTTAACTTCTGGCAATTTTTTTCATAGAAGAGATCTGTTCATACTTGGTAAGTTCTAATGTCATCTTAGCTTTTGTAATTGAGAAATGTTAGGGTGCCAATACCTTTTATTGATACAAGCCAAACAACACCTTATTTTTATATTATTAGGATTAGAGTTTAGAATTTAAAATTTAGTACTTAAAGATTTAATTTAAAGTGTTAGTAAAAAATGATATATTTTGTTGGTCATGTATTCATGTTGCATGAATGGGGTCGTTTTGACACTTGATTAGAAATTTAAGTTGAGAATCACTTGTACAGTCACATGTTTTAGTTACTCTTTCGAGCAATGTCACACATGTTATGTTTGTTTTATCATCTTGTTATGTATGTATATGTGGACCCTCCGCAGTAATAGCTACTTGGCTAGTGTTTCGGAACAAAGTGGTGTTTGTTGTGTTGTGTTTCAAACTTCAATCCAACAGTGTCTAAATCTAACTCTCACACTAAGTAGGTGTATTTGCACAATTGCCCAAGAAAAAGAAAATGTTTTGGTTGTCAAATTACCACTTAACCAATGTTTTATTCATAGATGTAGCTCAGTTTGCAAAAAAACACAAGAAAGAAGGGCAAAAAGTGTAAATGGAAAAAGCAATTGCCTATATAACTTAGGATAATGCTAATTTGACAGCCACAACATTTCTATTATGAAACATTGGTTTAGGCTAGTATACTTATTTACCCTGTTTCACCTTGTATGTTGCAGGTAGAAGATCTGCTGAGAAACTATGATAATGTATGTACCTTGCGAGTTAGGATGCCTATCTCCTCTGATTTATCAAACCCACGGAACTTCATCACGAAGATAACTCGGTATGACAAGGTTGTGGACATTCCGAATTCGATGACCATACTGGACGAACTACTCCCCATCTCCATAGAGATGGCAAAGAGGAACCTCACCGGAATATGGAACTTCACAAACCCGGGTGTGGTGAGCCACAACGAAGTCCTACAGATGTACAAAGACTACATTGACCCCAACTTCTCATGGAAGAACTTCGAACTCGAGGAACAGGCCAAGGTCATCGTTGCACCTAGAAGCAACAATGAGCTTGATACAACTAAGTTGAAGAATATGTTCCCGGAACTCTTGTCTATTAAGGAGTCCCTTGTCAAGTATGTCTTCCAGCCAAATCGAAAGGTCAATGCTTGATTAAGCATGCATCAATAGGTATGAACATGAGTTCACATTTCATTTTGGTAAGCAAATGCAGGAAAATAAGAGAACCAAAGTAACTCTGAGAAAAGGGTTCCCATTTTTTGGCATTAGTATTGATTGCAGTTTGTGTGGATGCTGTGTAGATGTATGGCCTTCTACTCCTTCCATTTGCTTGGTGCATATATTTTTATGTTGTATTCTATTTTGTATTAATAGTACTATATATACTCATTATTTAATGGGAGTTGTTTACAAACACTGAATTAGATTTTGAGCTTCGAGCTCATTGTGATTGTAATGACTCAGAATGAATAGTGATCCAATTGGATTCAATAGTAAATTTTTGGTTCATTCAAACGCTATAAATGGATGTTTGGAAGACACTAGTGTAGTGTCTTTACTATAGCTGCAATAGATCTTTAATGGTCAAAATTTGATTGAGTCAATAATATAGAGAAACAGCTTTCATCATGAGTTATTATAGGGATAAGAAAAGTGATTAGCCATACAAGAAAGCTTAAGGTAATTAACTTTGTGCAACCCCATAACAAGTAGCAAGCAGTTAATCACCGACACTTTTTGGGAAGGAAAATGTTTGGTAATCAAATAAAAGTTAGCCAAAAAAAAACCAAAACTTTCCATATTTGACATTATTTATTATTGGATGAGTGACATTTATTAATTAAATCAGTAACATTTGAATATAACACCCTCACGCGCATGAATTCATGTATGGCATTAATAATGATAACAGGAGGTGCATTACCATTTTTAAATTGTATCAATTTCATTAATAGTAATAACGATATAGATATTATATAATAATATTTAATTGTAACATTTTATTCTTGATCCTTTTAATTTTGTTTTCTATCAAACATTTTTTAATAGATTTTTTTTATTTTTCTTTTTATTTATAACCCTTTTCAAGTTAACCACTTTATTATTTTTTTTCTATTTTTATAAAATTTATACAAATGCTAACGAGACATAGTTGTAAATTAATTTAATATTTTAATTATTATTTATATGTATATTTATTTATTATTTTTAATCTAATCACATAAAAATAATATTTAATATTTATTTCATAATTTTCTTTCATATTCATATTTTATTTTTTATTTATAACATTCTATATAAAAATGATGGGTTGTATAACGAAATTAATTTAATATTTTTGGCATAGCTTTATAATTTTATACCTATAATTATATATTTATTATATTTAATATTATACAATTTTAAAATACATATTATTATTATTATTATTATTATTATTATTATTATTATTATTATTATTATTATTATTATTATTATTATTATATGTAATTAACAATAGTTTGAATATAGTATTTTGAATAGTTTAAATTATGTATATTTATTATTTATTATTTTACCATGAGAATCATCACGAGTGGTCACATAAAATTATTCTATAATATACAAATTTATTCTATAAAATAAGAAATTCAAGTTTAATATAACATCCTAAAATATTGATTCATAACATCCTAAAGAATAATCACTAAAATCATCTAAAAAACTTCAATTGTTAGCACTTAGCACAATATATATTACTAACACTTACTTCAATCATTGCTTTTTCTTTAGTCCTTTTGGCATCGATGGCTCAATTTTTATCTTTTCAAATTTATTTAAAGATCTTTAACTTCTAAAAATTATAACATCTATAATTTCTTATAAATAACATACACATTTTATTATATATAACATCTATAATATCATATATATATAATACATAATTTTTTAAATATATTAAATATTTATAATTTTATACATATAAAAATGCACATTAATTTGAACTTTTAATTCAACCATCAATTATTATTAATGCAATATACAATAAATTATATTGTCAATTTAAATTTTTTTTTTATTTATTCTGGTTTTGTTAGCATTATTAGCACTCATAAACCATCTTCTGTATTATAATTTCATTAAAATTCTTTTATCAATAATTCATATATAATTTGAAAAAAATAAATAAATATTTACAATTTTTTTCACTTGTCTTTTATGACACATATTTTTATTAGATATTTAATTCTTTTAATCAAATTGTAATTCTTGCTTATATCAATATATCTACAAGTGTTCTATTAATACTCATGTGGGAGGTTCTTGTTGATGAACGTGAATTTCTCCTCCGTGTCGCCGATCATGAATTTTTTCAGGTCCCCTTCCGGTTCCGGTCTGGGTTTGTCGTCTACTCTGGCGTCCAGATCAGCCAGGAACACGCCGGACGCCTCTTTTGATTTCTTCCTTAGGGAGAGGCTGGCGTTGTCGCAGGCGACCGCCGTCTCGAGATCCCCTCTTATGGACCCTATAGATCCATCATCGGTAACGAACTTCCTGACTAGCAGCTTCGTGTTGATTATCGCTTCAACGTCATTTATCGTCTTCCTTCCCAAGATGATATTGTAGGCGGTGGAATCTCGGAGGATCACGAACTCGGCCATTGCCGACCTTCGACCTTGAGTTTGTCCTACTGAGATCGGTAGGGATATTACTCCGTCAGGTTTGATGAAGTGGTCGCCCAATCCGATGACCCCGTGTTGGTGAGTCGTCAGATCGGCGTCCCTTAGCCCCAGTGCGTCAAATACGTTGCGGAACATGATGTTTGAATCAGCCCCAGTGTCGACAAGGATGCGCTTGACGAGGCCGGTTCCCACTCTGGCCATAATGACCATGGGAGGATTTTCTGGGGCGTCGTCGAACCATTGGTCTTCCGGGCCGAACGAAATAGATGGAGGCTTTTTAGGGTTTCGCACCAACGAGGAGGAGATCGCCAAGACCTTTGCATCCTTCTTGTGCGCCGATCGGGATTTTGGCGGGGTGTTTTTGGCCGTCACCACGTTTACCACAGTGAGGCCGTGGTCTCTATCTTCTGGCTCTTGTCGCCGCTTTGCCGAACGGGTTTTGCCTTCCTCATCTTGGTCGCGATAGCGTCTCCTCGGCTCTCTGATAAGATGAGAGAACGCTGCTAGTTTGCCTTCCCTTATTGCTTGCTCTAATGCATCCTTCAGGTCAAAGCAGTCCTGTGTTTGGTGACCGTAACCCTTGTGGTAGTCACAATAGAAGTTCTTATTTCCTCCTGTACGGTCCTTGAGTGGCCGGGGCTTCGGCAGGATTCCCTTCTCGGCTATTTGTTGATAAACTTCCATGATGGGGAGAGTGAACGGGGTGTAGTTGGCGAATTTTCCGACCCGGGGGAACGACCTGGGTGTCTTGCTTGGCGCTTCCTCCCTGGTTTGTTCCTTCAATCTTTCTCCGTTACCCTGCTGCCGAAATTGGTTGTAGCCGGACTGCCGTTTATTGGCAGCCACGACTCGGCTGACTTCCTCGTCGTTTGTATACTCTTTGGCTACCGTCTGGATCTCGTGCATCGTCCAAACTGGCTTCGTGGTAAGGTGCTTCCGAAAGTTTTCGTTGAGGAGGCCGTTGGTCAGGCAAAGGCTGGCCACCGAATCGGTTAGGCCGTCAATTTCCAAGCATTCGTCGTTGAACCGGTCCAGGTATTTCCTAGTCGACTCTTCCTGTCTCTGGGTTACCCCCAGAAGGTTGATCGGGTGCTTTGCCTTTGCTATTCGTGTTGTAAACTGGGCGAGGAATGCACGACTGATGTCCGAGAACCTGTGGATGGATCCCTGCGGTAAGCCGTTGAACCATTTGATCGCGGGTCCCGCGAGGGTTACCGGGAAAGCTCGGCACCTCACCTCGTCCCCTACTCCTTCTAGATTCATCCTTGCTTCAAAGGCCGTGAGGTGTTCTAGAGGGTCTTGAGTTCCATCGTACCTTATGTCCGTTGGTTTGTCGAAGTGCTTCGGCAACCGGACTTCGAGGATGGAATGGTGGAATGGGGTGGTGCCCATTATCACAGGTTGTCGTGTCCTGTTGGACCTCCCGTCTTCGCGATCTCGTGTTGTGCGGCGCGTTTCCCTGCCTCGGGAGTAGATTATCGTGTCATTCCATCTCCTCGGAATCGGAGATTCTTCCCGGGTGCTCTCCGCTTCCGTTCGGGATGCGGAGGTGCGTCGCAGACGGCTTCGGCAGGAGTCTCTTTCTTGGCTTTCGGAGGATGGGGTGTAGCTGGGATCGGTAGTTCGTCCGTCCCGCTCCTGGTCGGCCAATTGCCGCTCCAAGTTCTGGACCCTGTGACGCAGCTCTTGCATTATTATGGTGCTGTCGCCGCCCGTTCCTCCAAAGGGTCGTGTCCTCGTGTGTTGTCGGGGGGACCTTCGTCGTCCTCTTAGTGAGGCGATAGAGGCCGCCCCTTCCGCTCCGGCTCCTCGGCCTTGGTCTCCGGGACCCGGCACAACATCCATTGAGGCAGTCCCCACAGACGGCGCCAATGTTCGGTAGTCGGTTGCCGGACAGGTCGGTTGGTGGTTGGAAGGGGTGAGAACGCCTCGATTGCGGTCGTACTGGGCACGGATTTACCGTGTGGACGAGCTCCCGTTGTGAAAGGGAAAGGGGGGTGCCACCTACAAAGACACTCCGACGCCCTAGTCAGATAAAGTGCAGGCGGGGAAAATGACAGGGGAAAAGGTGACGTACCCTGGGGGAAGGGCAGGTCCTTCCCCATTTATACCGTGTCAGAGGTGGGCCCTGCAAAGACAGGCCCATTTTCCTCGAAGCTTCCCTGCAGCTGCTATGGAGAGCTGTCAAGGACACGTGTCCGGGTCGCATAGTGGATTACGCGTGGCCGACCGTTCGAGTCGAGTACTCAATGGGTCGGGTCGACCCGCGAGCTGCCTGGGCCGGGCCGTAACACATACATTAACAAATCATAACATCTCAACTTTTTTTTTTGAGAATGAATTTTTTTAGTAGAGATTTTAGTTTATTTTATTTAAAATAAACAAATATATTTAAAAATGTAATTACAAGAGAGAAAGAAAAAAACCGAGATTTGTGCATATAATTTGGCATTTCTTTTTTTTACAAATTTCAAACAATAAATATTTTGGGAAAGAGTTAATATGCATTTATTAAAATTTTTATTAGGGATGTGATAGACGCGCCATTATTATATGGTATTAGGTTTAGAGTGCAATTCTTTACCATCGATACTTATATGAAGAATTTAATTAATTGTCAGTTGATTATTTGTTAAATTTTTTGGTTACGTTGCATCAACGTAGTATTAATATTTTTTAATATAATTATTTTTATATAATTAAGATAATATACAAATTTTTTAATATTATATTCACTTTTTCATGAATATATATTATGTAAAATGATAATGAGCAAATCGAGATTTAAACATATCTTTTGTTTGTATCTCAAAATATCTTGTTATAAAGAGAGAATCATATTCTATATAAATCCTTAATTTTCTTTAGAGTTTCATTTTGGTACGAGAAGATAGAGCAATTAGAACATATATCATATACCCAAATATTTTCAAATAAAAAATATTTGGCTGTTGGCCAAAAGATAATTGCAGAAGAGAAAATTAATGATAATTAGTTGGACTCAAACGAATAAGTGATGCGGCATGTAAAATCGCATGCCCCAAATAAAAATAGGAAGATTTATTCTTATAAGTAAGAGTCTAGCAATTTATTGGAGGCGTTTAATAAATGATGTTGCTAATCCATTTTATGTATGAACGTGAGCTACTAGATGTTCAACACTTATTCTTTTAGCCATACAATAAGTATAAAACATTTGGGAAGTGAATTCCCCAACATTATCAAGGCGAATTGCTTTGATTGGATTTTCTAAAAAATGTGATTTTTATCGAATAATTTGAGCAAGTAATCTTGCAAACTCCAGGTTGCGAGAAGACAATAAACACGCATGTGACCATCTCGAAAATGCGTCTATTAGGACCATTAAATATCTAAAGGATCTACATAGTGGATGAATTGATTCACATATATCTCCTTAAATTCTTTTTAGAAATTCAAAGGACTCAAATTTAATCTTTACTTATGATAATCTTACAATTAACTTTCCATGAGAACATGCAATACAGCAGAATTTACTAGATTGAAGAATTCTCTGACTCTTTAGTAAATATCCATAGAAGTTTTTAATAATTTTTCACATCATAGTTGTTCTAAGATGTCCTAATCGATCATGCTAAATTATGAATTTATTTGGACTAATAAATTTTTAATTTACAATATCATGTAATTCAATTGCACTGATTTTAGTATAGTATAATCTAGAAGAAAGTGATGGTAACTTTTTTAATATAATATTTTTATTTAAATCATGAGTTGTAATATATAAGTATTCATGATTTTTCTCATTCGTTATTTCAATATGATTTTTCTCATGGTATTAACGCATTCTTCTTTTGATAAGAAATAAGTAAAATATATATTACTTTTGAAAATGGTATGCAAACTTGCACTATTCACAAGACAAATATCTTCATCATATGTTCTTGTCATTTTTTTCAAAGACGAATAATAATAATAATAATAATAATAACAACAACAACAATAATAATAATAACAATAATAATAATAATAATAATAATAAATAAAGGTGTATGCGCAGTAAAATTATATTCCTGAATAATTAAAACTTGACATATTTAATGATTTTAAAGTTTTTAAACATAAACATTAATATTTTATTAAATATTATTTATATATCATACTTAAAATTTAAATACATAAAAAATAAAGTTTAACAATAAATTTTTTTACATTATTTTATGACATAAGTACTTAACGAACTCAAATATTAAATTTTTTTATCATTGATTAAATGGTTAATATTTCTTTCAGAATTCTCAAAGAAATCAGATACTTTATAATGAGTGATATAATTTTCAATATCTTTGAAAAATAAATTTTGTCTCCTTTTCTTTGTCATTTTTTTTTCAAAGATGCTTGATAAAAGATCAACTAAGTACTTTGAGTACGATAGATATGTGACCAATGGCCCTTTCCATCGCAACAGAAATATTTATCTTCTGTTGATTTATTTTACTCATTAATTCTTTCTTTATTCCACTTCTAGTAAGATCCTTTCGTGTTATCAAAACCTTGCCATTTACTCTTTTTAGGGTTATGATTTGCAGCATTCGCTTCAAAAAATGGAACGGCGCCAGCTGGGCGCGCTTCATAATTTTTTAAGAGCAATTCATTGTTTTGCTCAGTAACAAGAAGACAAGAAATTAGATTATAATATTTTTTAAATTCTTTTTCTCAATACTGTTGTTACTGCTGTAGAAGCATATTCAAGGTATGAAAGGTCGAGAAAATTTTTTTTAATATGTCATTATCAATTATCTTTTCCCACATAGTTTCATTGGTGAGGTAATTTGGAACATTGCTGAATTCCTATAGATACAAATACATCCATTCATATAGAGTTTGAGAAAGTATCACTGTCTTTTGATGATTATACCTTTTTTCAAGGTTCTTTCAAAGATCTGCAGGATCTTTTAATGTGAGATATTCATTTTTCAATCCTTCGTTAAGATGACGATGAAGGAAGATCATAGTTTTGGCTTTATCCTTTTGAGATACTTTGTTTTCAACCTTAATGGTATCTTTAAAATCCATTGAATCAAAATGAATTTTGACATCTAATATTCATGATAAGTAATTATTTTTAAATATATTAAGAGCATTAAATTTAAAATGAGAGAATTTCGACATAATAAAAATTTATTATATATATCTTTCTGAAATTTGATTAGAGTGTTGTATTGATAACGTGATGTAAAATAATTAAATAAAAAAGAAAAAATAAATATAAAATAGAGAAGTATAAATATAAAATTCTAGTATTAATATTCTTAATATAGTTATTTATATATAATTGAAATAATACACAAATTTTTTAATATTATATTCACTCTTTCATGAATATATATTATGTAAGCAAAAATGTCTCATGTTATGTTGCTCTATTTATACACAAGTTTTTATTTTATTTTATGTCTCATGTTATGCTGTTCTGTTTAAAAAATTTTGCACTTTTACCATTCAAAGTTTGAACCATCCAAATAATTTTGATTGAAAAAATAAGTTATAGATGTTTAATTGATGGACATTTACATTGCAACAATATTAAGACAGTTCTTTTTAACTTTTGCATGTTGACCTGGTCTGTACTGTTTGAATGTATAATGATATATGTAATTAAAAATACGAAATCCTCCTCCATTATCTCAAAATTGAGGATGAGTTGCTGAGTTTCCTTAATTAAAGTAAAATTTCTAGTTATGTGTCCCAGTATAAACGATAGTTGTTTTGGATGCCTAAATTTTATGTACTGGCTTTAACTCTCAGACAGTGTATATAATAGGATGTTTTTTTATTTCGTATTTTCTTAAAGGTAAACTCAGATGCATTTAAAAATTGAGAAATATTAAAATAGTATTAGAATTTATTATTTTTCGTAATTATTTTTAGTTATTAACCAAATTTCTTTAGTTTAATAATCTAACAACATATTTTAGTCCATATTTTTAAATATTAATAGTTAATTATTGACAAAAAATAAAAAAATTTGATAATATTCTCTAGCATTTCTCTTAAAAGTTACATATTAGTTCTCGATAAATAAATATTCGAAGATTTATATTAATCTAAAAAAATAAAATATAAATTCCTAGTATTGATAATTTTTATTTAATTTTAATTTTAAAATAAACTTTATCAAAAAGATTTTAGAAAAAATTTTAATTTTTGGAGATAAATAATTTATTAGACTGTTATAGTTGTATTAAAAAAAATAAATGGTAAACAAATTGTTTATTGAACACAAAAAAATAAGAATAATAATTACAAATTAGTATTTATTATAAACTTAATTTTTTTATTTTCCCTTTTTTTACAATTTTTTTCATTTTCTATGTTTTTTTTTCCAGTAGCATTTTTTCTTTATTTTTGGTTTCAAGATATAAAATTATAGCAATGTCGAACAATTAAAAAGGTATAAAACGTGATATAGGCTAAATGAAAGTCCAAAAAATAGTGCCAAAAATGTCGAAAAGTCAAATAAAAAACATCTTGTTAATTAATAATAATTATTCCTGGTTAAAATAATATTCGTCATTACCAAAAATAATATCTTGGCCAGAGTGTTGACTTGTTGAAATGAATGAGTAGATACTTGTACTTCATACTTTCGTTACACTTCTACTATTTGAATATGGTAGAGTTGTTTTCGCATAGAATTGCGAGAAAAAGTTGCAAAGTCGTTGGAATCGTGGTTCTATCGCCGATCCATGTTTTGGGAAGAAAGTGGCCAGAGCTTGATTTCGTTGTCCAATGCAGAACCCAACCCAAATCCAAGGCACAATCTGTTAAGAAGAAGATGATGGAACTATATGTTTTCTTTCATTTTCACCTCTCTCAGTCTCTTTGCTTTTGAAGTCTAAAACCTAGGGGCTGATTAATTTAAACGTTTTTATTTTTATTTCAAAAAAATAGAACAAAGTTAAAAACGCTATTTTCAGTTTTTTCCATTTTAACTTTTGAAAATATTTTCAAACAAAAATATGGTGTTTCTGGTTTTGAGACAAAGGTTCGAATTTCTCTTAGTCATTTTTATAAGTTGTTTTATACTACATTTATCCAATGTATTTTGCTTGTTCTTTTCTGTTTTTGTTTTTTTTTTTTCTCTCTTTCTCTATATGTTTTGTTATTAGGATATCCATTATTTACCTCCAATTATACATACATCTCTAAAAAAAATAAAATTTTTTATTTTTTATTTCATTTCACTCTTTTAATTTTTTATTTTAGGCTTAATTTTTTATCTTTGAGTATATAGACAAGGTAATTAAAAAAATAGAGTTTTAACTAAAATTAAAATATGTATTTATTGAGTTTTATATTTGATTTAGTATTGAATACATATTCTCCAAATTAACATGTATTTATTAAATTTTTTATTTTTGACATTTTTATTTAAAAAAATAATTTTGTTATGAAAATAATTTTTTAAATTAACAATCAATTATAAAAGTATCGATAATAAAAATTACAAAAATACATAAAAACTTAAAAATTTTGACAAGAAAGTTGGCTTTTTGTTTTATTTTTTTAACTTTAATATTTATTTATTATTTTATTAATAAATTAGTTGTTAAAAAATTGTTTACATCAATAAATTTTAATATTATTTAATTGATTTATTTAGTATAAAAATAATTTTAGTTTTGATTTTTTTTGTTTCAACTGATATTTTTTATTGTTATATAGATCATAAGAAATATAAAACCAACTATATATATAAGAAATATTAATTTTTTTAAAATAGTATAATAAGATAGTAATTTATTTTATATTAATATTGTATAAAAATTAATTGTTAATTTAATAAAAAATTAAATAATTAAATAATTAAATAATACATTTAATAAAAATATAGTTTTATGATTTTAAACTATTAAAAATATATTTTAAAAACAAACTAACAAAATATATTTTTATTATTTTTGATACCTAAAAATATTTTTTTATATAAATTAATCGCATTTTTTATAATGCAAAAAAATTGAAAATGATTTTTATTTTTAAAAAATAAAAATAAAAATTATTTTCACAAATCAATCCGTCCCTTACTTTGTTTTATTTCTCTTTTTTTTTTTTTTTTTTATCACTATGATAGTTGTTGTTCTATTAAAAGAGGGTAAGAACATATTTAAAAATACGTTTATTGTTTTGAATAAAGAGAATAGGTGAATTAAATGATACAGATATAAGTTATAGATCGTGTTTTTAACTGACGTGTATAAAATGGAGTTACAAGAGTGACAAAAGGTGAGAAAATTAATCATGAGCCTGTCAAAGGTAAAGAGTGATAAGTAATAATAGTATATAAATTTCTAATTAAGGTATGCCGTTACCGTTTAATACTTTAACTTTTGAATATAAAATCCGAGAAATTAATAAATAATTAGTTAATAAATTAATTATTATTTAAAAAATTAAAAATTTATATTTGATAATTTAATGAGATAAAACTAATTAAAAAAAGAATTTTGACATTAATTTTAAAAAATTTAACTAAAAATTTAATCGAACAGACTAAACCAGTCAAATCGGATTTAAATCAGGCCTAAAGACCCAACCCAACCTGTTTATACAATGAGTTTTAGTTCATTTTCGTTCCTATGCATGTGAAGAACGCAGAAACACAAGAGGGAAGAAGATAGTAAGTTCCAAACCCTAACCCTTCACTAAATCTTATATAACTTTCAATTCGAAGTTCCGATCGCCACATCATTTGCGGCCACGCGTCTGCAGCGACGAATTCTATAAAGCCTGGTACTTAATTAGGTAAGAAAGCTACATTTTTAGTTTCTATTTTCTCTTCTCCAATTCAAAAATTTCATAGTTTTAGGTGTTGAGATTTTTGGTTAATTTGATATTTTAGAATCAAATTGACTTGAGGAATTAGTGGGATCTTTGCTTAATTAAGGTACATACAAGGTAAGGATCTTCAATCGTAATAAATCCCTTAGTTAATTGTATTTTTGGTATTGAGTGTGTATGTATGGATGCAATGATATGAAATAGGTGATGTATATCTGGTTTTAGAGCCTAATTGAGGAGATGAAAACTTAATTGGGAATTTTGGAGGTTGACTTTTGGTGGTGAAATTTGTGAACTTACTTAGTGGGTTGTTCTTGGGTTATACGAAAAAATCGGTCAATGTATGATTTTGGTTTCTCGTATTTAATATATAATGTCTTGTAAAAACTTAGGCTAAACGACCTAGGATAAGTTGAATTATGAATTTTGAAGCTTGATTGTTAGGTATAATTGATAAAGTATGATGAATTGATGAGGTATGATAGATTGAATAATTGTGATATGAATGTGGTTGGTTTAGTGAGACTAGTTCATGGATGATGATGTTGATGGTGATATGTAATAACATTGAATGTTGATGTTTGTATTGAGTATGATTGTAAAATGTTGTGAATGAAACTATTTAAAATTGAGATATGATTGGATATGAAGAATGCGAAGCTGTGTGATTGTGATACAGTATGCTTTAGTGCAGGATATGGTTGTGTGAATACGGTTAATGAGTTATGTTTTGTAAAAATAGAGGTTTAGAAGATTTTGTAAAAATATAATTTTTGGCCAAATTTTGGCGAGCCATAACTTAGCTTCCGGACCCCCAAATTCTTTCAAATTTATTTCATATGAAAATTAGGTCTGTGAAGTTTATGCCGTGTGAAGAACGGATGAAAAATATTTTAAAACGAGAAAGTTATGCGCGTCAGAAGTTTGGTGTGCAAAACTAAAATTCTGCAGCACTTAGCATTTTTATCCATTCTGCAGAACTTGCGTACGCAACCACCTGCACACGACGCGACGACCAACCCTTTCGGGTTTGGCATCTCGTGTACGTGAGCAGTGGTTTTGAGCGATTGCGTACGCGACCACCAGCACGCGACGCGACCAACCCTTTCGGGTTGGGCATCTCGCGTATGCGAGCAGAGTGCTGGCATACGCGAGCAAGGTAAAATGAGCCCTCGCGTATGCGAGCAAGGTGCATGCGTACGCGATGCCCCTGTTTCCAGCAAAGTGAATTTTGTGTTTTAAAACCTAATTTTGAACCTCTAAACCTCTATTTTTACTCTTTAAGACACTAAACCTTAGTTGTAAGTATAGTGAAAAGGTTATGCTATGGAGAAGTAGTTAACTTGGGATTAAAGAAAGATTTTGAAAATATAATTTTTGGTTGGGGAAGATGGTACTTGAGTTGATAAGATGATGAAAGAAAATTTGAGGCCATTAACAGAATAAGGCAATAATGAGAATAATGAAATATGATTAGTTATTAAATGATTATGATTTATTGAGGAGGTGCCGTAATGTTGCGAGTATGACCGAGATGCATATATGAGCTAATGAATGAATAAATGATGAAATATAATTATGATTGAATATGATTGAGACATTCGTTGACCCCCTGTACGTAAGATGTGACCGGGCACTTTAACTCCCCGGATTTCCACATGGGCATGCATATATATATAATTTGAGCTTGGGGTGTTGTCTTCTCCAGGTCAGCTTGAAATTCTTCACATGGATATTATTGAGGTTGGGGTGGTATTTTTCCCATGTCAACTTGGGATTCTTCTCATGGTTAATTTTTGAGCTTGGGAATGCGCGTATAGAGGGACTGTCCACGGTTAGCTACCAGAAAATGTCGGGCTGGTTATGTAACTGACAGTTCATATCAACAGCCATAGGACATCATATGCATATGCTTGTTTTGTTTGATTGTGCATTAATTGGGTTTACTTTTGTGAATTACCATGTTTAATTACCATATTTGCTATCTGCAGTACTTGTATTCTACCTGTGTTTGCCATTGTCTGTTTGTTTGTCTGTGTGGTTTCACCGATGTTGGAGGATTAGAGGAAAGGCGGAGGATTAGAGGATTTTAGTACGGTTTTGGTTAAGTTTAGAACCTTAGAGGACCACCTAGTTTATGGTTTCTGTTTTAGTTCTTTAAGGTTTATAATCTAAATATCGGAGTTCTATGATTGCCTCTGGCTTTCCCGGGACCTTATATCTTATGTATGCGCACCTTTACCATGCTGAGAACTCCTGGTTCTCATTCCATACGAATATTTGTGTTTTTCAAATGCAAGTCGAAAGGCATCTCGTTAGGCATCTAGAGTTCTCTACAGCAAAATGAACTTTTGGGATTTTACTTTTGTTCTATTTTGTTATATCTATATGTATAGACTCTCCTTATGTATATATGTTTTACTTTTGCACCTCATAGAGATTTATCAAGAACTAGGGTTATTTTTATGCATTTTGGGTTACGAATTTCTATATGTGTGTATATAAATATTTTTCAGCCAGTCTTAGCTTCACAGGCTGAGTTAGGAGCTTGTTATTTTGTACTTTTGACCTTCTATATATGTACCTTAGCTTTCTTCATACGCAAGCAATCCTTATTCTTAAGCATTGCGCTTTTAATTTTATAATTTTGTTTTATCTATCCTTCAAAACTCCTCATATATTATATTCTTTCAAGTATTATACGTAAATATATTTTATTTTAGAGGTTGTAATACCATACCACTTCTATTTTACGACTTAAGCATGAAACTCTATGTGGTAGGGTGTTACATATGACAGTAGTTAATGGAATTGTAATCGGTTAAATGTAAGGGTGGCAACGGGAAGGGTATGGTAGGGTTTGGAGCCAACTCTAACCCTACTCGCGAGTTGAGATTTTTATATAAACTCAACCCTATCTTACCCGCGGGTTGAGAATATCAAAACCTTAACCCGACCCATTCTTAACCCGCAGGTACCTGACCCAACTCGCGGGTTACAAAAAAGATGCAACATTGTTATATAACTTGATGATAGTTTAAAATAGAACTGACTTTATGTAAAAAAAAATGTTAAATTATCAATTAATTATCTTCTTTTAGTGATTAAGAAACTTTCACATTTAGTGGGATTGGTTCAACATCCACTTGAAACATATTTTTATATAAATATATAACATATGCATATATAGAGTGTGGATTGGTCGAGTAGGGTTGAGACTCAACCCGCACCCTATCCGATCCGCACAAGAACTCTACTTGCTGCGGATCGAGTTACCAACCCTATCGGATTGAATGGGATCGAGTTGAATACCCGCAAGTAGGGTGCATGTTGTCACCCTAGTTAAATGCATGGAAAATTATGTTAAAAAGATTATATTTTTTTATTTTTTTAAAGCAGGAATATAGATATAGTGGCACAATGCAAATGACGAAATAAGTTGAAAATAAACATTTGAAATTTACGTATATGACACCGTTTTGTAGAGAGATTTTATTTCCTCATCTAATTGCTTTTTAGTTGTTTTATTATTTATGTCCTGTTATTAATTAAAAAAATAAATGCTATTATTGTAAATAGATAAATATTATAAGATTGATTAATTTTTCATTAGAGTAATTATTTATAAAATTTATTATTAAATTAAGTTTTATTTATTGTTAATTATATTTGTTTTGCATCAAATAAAATAAAAAATATTGCGCAGATTTAGTTCCTATATATTGTATTATATATTACATACAATATAAATAATTATTTGCCATGTATTTATATATAAGTATATATGTTATTTCACACAATTTTTTAACAAAATACTTATTACAAAAATAATCAAATTTGATATATATAGAAGAATAATGAATCTTGTCATAATTAGATGATTAAATATTTTCACAAGCACCAAATATATATTTTATATGAAATTTGAATCTTCTAAATTTTGAATTTTTTTTAAAGGATGAAATGTGATTTCTAATCATTTTTTACTTTTGAATGGTTTCTCTCTCATATTTTTTCTTGGTCCCACTTATAAAATAAATAATGAAAAATCACACTTTATCATCTAAAGTAAAATTTAAAATTTAAAGGATCCAAATTCTTTTACATATATTATAGTTCTATTTGAAGTTAAATTTTAAACAAAATTAGATAGAAATATAATCTTATTAATATATGATTATAGTTTAGGAGTTAGATAAATAAAAGTGTAATTTACATAAATAAATTATTTGAGAAATGATAACTCTTTAATACGAGTTATTTTTATTATGTTTACAGTAAATCATTATTTTAATTCTAATTTTTTTTAATAAAATAGTTACATTTTATTTTATTTATTTATATAATTTTTATTTTATCACTTTTTTTCTATATTTTTAAGTATAATAATACAAGAAAAAAAAGCAGCAAATGTTAACTCATTTTATGCTTATGCCCCATGTCTACTAATTCATTCTTTTATAGCTTATCCTTCGTAAAGAATGTTATTATTCTTCAAACTTAACTTTGGAGTACCTTTTTCATTAAAATAAAAAGAATGAAAACTAATCATGGGGATGTAACTTGAGGCTAATTTTTTTAGAAATGAAAAAAATTGTGTGTAATTCAGTATCATGATTAATTGGTGTATTTTTTTATATATATTTTAATTTTTTTATTTTAAATAACAAATCGAACTCTCATATTTAAAAATTTGAGGATCAAATTTTATAGTACATAAATTGAAGGGTCTAATTTGTGGTGAAATAATTCTTTTTTGCTGTAGTGTAAATAAGAGAATCCGATTAGCATGTTTAAAAAATTTTCCAACACTAAAATACAAATTTAAGGCCAGATTTATATATTTAAAAAATCTTAAAATAAAAAAAATTTGACCTTTAGATTTGCATGTTTAAAAAATTTGAAAGTCATATTGTATCTACAAAAAAATACATCAATTTTTTACATTATTAGAAAACATCATTGGAACTACAACACTAAAATTAAAAAGTGGTAACTTGATAACCATATTCTGCTTAATTACTATAAAAAAGTTAAGATCCATATTTTGAACAACAAACATAAAATCAATAATAGCTACAAAAATAATTTATATTTTCTTTATACAACTTTAATCTATATCGTAGAATGTATCAAAGAATAAAAGGGAGAACAAAGTTGTGATGATGCTGTAGGAAATGGATATTTTGAGGGGAAATAAAGATGGAAGAAGACGTTCAAGAAAAAAAAGTAGTGATGGAACTTAAAGGTTTTACCGGCCTTGAGAAAGAGCGGTTTAAATCAAGGTTTTTTTTTTAAATTAAAAACATGAAACAGAGCAAACAAGAGACTTTTCAGTTTTATTCTACATGAGATAAATGAAGAGAGGGCAAAGAAAACAATACCAGCAAATATCCTGGTTCAACCTTAAAATGCGATGAGATCTACGTCCAATCTCTACCACGACAATGACAAAATTTTACTATATCCAATTTAATATTACAATCACCAATGCTAAAACCAAAACAAGGACAAAAATAAATAAACCAAATCGGTTATTCGCCTAGACAAATGAAGCACTCCATCGTGCTTCACAAACCAATTCCCAAACAAAACAAACTCTCCAAAACAGAACAAACAAAGACTCAATCAAACTGAAATTGTGTAGTATTTTCTTCCTAGATTAAGACTTATCATTCATAGGCATTTTCAAAATATTCTCTCAAATGTTTACCTTAGGTTTCTCCAAATCTGGTTCTTCTTCTTATATCCAAAAACTAAGCTAACGCTAGTCGTTACAGCCGATTATTTTGTATTGAAAACACAATACTTTCTTTTCTTTGTGCAACTGCAATTCTTTTCTTAAAAGGTGATACTTTCCTTTAATTTCTTCTAATAGCATCACACCCCTTCATAATAACTTCAAATCTTGCTATTAATGGTTGATTCTTTTCAAATCAAATAAGTATTAATGTCATTTTCAAATCTAAAGACATTATAGCACGAATAATTAAATCATAATTATTTAATTATTCAATTTAAATTAATATTTGTCATCACAATAAATTAAAAAATTTTTTTAAACTCAACAATCTCCCTTTTAATGACAAACATTTTAAAATAGAGAATTTTTAACAAAACTTAATAATAGTAAAAAAACTTTCCTTTCATATAAAGCCTTTGAGCTGAAATATCAGAGTACAACAAAAACACAAGCAACAACTAACAATAATAGTTATATGTTATGATGATCAAAAGATTGCAATCAATAAACCAAGTCTTAAACAAATTAATAAACCCAGTCACCAAGTCTTTGAACATAAAAAAAATGACCAATATTATTCTCTTTTTTGTCATCAAGGGAACAAAAAGAAGAACCTGTAAGAACTGGTTAGAAAACTAAAGCAAATTATTTGGTTATATAGTTATCCAAAATATGTCTTTAAAACAGAAAAGAACAACAAATTAATGAGTAGAGTCACTAACCATCAGAACTGGCTGAGTGCTCGTCTTCTTCAATATCCTCATCATTAGAGAAATAGTGCTTAGAGACAAGGTCATCGATGTACTACTTTAGAATATCAATTCGAGCCTTAGTCATCATTAGGTTGGATTCAACAATGTGGTTTAAATGTAGTGGTAGTAAAAATGAGGATATTTACATATCAAAAAGAAAAGGAAAGATATGACATGAAAGAAGTGAAGGGATATGATATAAAAAAGAAAATATATGATTTATAAGAGATAAAATAATTTTAATGAGATATGATGATATGAACATAATAGGAAAGATTTTGAAAAAGAAAAGTTAAAAAATATTCAGAACAAAATTAAAAACCCCAAAACAAATTTTATAGATGCAATAATCAACAAGACACAATACAGATGATCTAGATCATAACCCAATCTTTCTTCAGAGGATGATAGGTTAGTACCATCATTTGAAAAAAAAAAATCTCCCATCGATCTATAAGACAAAACTAGAGAAACGATGTTAGACTAGAAATCAATTTAAATCAGAGAAATAAATAATTCCTAAAGCAGTTCTAAGCTTGCAAAACCTCTCTTCAACTAATGGTTTAGTAAAAATATTAGCTAGTTGATCCTCAAACCTAGCAAATTAAATATCAATATTCCCATTGTGGACATGTTCTCTAATAGAATGATATTTAACTTCAATGTGTTTTATTCTAGAGTGCAAAAATGAATTTTTATAAATGTTAATGGCATTCATGTTGTCACACATCAAAAGAATATTAGATAAATTCAACTTGTAGTCAACTATTTGAGTTTTTAATCAAAGAAGTTCACAACTACATAGAAAGGCAGCGTACTCAGCTTCAATAGTGGATAGCACCACTATCCATTGTTTCTTGCTGGTCCATACATTCAAGGCATTTCAATAGTGCAATAAATACTACTTGTGTTTCTCCTATCTATTCGATCAACTGCAAAATCAGGATTTGAATGTCCAATTAAATTAAAAATTCATATTTAAAATACCATAACCCATAATTTGTAGTGCCTATGATGCAGCAAATGATTCTCTTCACTGCACTCATGTGAAACTCTTTGGGTTAGGATTGAAATCTTGAACGCAGTCCTGCACTAAATATTATACCGGGTCTTAAGAATGTTAGGTACATAAGTGAGCCTATCATTCTTCGATATATTGTCTCATCAACATCTTTTTCATTCTCATCTTTATCTAGCATTGTAGAGGGATGCATAGGGGTGCTCATTGGCTTAGCAAGTTCTATTCCAAACTTGTTTACCAACTCTTTAACATATTTTTCTTGATGAACAAAGATTTTATCCTTCATTTGTTTGATTTGTAGCCCAAAAAAGAAGATTAGTTCACCCACGAGGTTCATGTTAAATTCACTTATCATTAAGCTTGCAAATTCTATACAAAGAAATTCATTAACAAATCCAAAAACTATATCATCAACATATACTTGGACTAAAATAAAATTATCATTCGAATTTTTTATAAATAGAATAGCGTCTGTTGTACTCCTTGGAAAATTATTTTGAAGTAAAAAGGAACTAAGTTTTTCATATCAAGTTCTAGGAGTTTATCTCAATTCATAAAGAGTCTTAACTTATTTGAAAATATGATTAGAAAATATTTCATTTCAAAATCAGGGAGTTTTTCAATATTGATCTCTCTATCTATAATTCTATTTAAAAAGAAACATTTTACATATATTTGAAATAATTTGAATTCGCGATGTGTGGCATAGCCAAGTAGCAATCTAATATCCTTCATTATGGCCACCGGAGCAAACAATTCATCAAAATCAATTTCTTCTTTTTGGTCAAATCTTTGAGCTACAAACCGAGCTTTGTTTCTAGCTGTTGTTCCCTTTTTTCTTAACTTGTTTCTGAAAATCCATCTAGTTTCAGTGACTTTCTTTTCAATTGGTCTAGGCATCAACATCTATACTTCATTTTTTTTCAAATTATTAGAGCTCTTCTTCCATTACTTTCACCTAAAATGGATCATCAAGAGCCTCTTTGATATTGCTAGCTCAATAGTTGAGATAAAGGCTAAGTTGCTTGAATTCTAATTTTTTAATATTGATCTTGTAATTTTTTTCTTTGATGAATCTCCAATAAATAATTCATGAGGATAGTTCAAATGAGATCTCCATTCTTTGAGTTTAATTTGAGTGCTAGTTGTTTCAGAATCGGTGGTTTCAGTATTGCTTTTTGTTGTAGGGGTTTCAGCAGGCGCAACAAGAAATAAAATAGAATTGTCTCTTGCAGAATGCTCTTGAGTAGCTTCTAGAACAAAGACGTGTTCTGGACTGGTAGTGACTTGTATAGCTTCAATACTTGGAATATCTTCACAATCATCTTTAAGATTACTAGAAGAAATATTAGTATTAGAAAAGGTGATGTGCATACTCTCCTTAACAGTTTTAGTGGTTTTGTTATAAATCCTATAAGTCTTGCTAAAAGTGGAGTAACCAACAACAAGTATTCCTTCATATGATTTTGAATCAAATTTTTTTTAGATTTTCTTTGATGTATAAAACAAAATATTTTATTCCAAAATATGAAAATAGTGCAAAGTAGGAGGAGTTCTTTTCTATAACTCATAAAGAACTTTTTTTTAAGAATTTTCTAATGATAGTTCAGTTCAAAAGGTTAGCTTTAGCCCATAAAAACTTCAGAATTTCATTCTCATATAGCATGGCTCTAGCCATCTTTTAGAGACTCCTATTTCTCCTTTTCATAACTCTATTTTATTGAGGAGTTTTTGGGTAATAAAAATTGTGTGAAATTTTATTTTGATTAAAAAAGTTTCCAGACAAATGGTTTTTAAATTTTCTTTTATGGCCACTGATGAGCGGATAATTTATACGCTTTTTGGCGTTGTTTTTGGGTAGTTTTTAGTAGGATCTAGCTACTTTTAGGGATGTTTTTATTAGTTTTTATGCAAAATTCACATTTCTAGACTTTATTATGAGTTTGTATGTTTTTCTATGATTTCAGGTATTTTCTGGCTAAAATTGAGGGACCTGAGCAAAAATCTGATAGGATGCTGACAAAGGACTGCTGATGCTATTGCATTCTGACCTCCTTGCACTCGAGATAGATTTTCTGGAGCTACAAAACTCCAAATGGCGTGCTCTCAATTGAGTTGGAAAGTAGACATCTAGGGCTTTTCAGAAATATATAATAGTCCATACTTTATTCGAGCTTAGATGACACAAACTGGCGTTCAACGCTAGCTTCATGCTGCATTCTGGAGTAAAACGCCAGAAACACGTCACAAACCAGAGTTAAACGCCAAAAACACGTTACAACTTGGCGTTTAACCCCAAGAGAATCCTCTGCACATGTAAAGCTCAAGCTCAGCTTAAGCACAAACCAAAGTGGGCCCCGGAAGTGGATTTCTGCACTTAAACTTATTTCTGTAAACCTTAGTAGCTAGTCTAGTATAAATAGGACTTTTTACTATTGTATTAGGTATCTTTGGACGTTTAGTCCTTAGACCAAAGTCTTATTCCCTATTTTCGTATTCACATGCTATTTGGGAAGCCTGGCCATTCGGCCATGCCTAGACTTTGTTCTTATGTATTTTCAGCGGTGGAGTTTCTACACACCATAGATTAAGGTGTGGAGCTCTGCTGTTCCTCAAGTATTAATGCAAAGTACTATTGTTCTTCTATTCAATTCATGCTTATTCTTATTCTAAGATATTCATTCGCACTTCAACCTGATGAATGTGATGATCCGTGACACTCATCACTATTCTCACATATGAACGCGTGCCTGACAAACACTTCCGTTCTACATGCGAAAGCTAGAGTGTGTATCTCTTGGATTCCTGACCCACGATGCATGGTTGCCTCGCCTGACAACCGAGTCTTTCATTCCGTGAGATCAGAGTCTTCGTGGTATAAGCTAGAATTATTGGCAGCCATTCCTAAGATCCGGAAAGTCTAAACTTTGTCTGTGGTATTCCGAGTAGGATCTGAGATGGGATGACTATGACGAGCTTCAAACTCGCGAGTGTTGGGCGTAGTGACAGACACAAAAGAATCACTGGATTCTATTCCAACATGATCGAGAACCGACAGATGATTAGCCGTGCTGTGACAGCGCATTTGGACCATTTTCACTGAGAGGATGGGAAGTAGCCATTGACAACGGTGACGCCCTACATACAGCTTGCCATGGAAAGGAGTAAGAATGATTGGATGAAAGCAGTAGGAAAGCAGAGATTCAGAAGGAATACAATATCTTCATGCGCTTATCTGAAATTCCAACCAATGAATTACATAAGTATCTCTATTTCTATTTTATGCTTTATTTATCTTTATTTTCGAAAATCATTATAACCATTAGAATCTGCCTGACTGAGATATACAAGATGACCATAGCTTGCTTCAAGCCGACAATCTCTGTGGGATCGACCCTTACTCACGTAAGGTTTATTACTTGGACGACCCAGTGCACTTGTGATGAGCGGATAATTTATACGCTTTTTGGCATTGTTTTTAGGTAGTTTTTAGTACGATCTAGTTACTTTTAGGGGTGTTTTCATTAGTTTTTATGCTAAATTCACATTTCTGGACTTTACTATGAGTTTGCGTGTTTTTCTGTGATTTCAGATATTTTCTAGCTGAAATTGAGGGACCTGAGCAAAACTCTGATAGGAGACTGACAAAGGACTGCTGATACTGTTGGAATCTGATCTCCCTGCACTCAAAATGGATTTTCTGGAGCTACAGAACTCCAAATGGCACGCTCTTAATAGCATTGGAAAGTAGACATCCAGAGCTTTCCCGCAATATATAATAGTCTATACTTTATTCGTAATTAGACGACGTAAACTTGCGCTCAACGCCAGTTCCATGCTGCATCCTGGAGTCGAACGCCAGAAACACGTCACGAACCAGAGTTGAACGCCCAAAACACGTTACAACTTGGCGTTCAACTCCAAGAGAAGTCTCAGCTCGTGGAATGATCAAGCTCAGCCCAAGCACACACCAAGTGGGCCCTGAAAGTGAATTTATGCATCAATTACTTACTTCTGTAAACCCTAGTAGCTAGTTTAGTATAAATAGAACTTTTTACTAGTTTATTAGATGTCTTCGACTATCTAGTTCTTTTGACCATTCGGTCTTTCATGGGGGCTGGCCATTCGGCCATGCCTGGACCTTTATCACTTATGTATTTTCAACGGTGGAGTCTCTACACACCATAGATTAAGGGTGTGGAGCTCTGCTGTACCTCGAGTTTTAATGTAATTACTACTATTTTCTATTCAATTCGACTTATTCTTATTCTAAGATATTCGTTGCACTTCAACATGATGAATGTGATGATCCATGACACTCATCATCATTCTCACCTATGAACGCGTGACTGACAACCACTTCCGTTCTACCTTAGGCCGGGCGCATATCTCTTGGATTCCTTAATCAGAATCTTCGTGGTATAAGCTAGAATTGATGGCGGCATTCATGGGAATCCGGAAAATCTAACCTTGTCTGTGGTATTCCGAGTAGGATTCTAGAATTGAATGACTGTGACGAGCTTGAAACTCGCGATTGCTGGGCGTGATGACAAACGCAAAAGAATCAAGGGATTCTATTCCAACATAATCGAAAACCGACAGATGATTAGCCGTGCTGTGATAGAGCATTTGGACCATTTTCACTGAGATGATGTGTAGCCATTGACAACAGTGATGCCCTACATACAGCTTGCCATAGAAAGGAGTGACAAAGATTGGATAAAAGCAGTAGGAAAGCAGAAATTCAGAAGGAACACAGCACCTTGATGAGCGGATAATTTGTACGCTTTTTGGCATTGTTTTTAGTATGTTTTTGGTAGTTTTAGTTGAGTTTTTATTATATTTTTATTAGTTTTTAGTTAAAATTCACTTTTCTGGACTTTACTATGAGTTTGTGTGTTTTTCTGTGATTTCAGGTATTTTCTGGCTGAAATTGAGGGATCTGAGCAAAAATCTGATCCAGAGACTCAAAAGGACTGCAGATGCTGTTGGATTCTGACCTCCCTGCATTCGAAGTGGATTTTCTGGAGCTACAGAAGCCCAATTGGCGCGCTCTCAACGGCGTTGGAAAGTAGACATCCTGGGCTTTCCAGCAATATATGATAGTCCATACTTTGCCCAAGATTTGATGGCCCAAACCGGCGTTCAAAGTCACCCTCAGAATTCCCAGCGTTAAACGCCCAAACTGGCACAAGAATGGGAGTTAAACGCCCAAACTGGCACCAAAACGGGAGTTAAACGCCAAGAAGAGTCTCTACACGAAAAATGCTTCATTGCTCAGCCCAAGCACACACCAAGTGGGCCCGGAAGTGGATTTTTATGTCATTTACTCACCTTTGTACACCTTAGGCTACTAGTTTTCTATATATAGAACCTTTTACTATTGTATTTTCATCTTTGGATTGTTTTTGATCCTTTGATCATCTTGGGACATCTAGTTCTTAGATCATTTGAGGGCTGGCCTCACGGCCATGCCTAGACCTTGTTCTTATGTATTTTCAACGGTGGAGTTTCTACACACCATAGATTAAGGTGTGGAGCTCTGCTGTACCTCGAGTATTAATGCAATTACTATTGTTCTTCTATTCAATTCCGCTTATTCTCTGTCCAAGATATCACTTGTTCTTCAACTTGATGAAGGTGATGATTGACGCCCATCACCATTCTCACCCATGAACAAAGTGACTGACAACCACTCTTGTTCTACAAGCATCTGAGGCTTAGTGAATATCTCTTGGATTCTTTAATCGGAATCTTCGTGGTATAGGCAGGACCTGATGGCGGCATTCAAGAGAATCCGGAAGGTCTAAACCTTGTCTGTGGTATTCTGAGTAGGATTCAATGATTGAATGACTGTGACGTGCTTCAAACCTGTAACCTACTGGGCGTTAGTGACAGACGCAAAAGAGGGATTCTATTCCGGTAGGGGAGGGAACCAAACCGGTGATTGGCAGTACTGTGACAGAGTGCGTGCATTAGCTTTCACTGCGCGGATGGGAGGTAGCCATTGACAACAGTGAAACCCTACACGAGCTTGCCATGGAAAGGAGTAAGAAGGATTGGATGAAGGCAGTAGGAAAGCAGAGAGACGGAAGGGAAGGCATCTTCATACGCTTGTCTGAAGCTCTCACACCAATGATATACATAAGTATCTCTATCTTTATCTTTACGTTTTATTCATCATCTATACCCATTTGAGTCTGTCTGACTGAGATGTACAAGGTGACCATAGCTTGCTTCATACCAACAATCTCCGTGGGATCGACCCTTACTCACGTAAGGTATTACTTGGACGACCCAGTGCACTTGCTGGTTAGTTGTGCGAAGTTGTAGTGATCACAATTTCGCGCACCAAGTTTTTGGCGCCGTTGCCGGGGATTGTTTGTGTATGGACAACTGACGGTTCATCTTGTTGCTTAGATTAGGTATTATTTTTTTCAGAGTTCTTAAGAATGAATTCTAGTGTTTCAAGGTGATGTTCTTATCATCACCAAAGCTGATTGATCATCATCAATTTAGCTCTTGAATGCAATGTCCTGCTGAAGCTTAGCTAGCTATGTCTAATTCCTTTAGACTAAAGCTTTAGACTAACATTGCATGATTCCTGGAATTCTCATTAAGAATTTTGATACCTTTATTTTCTCTTCCATATAATTTTCGAAAAAAGCACAAAAAAATTACAAAATCATAAAATCCAAAAATATTTTCTGTTTGAGTCTAGAGTCTCATCTTAAGTTTGGTGTCAATTGCATGTTTCTGTTTTTCTTGCATTTTTCGAATTTATGCATGTGTCTTCACTAATCTTCAAGTTGTTCTTGATGATTTTCTAGCTCTAATCTTTAAATTCTCTTGACTTGAGTGTTTTGTGTGTCTCATATGCATTAGTGTCAGTAGTGTTCAAACTGCTAAGTTTGGTGTCTTGCATGCATTGTTATTTGATTCTTGTTGCATTTTGATTTTTCCTTATTATTAAAAAATCCAAAAATATTTCTAATTTGTGTCTTTTCAAGTCAATAATACAGAGAATTGAAGATTCATGACATACTGCAGAGGAATTATACAGAAAAAGCTGGGCATTCAAAAATGCCCAGTGAAGAAGACAGACTGGCGTTTAAACGCCAGCCAGGGTGCCTGGCTGGGCGTTTAACGCCCAAAAGGGTAGTAGTTTGGGCGTTAAACGCCAGAATGGATACCATTCTGGGCGTTTAACGCCAGGATGGTGCTAGGGGGAGAATTTTGTTTTCAAATCAATTTTTTTTCAAGTTTTCAAAGTTTTTCAAAACCAAATCTTTTTCAAATCAAATTATCAATCAAATGTTTCAAAATCAATTTCTTTCCTTTTTCAAAGATACTTACTAACAATTAATGATTTGATTGAACATTTTTTGCCTTTCCTGTGAGGAAGGTTTTAGTTTGAAGCAATTTTCTTGTTAGGCAACATAATTTCAAATCAATCTTTTAAAATTGTTTTCAAATCATATCTTCTCACACTTTTTAAAAAACCATAACTTTCAATCAAATCTTTTAATCACATCTTTTTCAAATTAAGTCAATCAAATTTTAATTTCTAATTTTAAAATCTTTTTCAAACATCACTTGATTTCTTTTCCACTTTGAATTTTCGAAAATTATCAAACAGTTTTCAAAATGTTTTCAAACTTTTAATTTAATCTCGAAAATTCTCTTCCTCCTTCCACATCCTTCTATTAAAAAACCATAACTTTCAATCAAATCTTTTAATCACATCTTTTTCAAATTAAGTCAATCAAATTTTAATTTCTAATTTTAAAATCTTTTTCAAACATCACTTGATTTCTTTTCCACTTTGAATTTTCGAAAATTATCAAACAGTTTTCAAAATGTTTTCAAACTTTTAATTTAATCTCGAAAATTCTCTTCCTCCTTCCACATCCTTCTATTCCCACATCCTTCTATTTATGGACTAACACTATCCCTTAATGCAAAATTTGAACTCCATCTTCTGGGACAAGTTCGAATTTTCTACTTCTGTTTTCTACCTTTCTTTTCCTCTGACACCTCAAGGAATCTCTATACTGTGACATAGAGGATTCCATATTTTCTTGTTCTCTTCTCTTTCATATGAGTAGGAACAAAGACAAAGGCATTCTTGTTGAAGCTGACCCTGAACCTGAAAGGACCTTGAAGAGAAAGCTAAGAGAAGCCAAAACACAACTTTCTTTAGAGGACCTGACCGAATTCTTCAAAGAAGAAGAACACATGGCAGCCGAAAACAACAACAAAGCCAACAATGCAAGGAAGGTGCTGGGTGACTTTACTGCACCTACTCCCAACTTCTATGGGAGAAGCATCTCTATCCCTGCCATTAGAGCAAACAACTTTGAGCTTAAGCCTCAATTAGTTTCTCTAATGCAACAGAATTGCAAGTTCCATGGACTTCCAATGGAAGATCCTCATCAGTTTTTAGCTGAGTTCTTGTAAATCTGTGACACAGTCAAGACTAATGGGGTTGACCCTGAGGTCTACAGACTGATGCTATTCCCTTTTGCTGTAAGAGACAGAGCTAGGACATGGTTGGACTCACAACCTAAAGAAAGCCTGGACTCTTGGGAAAAGCTAGTCAATGCCTTCTTGGCAAAGTTCTTTCCACCTCAAAAATTGAGTAAGCTTAGAGTGGAAGTCCAAACCTTCAGACAGAAGGATGGAGAATCCCTCTATGAAGCTTGGGAAAGATACAAACAATTGATCAGAAAATGTCCTTCTGACATGCTTTCTGAATGGAGCATCATAGGTATTTTCTATGATGGTCTCTCTGAACTATCCAAGATGTCTTTGGATAGCTGGTGGACGAAATTGTGATCAACAATATTGGCTCTTTGGCATGTACACAAAAACTATTGTGTCTCTTGTTCATTCAAAATCCTTATTGTGGCACTGGTTGAATTCACAACTCCGTTCAACTAACCAGCAAGTGTACTGGGTCGTCCAAGTAATACCTTACGTGAGTAAGGGTCGAATCCACAGAGATTATTGGTTTGAAGCAATCAATATTTATTTTATTAATCTTAGTTAGGATGTCAACAAGGATTATTTGGATTAAAAGTGAAATTACTAGATTTGATTATAAAAATAAAAGAGGGAACAATGTTACTTGAGCAATAGAGTTATTTGTTTGTAAAGGATTGTGGAATATGTTGGAGTTCTGGAGATGCTTTGTCCTTTGATTTCAACTCTTCCTTGAATTCCTCTTCTCACACGCAGGTTCCTTCCATGGCAAGCTCTATGTAGGGTGTCACCGTTGTCAGTGGCTACTTCCATCCTCGCAGTGAAAACTATGCTCACGCACTCTGTCACAGTACGGCTAATCACCGGTTGGTTCCCGCTCCTACTGGAATAGAATCCCTCTTTTGCGTCTGTCACTAACGCCCAGCAGGTTAAAGTTTGAAGCACGTCACAGTCATTCAATCCCGGAATCCTACTCGGAATACCACAGACAAGGTTTAGACTTTCCGGATTCTCATGAATGCTGCCATCAATCCGGCTTATACCACGAAGATTCTGTTGGGGAATCTAAGAGATATTCATTCAATCTGATGTAGAACGGAGGTGGTTGTCAGGCACACGTTCATGGGTTGAGGAAGGTGAGAGTGTCACGGATCATCACCTTCTCCACAGTTAGGCGAATAAACATCTTAGATAACAAGCGTGTTTGAATGGAAACAAAGGAATTGTATTAAATCATCGAGACGCTGCAGAGCTCCTCACCCCCAACAATGGAGTTTAGAGACTCATGCCGTCAAAAGTATGTAATTCAGATCTGAAAATGTCATGAGGTACAAGATAAGTCTGTAAAAGTTGTTTAAATAGTAAACTAGTAACCTAGGTTTACAGAAAAATGAATAACTAAGATAATTGGTGCAGAAATCCACTTCTGGGGCCCACTTGGTGTGTGCTGGGGCTGAGACTAAAGCTTTCCACGTGCAAAGGCCTTTCTTGGCTTCAAACTTCAGGTTATGACGTGTTTTGGGCGTTCAACTCCGGATAATGACGTTTTTCTGGCGTTTAACTCCAGACAGCAGCATGAACTTGGCGTTTAACGCCAAGTTACGTCGTCTATCCTCGTTCAAAGTATGGACTATTATATTGCTGGAAAGCCCTGGATGTCTACTTTCCAACGCCGTTGAGAGCGCGCCAATTGGACTCCTGTAGCTCCAGAAATCCATTTCGAGTGCATGGAGGTCAGGATCCAACAGCATCAGCAGTCCTTTTTCAGCCTAAGTCAGATTTTTGCTCAGCTCCCTCAATTTCAGTCAGAAAATACCTGAAATCACAGAAAAACACACAAACTCATAGTAAAGTCCAGAATATGATTTTTGCCTAAAAACTAATTATTCTACTAAAAACTAACTGAAACATGCTAAAATCTACATGAAATTACCCCCAAAAAGCGTACAAAATATCCGCTCATCACAACACCAAACTTAAACTGTTGCTTGTCCTCAAGCAACTATGATAAATAGGTTCTAACAGAAGTAAAGAAGTAATAAAATCCTCGAGTTTTAAATGAAGCTCAAATTCTTATTAGATGAGCGGAGCTTGTAGCTTTTTGTCCCTGAATAGTTTTGGCATCTCCCTGTATCTTTAAATTTTCAGAATGATTGGCATCCTTAGGAACTCAGAATTCAGATAGTATTGTGACTCTCTAGTGTAGTACGTTGATTCTTGAACACAGTCATTTTATGAGTCTTGGCTGTGGCCCTAAGCACTTTGTCTTCCAGTATTACCACCGGATACATAAGTGCCACAGACACATAACTGGGTGAACCTTTTCAGATTGTGACTCAGCTTTGCTAGAGTCCCCAGTCAGTGGTGTCCAGAGCTCTTAAGCACACTCTTTTGCTTTGGATCACGACTTTAACCACTCAGTCTCAAGCTTTTCACTTGGACCTTCATGACACAAGCATATGGTTAGGGACAGCTTGGTTTAGCCGCTTAGGCCTGGATTTTATTTCCTTGGGCCCTCCTATCCATTGATGCTCAAAGCCTTGGATCCTTTTTACTCTTGGCTAGTGCCCATGGCTTGTGAATATTGTGTTATTATTTTTTTTTGACTGCTTTTTTCTTGCTTCAAGAATCAATTCATGATTTTTCAGATCATCAACAATATTTTTCGTGTTCCTTATTCTTTCAGGAGCCAATATTCATCAAATTCAAAGTACATATTATGCACTGTTCAAGCATTCATTCAGAGAACAAAAAGTATTGCCACCACATATAATTAATTATAATTTTATTTATTAAGAACTCGAAAAATATAATTACTTTTTTACTCTAAAAGAAAATCTACACTTTATTCATGCCTAATGATGATGAGAAAAAAATTATAACTTAATGGAAATAAAATCAAAATAGACATCCTAATTATTACTAATATCTTCTAAGGTCAATTTCTAAAAGGAATAATCCCTAAGTTAAAACAGAAAATTGGAACTCAGCAACCTGTTGTTTTGAGGAGTGGATGCTCCTCTACTCTTTGGGTGTGGTTCAAGGATTAATTTTTGGCACTTCAGCTCCTTAGATCACGCCCTTGCTCCTCTGTTCCTTGAGCAGTTTGCAACTCTTTGGGGTGTGGTTCAAGGATTAATTTTTGGCACTTCAGCTCCCTTAGATCACGCCCTTGCTCCTCTTGTTCCTTGAGCAGTTTGCAAATCATGCTACCTTGATTATTCTGTTCTTCCTTTATTTGATCCATAGCTTCTTGCAATCTGGAAACAGAAGCCTCTAGCTGTTCCCAATATTCGAATTGGGGCAGTTCTGGGAGGGCTTCTTGTGCTCTCCTTCTGACAGGATCCTCTTGTTGCTGTTGCCTGATCATTGATATTCCAGTAATGGGCTTTTCAATTGGGATATATTCAGTTATTCCCATCTTTACTCCAGCCTCTTTGCAAAGCATAGAAACTAGGCTTGGATAAGCCAATTTGGCGTCCTTGGAATTCCTGTTTGCTATTTTATATAGCTCACAGGAGATCAGCTGATGGACTTCTACTTCTTTTCCCAACATGATGCAATGAATCATGACAGCTCTTTTGATGGTAACTTCAGAATGGTTGCTGGTGGGCAATATGGAACGACAAATAAAGTCCAGCCAGCCTCTGGCTACTGGTTTTAGATCTTCTCTTTTGAGTTGAACTGGGATGCCAGTTGTACTGGTAGTCCACTTGGCTCCAGGGATGCATATGTCCTCCAGAACCTTGTCCAACCCTTTATTGACCCTCATCATTCTCCTATTAAAGGAGTCTGGGTCATCTTTCAGTTGAGGGATCTTGAATATCTCCCTGATCCTGTCAGCGTTGGTATGAATGATTTTTCCTCTGACCACTGTCTTATGATCAAAGATAGCAGCTCCAATGATTCTTTGCCTTTCTGCCATAGATTAGCATAAAATTCCTGAATCATGTTCTTCCCCACTTTCGTTTCAGGATTGGCCAGAATTTCCCAATTCCTGTTTCGAATTTGCTCTTGGATCTCCGGATATTCATCTTCTTTCAGATCAAATCTGACTTCCGGGATCACTGATCTATGACTCATTATCTTGTAGTAATGGTCTGAATGTTCTTTAGTTAAGAACTTCCCTTGATTCCAAAGTGGCTTTGGAGCGCTTTCTTTCTTCCCTCTTGGGACGGTTTGCTTTCCTTTAGGGGCCATGATCTTAAGTGAGTATTCTTTTGTGATCACGGATAAGCACACCAAACTTAGAGTTTTGCTTGTCCTCAAGCAAAGGAGAAGAAAGAAGAGGGATAGAAGGAGAGCAAGTGTGGGGTGAAGAGAAGGAGGAGGAGGCCGAAGACAATATAAAGGGATGGGGGGGTGGGAAATTTTTGAAAAAATCAGAAAGAGATAAGATAAAAGATATGATTTTAAAAGATATGATCAGAAAAAGATATAATTTAAAAAGATATGAATCAAAATTTAAAAGATAGATTTGAATTTTAATTTTGAAAAGGATTTTTAAAAGGGGTTAAAGATGTGTTGGAAACAAATTTGAAAAGATGATGGATTGAATTGGAAATCCATTTTTACTTTTGGGTTAAGATAAATCAAAAAAAATTTGCAATCATTGGATTTTAGAAATTAGGATAAACATTTTGGAATTGAAAGTGATAATTTAAAATATGTTTATGCAAGAAATCATGAATTGAGACATAAAAATTTTGCGTTAAACGCCCACATGGTGCATGGTTGGGCGTTTAACGCCCACATGTTGCTTTTCCTGGGCGTTCAACGCCCATGTGATGCTTCTTCCTGGCGTTGAACGCCAGGAGGTCCTTCTTTACTGGGCGTTTTTCTAAACGCCCAGAATGCTAGCAGATTGCGTTAACGCCCAGAAGGTGCATCTTTCTGGCGTTAACGCCAGAAGATGCTTCTTCTTGGCGTTTAACGCCCAGAAGGCTACCCTTACTGGCGTTAAACGCCCAGTGGGTGCTTCTTTTGGGCGTTTAAAACGCCCAAAGTATTTCTTACTGGCTTTTTCATGCCAGTGAGCTTCCAAATTTCTCTGTAACTCTTGGGACTACAATTAATTACTTAATTTACCTTGAAGATACCTGGACTTAAACTGTAAAGAAAAGAAAATTTATTTAATCAGTAAATAACTTTATAAATGGCGGGTTGCCTCCCGCAAGCGCTTCTTTAATGTCATTAGCTGGACTGTCACTGATCTTCAATGTAATCTCAGTCTTGAGCATTCTTGCTCGAAATTGCCTTCAAGATAATGTTTAGCTCTTTGTCCATTAACAAGAACTTTGTTAGAGTCACTATCCTGAAGTTCTATGTATCCATATGGTGATATGCTTGTAATTACATATGGACCCTCCACCGGGATTTTAATTTCCCGGGAATAATTTGAGCCTTGAATTAAATAACAGAACTTTCTGTCCTGGCTCAAAGACTCTGGATGACAATTTCTTATCATGCCATCTTTTTGCTTTCTCTTGTAAATTTTTGCATTTTCGAAAAGCATTGAGTCTAAATTCCTCTAGCTCATTTAACTGGAGCAATCGTCTTCTCCAGCTAACTTGGCATCAAGGTTCAGGAATCTGGTTGCCCAGTAGGCCTTGTGTTCCAGTTCCACTGGCAAGTGACACGCCTTTCCATACACAAGCTGGTATGGAGAGGTCCCTATAGGGGTCTTAAATGCTGTTCTGTATGCCCACAGAGCATCATCCAAGCTTCTTGCCCAATCCTTTCTACGGTTAATTACAGTCCGTTCCAGGATTCTTTTTGTTCTCTATTGAGACTTCAGCTTGCCCATTAGTTTGTGGATGATATGGAGTAGCTACCCTGTGGTTGACTCCATAACGTACCAGAGCAGCATAAAGCTGTTTATTACAGAAATGAGCCCCCATCACTGATTAGCACTCTAGGGACACCAAATCTGCTGAAGATATGTTTCGGAGGAATTTCAACACTGTTTAGTGTCATTAGTGGGTGTTGCAATAGCCTCCACCCATTTGGATACATAATCCACTGCCACCAGAATATAGGTGTTTGAGTATGATGGTGGGAAAGGTCCCATGAAGTCAATGCCCCATACATCAAACAACTCAATTTCCAAGATTCCTTGTTGAGGCATAGCATAACTGTGGGCAGGTTGCCTGATCTCTGTCAACTCACAGTTAAGCACAAATGCTCGGGAATCTTTATAGAGAGTAGGCCAGTAGAAGCCACTCTGGAGGACTCTTGTGGCTGTTCGTTCACTTCCAAAATGTCCCTCCATACTGTGATCCATGGCAATGCCAGAGGATCTTCTGTGCTTCTTCTTTAGGCACACATCTATGGATTACTCCGTCTGCACATCTCTTAAAGAGATATGGTTCATCCCAAAGATAGTATTTTGCATCTGTGATTAATTTCTTTGATGCATCTTGCTGTACTCTTGGGTATGAATTTCACTGCCTTGTAGTTTGCAATGTCTGCAAACCATGGCACTTCCTGGACGGCTAGTAATTGCTCATCCGGAAAGGTTTCAGAAATTTCAGTGAGAGGGAGGGACGCCCCTTCACTGGTTCTATTCGGGACAGGTGATCTGCTACTTGATTTTCTGTCCCTTTTCTGTCTCTTATTTCTATATCAAACTCTTGCAGAAGCAGCACCACCTAATAAGTCTGGGTTTTGAATCCTGCTTTGTGAGTAGAATATTTAAGAGCAGCATGATCAGTGTATACAATCACTTTTTGATCCTACTAAGTAGGATCTGATTTGTCAATGGCGTAAACCACTGCAAGTAGCTCTTTTTCTGTGGTTGTGTAATTCTTCTGTGCACATTTAGCACACGGCTGGCATAGTAAATGACATGCAAAGCTTGTCATGCCTTTGCCCCCCAACACTGCACCAATGGCATGGTCACTGGCATCACACATTAGTTCAATGGTAATGTCCAGTCTGGTGCAGAGATGATTGGTGCTGTAACCAATTTAGCTTCAGAGTTTCAAATGCCTGCAGACACTCCTCATCAAAGATAAATGGCGTGTCTGCAGCAGCAGGTTGCTCAGGGGTTTTGGCGATTTTGAAAAATCCTTTATAAACCTCCTATAGAACCCTGCATGTCCCAAAACTTCTGATTGCCTTAACATTAGCAGGTGGTGGTAATTTTCAATACTTCTACTTTAGCTTGGTCCACCTCTATCCCCTTGTTCGAAATTTTGTGCCCAATGACAATTCCTTCAGTCACCATAAAGTGATATTTTTCCCAGTTTAAAACCAGGTTAGTCTCTTGGCATCTTTTCAGAACAAGTGCTAAATGGTTAAGGCAGGAGCTGAATGAGTCTCCAAATACTGAAAAGTCATCCATGAAGACTTCCAGAAATTTTTCCACCATATCAGAGAAAATTGAGAGCATGCCCCTCTGAAAGGTTGCAGGTGCATTGCACAGGCCAAATGGCATCCTTCTGTATGCAAATACTCCAGATAGACATGTGAAGGCCGTTTTCTCCTGATCCTGGGGATCTACTGCAATTTGATTATAACCTGAATATCCATCCAGGAAGCATAGTATTCATGACTGCTAGTCTTTCTAGCATCTGTTCTATGAATGGTAAAGGAAAATGATCCTTTCTGGTGGCTGTATTGAGTCTTCTGTAATCAATGCACATACGCCACCCTGTAACTGTCCTTGTAGGAACCAGTTTCATTTTTTCATTATGAACCACTGTCATGCCACCCTTCTTAGGGACAACTTGAACAGGGCTCACCCAGGGGCTGTCAGAAATAGGATAAATAATCCCAGCCTCTAGTAATTTAGTGACCTCTTTTTGCACCACTTCTTTCATAGCTGGGTTCAGCCGCCTTTGTGGTTGAACCACTGGCTTGGCGTCATCCTCCAACAAGATTTTGTGCATGCATCTGGCTGGGCTAATGCCTTAAGATCACTAATGGACCACCCAAGAGCTGTCTTGTGCGTCCTTAGCACTTGAATTAGTGCTTCCTCTTCCTGTGGCTCTAAGGTAGAGCTTATAATTACAGGGAAGGTTTCACCTTCTCCCAGAATGCATATTTCAGGGATGGTGGCAATGGTTTGAGCTCGGGTTTTGGAGGTTTCTCCTCTTCTTGATGAATTTCAGAGGTTCTATTATCTTCTCTGATTCCTCCAAATCAGGCTGAACATCCTTAAAGATGTCCTCTAGCTCTGATTCGAACTCTCAGCCATATTGACCTCTCTTACCAGAGAATCAATAACACACTCATGCAGTCATTTGGGGTGTCTGGATGTTGCATGGCTTTAACAACATTCAACTTGAACTCTCCTCATTGACTCTCAAGGTTACTTCCCCTTTTTGGACATCAATGAGGGTTCGGCCAGTTGCTAGGAAAGGTCTTCCTAGAATGAGAGTTGCACTCTTGTGCTCCTCCATTTCCAGCACCACAAAGTCAGTAGGAAAGGCAAATGGCCCACCTTGACAATCATGTCTTCAATCACGCCTGATGGGTATTTAATGGAGCCATCAGCAAGTTGAAGACATCCTGGTTGGTTTAATTTCTTCAGCTAAACCAAGCTTCTGATAGTAGATGCAGGTATTAGGTTGATACTTGCCCCAAGATCACATAAAGCTTGCTTGGTGCAAACACCTTCTAATGTGCATGGTATCATAAAGCTCCCAGGATCTTTAAGCTTCTCAGGTAAGCTTTTCAGAATGACTGCACTGCATTCTTCAGTGAGGTAAACTTTTTCAGTTTCCCTCCAATCCTTCTTATGACTTAAGATCTCTTTCATGAACTTAGCATAAGAGGTATTTGCTCAAGTGCTTCTGCAAACGGAATCTTTATTTCAAGAGTCCTGAGATAGTCTGCAAAGCGGGCAAATTGCTTATCCTGTTCCGCTTGGCGGAGTTTTTGAGGATAAGGCATTTTGGCTTTGTATTCCTCAACCTTAGTTGCTGCAGTTTTATTACCTACAGAAGTGGGTTGGGAAGCCTTTTTAGAAAGGTCAGCACTTGTATGTGACTGATTCCCCACTGGCATTTGAATGCTAGTGGTGGGAGCTGGAGTGGCGTCAAACGCCACTTCCTTGTTTGTTACTGGCGTTTGAACGCCATAACCATGCTCCTTTTGGGCGTTCAACGCCAGATCCATGCTTGTTTCTGGCGTTGAACGCCAGGAATAAGCATGGTTTGGGCGTTCAGCGCCAGCTTTATCCCTTTCTGGGCTCTGCTTGTCCTCAGAGGGATTTTTAGTAGCCATTTGTTCATTTCCTGTCTTCTTGCTACTTTGAGGTGAGGTATTTAATGTTTTCCCACTTCTTAATTGAACTGCTTGGCATTCTTCTGTTATTTGTTTTGACAGTTGCTTTTCTGTCTGCTTTAGTTGTACTTCCATGTTCCTGTTAGCCATTCTTGTTTCCTGTAATATTTCTTTGAATTCGGCTAGCTGCTGAGTTAGAAAATCTAATTGCTGATTGAATTCATTAGCCTGATCCACCGGACTGAGTTCTGCAGTTTACTGTTTTAGCTTCTACTTTCATGGAAGATTCACTGTTCAGATACAGATGCTGATTTCTGGCAACTGTATCAATGAGCTCTTGAGCTTCTTCAATTGTTTTTCTCATATGTATAGATCCACCAGCTGAGTGATCTAGAGAAACTTGAGCTTTTTCTGTAAGCCCATAGTAAAAGATGTCTAATTGCACCCATTCTGAAAACATTTTCAGAGGGGCATTTTCTTAGCATCTCTCTGTATCTCTCCCAAGCATCATAAAGAGATTCATTATCTCCTTGTTTGAAGCCTTGGATGCTTAGCCTTAGCTGTGTCATCCGTTTGGGAGGGAAATAGTGATTCAGGAATTTTCTGACAGCTGTTTCCATGTTTTTATGCTGTTCTTAGGCTGGTTGTTTAACCACCTCTTAGCTTGATCTTTTACAGCAAATGGAAACAGTAGTAATCTGTAGACATCCTGATCCACTTCCTTATCATGTACTGTATCAGCAATTTGCAGAAATTGTGCCAGAAATTCTGTAGGTTCTTCATGTGGAAGACCAGAGTACTGACAGTTTTGCTGCACCATGATAATGAGCTGAGGATTCAGCTCAAAGCTACTAACTCCAATGGAGGGTATACAGATACTACTCCCATATGAAGCAGTAGTGGGGTTAGCATATGACCCCAGAGTCCTCTTGGACTGTTCATTCCTACTTGCTTCCATGATTGAATACAAGTTGAGAATTTATAGTTTGAAATATGGTGATGGAATAATTAAAAATGGAATAAATAAAAAGAAGAAAAAAAAATCGAAAAAGTAGTTGGAAAGTATAAATTTTTTTTTAAAAAAAAAATAAAAACGAAATTAAATAAAAGAAAGTGGAAATATTTTGAAATTGAAAAGTGAATTTTTAATGTAAAGTTTTCGAAAAAGTAGTTTTAAAAATAGTTAGAAAATAAATTTTTTTTGAATTTTGAATTTTATGATGAAAGAGAAAAACACACAAAAGACACAAGACTTAAAATTTTTAGATCTAATGCTCCTTATTTTTCGAAAATTTTTGGAGGGAAAACACCAAGGAACACCAAACTTAAGAATTTTAAGATCAAGACACAAGAAAAACTCAAGAACACTTTGAAGATTCACAAGAACACCAAGAACACAAGAAAGAACACCAAACTTAAAATTTTTAGAAAATCAACACAAGTTTTCGAAAAATAAAGAAAAATTAACAAGAAAACACCAAACTTAAAGTTTGGCACAAGATTAATGGAGAAAAATTGTTTTGAAAAAGGTTCCAAAGCGTAAATCCAATTGGATTAAATATAACACTTGTTCTAAATATTCCAATTAATGCTTTAGAAAGAACAAAAGTGAAACAAGAAAAGACACAAAACAAAAAAATTCAAGATCTAACAAGAAAAATAAACAAGAACAACTTGAAGATCAATGAAGAACCAAGAGCAAAAACACGAAAATTTTAGAGAAAATATAAAATATGAAATTAACACCAAACTTAGAACAAGACACTAAACTCACGAAATTAGCAATTAATTAAAAGAAAAATAATAAATTTTGAAAAGAAATTTTTGAAAAGAAACTATCCTATCAATATTGATTTAATGACTCTATAAAAAATAAGAACAAAAATAAAAATAAATTATTCCTAATCTAAGAAATAAAATAAGCCTTCAATTGTCCAAACTCAATAATCCCCGGCAAAAAACTTGGTGGACGAAATTGTGATCAACAATATTGGCTCTTGGCATGTACACAAAAACTATTGTGTCTCTTGTTCATTCAAATCCTTATTATGGCACTGGTTGAATTCACAACTCCGTTCAACTAACCAGCAAGTGTACTGGGTCGTCCAAGTAATACCTTACGTGAGTAAGGTCGAATCCACAGAGATTATTGGTTTGAAGCAATCAATATTTATTTTATAATCTTAGTTAGGATGTCAACAAGGATTATTTGGATTAAAAGTGAAATTACTAGATTTGATTATAAAAATAAAAGAGGGAACAATGTTACTTGAGCAATAGAGTTATTTGTTTGTAAAGGATTGTGGAATATGTTGGAGTTCTGGAGATGCTTTGTCCTTTGATTTCAACTCTTCCTTGAATTCCTCTTCTCACACGCAGGTTCCTTCCATGGCAAGCTCTATGTAGGGTGTCACCGTTGTCAGTGGCTACTTCCCATCCTCGCAGTGAAAACTATGCTCACGCACTCTGTCACAGTACGGCTAATCACCGGTTGGTTCCCGCTCCTACTGGAATAGAATCCCTCTTTTGCGTCTGTCACTAACGCCCAGCAGGTTAAAGTTTGAAGCACGTCACAGTCATTCAATCCCGGAATCCTACTCGGAATACCACAGACAAGGTTTAGACTTTCCGGATTCTCATGAATGCTGCCATCAATCCGGCTTATACCACGAAGATTCTGTTGGGGAATCTAAGAGATATTCATTCAATCTGATGTAGAACGGAGGTGGTTGTCAGGCACACGTTCATGGGTTGAGGAAGGTGATGAGTGTCACGGATCATCACCTTCTCCACAGTTAGGCGCGAATAAACATCTTAGATAAGAACAAGCGTGTTTGAATGGAAAACAAAGGAATTGTATTAAATCATCGAGACGCTGCAGAGCTCCTCACCCCCAACAATGGAGTTTAGAGACTCATGCCGTCAAAAATATGTAATTCAGATCTGAAAATGTCATGAGGTACAAGATAAGTCTGTAAAAGTTGTTTAAATAGTAAACTAGTAACCTAGGTTTACAGAAAAATGAATAAACTAAGATAATTGGTGCAGAAATCCACTTCTGGGGCCCACTTGGTGTGTGCTGGGGCTGAGACTAAAGCTTTCCACGTGCAAAGGCCTTTCTTGGCGTCAAACTTCAGGTTATGACGTGTTTTGGGCGTTCAACTCCGGATAATGACGTTTTTCTGGCGTTTAACTCCAGACAGCAGCATGAACTTGGCGTTTAACGCCAAGTTACGTCGTCTATCCTCGTTCAAAGTATGGACTATTATATATTTCTGGAAAGCCCTGGATGTCTACTTTCCAACGCCGTTGAGAGCGCGCCAATTGGACTCCTGTAGCTCCAGAAAATCCATTTCGAGTGCATGGAGGTCAGGATCCAACAGCATCAGCAGTCCTTTTTCAGCCTAAGTCAGATTTTTGCTCAGCTCCCTCAATTTCAGTCAGAAAATACCTGAAATCATAGAAAAACACACAAACTCATAGTAAAGTCCAGAAATATGATTTTTGCCTAAAAACTAATATTATTCTACTAAAAACTAACTGAAACATGCTAAAATCTACATGAAATTACCCCCAAAAAGCGTACAAAATATCCGCTCATCAATAGCTCTGCTGGAGGATCTCTTCATTTGAAGAAGACGCCTACAGAAGCTCAAGAGCTGATTGAAATGGTTGCAAATAACCAATTCATGTACACTTCTGAAAGGAATCCTGTGAACAATGGGACTAATCAGAAGAAAGGAGTTCTTGAGATTGATGCTCTGAATGCCATACTGGCTCAGAACAAGATATTGACTCAACAAGTCAATTTGATTTTTCAAAGTCTGTCTGGAATGCAAAATGCACCAAGCAGTACTAAGGAGGCTTCATCTGAGGAAGAAGCTTATGATCCTGAGAACCCTTCAATGGAAGAGGTGAATTACCTAGGAGAACCCTATGGAAACACCTATAATTCTTCATGGAGAAATCACCCAAATTTCTCATGAAAGAATCAAGAGAGACCTCAACAAGGTTTCAACAACAATAATGGTGGAAGAAACAGGTTTAGCAATGGCAAGCCTTTTCCATCATCTTCTCAGCAACAGACAGAGAGTTCTAAGCAGAATACCTCTGACTTAGCAACCATGGTCTCTGATCTAATCAAAACCACTCAAAGTTTCATGACTGAAACAAGGTCCTCCATTAGAAATTTGGAAGGACAAGTGGGTCAGCTGAGCAAGAAAATTACTGAACTCCCTCCCAGTACTCTCCCAAGTAATACAGAAGAAAAACCAAAAGGAGAGTGCAAAGCCATAACCATGGCCGAATATGGAGAGGAAAGAGAGGAGGTGGACGCCACTGAGGAAGACCTCAATGGGCGTGCACCAATTTCCTCTGAGTTCCTCAATGAGGAACAATGGGAATCTGAGGCTCAAAATGAGACCATAGAGATTCCATTGGACTTACTTCTGCCATTCATGAGCTCTGATGAGTATTCTTTCTCTGAAGAGGATGAGTATGTCACTGAAGAGCAAGTTGCTAAATACCTTGGAGCAATCATGAAGCTAAATGACAAGTTATTTGGAAATGAGACTTGGGAGGATGAACCACCTTTGCTCACCAAAGAACTAGATGACTTGTCTAGGCAGAAACTGTCTCAAAAGAGGCAGGATCCTGGGAAGTTTTCTATACCTTGTACCATAGGCACCATGACCTTCAAGAAGGCCTTGTGTGACTTAGGGTCAAGTGTAAACCTCATGCCCCTCTCTGTAATGGAGAAGCTAGGGATCTTTGAGGTACAAGCTGCAAGAATCTCACTAGAGATGGCAGACAACTCAAGAAAACAAGCTCATGGACTTGTAGAGAATGTTCTGGTAAAAGTTGAAGACCATTACATCCCTACTGACTTCATAGTCCTTGAGACTGGGAAGTGCATGGATGAATCCATCATCCTTGGCAGACCCTTCCTAGCCACAGCAAAAGCTGTGATTGATGTTGATGGAGGTGAACTGATCATTCAAGTGAATGAAAAATCCTTGGTGTTTAAGGCTCAAGGATATCTCTCTGTCACCATGGAGAAGAAGCATGAAGAGCTTCTCTCAAATCAGAGACAAACAGAGCCCCCACAGTCAAACTCTAAGTTTGGTGTTGGGAGGCCACAACCAAACTCTAAGTTTGGTGTTGAACCCCCACATTCAAACTCTAAGTTTGGTGTTGGGAGGTTCCAACATTGCTCTAATCATTTATGAGGCTCCATGAGAGTCCTCTGTCAAGCTACTGACATTAAAGAAGCGCTTGTTGGGAGGCAACCCAATGTTTTATAATTAACTATTTCCTTTTGTTATTTTATCTTTTTTTTGTAGGATGATGATCATAAGAAGTCACAAAAACAATGAAAAAAGCAAAAACAGAATGAAAAACAGGAAAAAAAACAGCACACCCTGGAGGAGAAGAAGCTGGCGTTCAAACGCCAGTAATGCTAGCTGTTGGGCGTTTAACGCCCAGTCTGGCACCATTCTGGGCGTTTAACGCCAGAAAGGGGCACCAGACTGGCGTTAAACGCCAGTAAAGGGCAACAACCTGGCGTTAAACGCCAGGAATGGGCACCAGCCCGGCGTTTAACGCCAGAAATGGCTCAAAACGTGGATTTTGATGCCATTTGGTGCAGGGATGACTTTTCCTTGACACCTAAGGATCTGTGGACCCCACAGGATCCCCACCAACCCCACCACCCTCTCTTCTTCTTCACCCATTCACCAATCACCTCAATACCTCTTCACCACTCACATCCACCCTTCATTTTCACACAACCTAAACACCACTTCTCCCCCTCTTTGGCCGAACACAAAAGCCATTCCCCTCTCCTCCATTTCTTCTTCTTCTACTCTCTTCTTTCTTCTTTTGCTCGAGGACGAGCAAACCTTTTAAGTTTGGTGTGGTAAAAGCATTGCTTTTTGTTTTTCCATAACCATTTATGGCATCCAAAGCCGGTTCAACTGAGAAGGCATGACCTCAAGCCCATCACCAAGAGAAAGATGGAGCAAACAAGAGACCCCTCTCATCAAGAAATCCCTGAGATACCTCAAGGGATGCACTTTCCTCCACAAGACTACTGGGAGCAAATGAACACCTCCCTAAGAAAATTAAGTTCCAACATGGGACAACTAAGGGTGGAGCACCAAGAACATTCCATCCTCCTCCATAAAATTGGAGAAGATCAAAGGATCATGAGAGAGGAGCAACAAAGACAAGGAAGAGACATTGAGGAGCTCAAGCACTCCATAGGATCTTCAAGAAGAAGAAAGAGCCGCCATCACTAAGGTGGACCCGTTCTTTAATCTCCTTGTTCTTTATTCTTCTGTTTTTCGAAAATTATGCTTATGTTTGTCCATGTTTGTGTCTTATGATCATTAGTGTCTTAGTGTCCATGCCTTAAAGCTATGAATATGAATCCATCACCTTTCTTAAATGAAAACTGTTTTTATTACAAAAGAACAAGAAGTACAGGATTTCAAATTCATCTTTAAAACTAGCTTAATTAGTTTGATGTGGTGGCAACACTTTTGTTCTCTGAATGTATGCTTGAACAGTGCATATGTCTTTTGAATTTGTTGTTCATGAATGTTAAAATTGTTGGCTCTTGAAAGAATGATGAAAAAGGAGACATGTTATTGAGGATCTGAAAAATCATAAAAATGATTCTTGAAGCAAGAAAAAGCAGTGAATACAAAAAAAAAAAGAGAAAAAGAAGGAGAAAAACGAAAAAAAGGGAGAAAGAGAAAAAGAAAGAAAAAAAAAGAAATAAAGTTGTGATCCAAGGCAATAAGAGTGTGCTTAAGAACCCTGGACACCTCTAATTGGGGACTTTAGCAAAGCTGAGTCACAATCTGAAAAGGTTCACCCAATTATGTGTCTGTGGCATGTATGTATCCGGTGGTAATACTGGAAGACAGAGTGCTTTGGGCCACGGCCAAGACTCAATAAGTAGCTGTGTTCAAGAATCATCATACTTAACTAAGAGAATCAATAACACTATCTGGATTCTGAGTTCCTAAAGATGCCAATCGTTCTGAATTTCAAAGGATAAAGTGAGGTGCCAAAACTGTTCGGAGGCAAAAAGCTACTAGTCCCGCTCATCTAATTTGGAGCTTAGTTTCATTGATAATTTGGAGTCTATAGTATATTCTCTTCTTTTTATCTTATTTGATTTTCAGTTGCTTGAGGACAAGCAACAATTTAAGTTTGGTGTTGTGATGAGCGGATAATTTGTACGCTTTTTGGCATTGTTTTTAGTATGTTTTTGGTAGTTTTAGTTGAGTTTTTATTATATTTTTATTAGTTTTTAGTTAAAATTCACTTTTCTGGACTTTACTATGAGTTTGTGTGTTTTTCTGTGATTTCAGGTATTTTCTGGCTGAAATTGAGGGATCTGAGCAAAAATCTGATCCAGAGACTCAAAAGGACTGCAGATGCTGTTGGATTCTGACCTCCCTGCATTCGAAGTGGATTTTCTGGAGCTACAGAAGCCCAATTGGCGCGCTCTCAACGGCGTTGGAAAGTAGACATCCTGGGCTTTCCAGCAATATATGATAGTCCATACTTTGCCCAAGATTTGATGGCCCAAACCGGCGTTCAAAGTCACCCTCAGAATTCCCAGCGTTAAACGCCCAAACTGGCACAAGAATGGGAGTTAAACGCCCAAACTGGCACCAAAACGGGAGTTAAACGCCAAGAAGAGTCTCTACACGAAAAATGCTTCATTGCTCAGCCCAAGCACACACCAAGTGGGCCCGGAAGTGGATTTTTATGTCATTTACTCACCTTTGTACACCTTAGGCTACTAGTTTTCTATATATAGAACCTTTTACTATTGTATTTTCATCTTTGGATTGTTTTTGATCCTTTGATCATCTTGGGACATCTAGTTCTTAGATCATTTGAGGGCTGGCCTCACGGCCATGCCTAGACCTTGTTCTTATGTATTTTCAACGGTGGAGTTTCTACACACCATAGATTAAGGTGTGGAGCTCTGCTGTACCTCGAGTATTAATGCAATTACTATTGTTCTTCTATTCAATTCCGCTTATTCTCTGTCCAAGATATCACTTGTTCTTCAACTTGATGAAGGTGATGATTGACGCCCATCACCATTCTCACCCATGAACAAAGTAACTGACAACCACTCTTGTTCTACAAGCATCAGAGGCTTAGTGAATATCTCTTGGATTCTTTAATCGGAATCTTCGTGGTATAGGCAGGACCTGATGGCGGCATTCAAGAGAATCCGGAAGGTCTAAACCTTGTCTGTGGTATTCTGAGTAGGATTCAATGATTGAATGACTGTGACGTGCTTCAAACCTGTAACCTACTGGGCGTTAGTGACAGACGCAAAAGAGGGATTCTATTCCGGTAGGGGAGGGAACCAAACCGGTGATTGGCAGTACTGTGACAGAGTGCGTGCATTAGCTTTCACTGCGCGGATGGGAGGTAGCCATCGACAACGGTGAAACCCTACACGAGCTTGCCATGGAAAGGAGTAAGAAGGATTGGATGAAGGCAGTAGGAAAGCAGAGAGACGGAAGGGAAGGCATCTTCATACGCTTGTCTGAAGCTCTCACACCAATGATATACATAAGTATCTCTATCTTTATCTTTACGTTTTATTCATCATCTATACCCATTTGAGTCTGCCTGACTGAGATTTACAAGGTGACCATAGCTTGCTTCATACCAACAATCTCCGTGGGATCGACCCTTACTCACGTAAGGTATTACTTGGACGACCCAGTGCACTTGCTAGTTAGTTGTGCGAAGTTGTAGTGATCACAATTTCGCGCACCACACCTCCATACACTTATCTGAAATTCCCATCATTGAATTACATGAGTAACTCTATCTTTATTTTCTATTTAAATTTATTATTTTTATTCGAAAATCCAATAATCTCTTAATATAGTTGAATTCGCCTGACTGGGATTTACAAGATGACCATAGCTTACTTCATACCAACAATCTCTGTAGGATCGACCCTTACTCACGTAAGGTATTACTTGGACGACCCAGTACACTTGCTGGTTAGTTGTGCGGAGTTGTGACAAAGTGTGATTTATGTTTGAGAGCACCAAGTCTTTGGAGCCATTGTTGATGATCACAATTTCATCCACTAAGTTTTTGGCGCCGTTGCCGGGGATTGTTCGAGTATGGACAACTGACGGTTCATCTTGTTGCTCAGATCAAGTAATTTTCTTTTTGTTTTAATTTAAAAAAATAATAAAATCATAAAATAAAAAAAATTTTGTATTTTTTGTTAGAGTCTCGTGTCAAGTTTTAAGTTTAGTGTCAATTGCATATTCATCATGCATTTTTCGAAAATTGCATTCATGCATTGCATTCATCATGATCTTCAAGTTGTTCTTGATGAACTTTCTTGTTTGATCTTCATATTTTCTTGTTTTGTGTTGTATGGTGTTTTTTATGTGCATTTTTACATTCATAGTGTCTAAACATAAAAGATTTCTAAGTTTGGTATCTTGCATGTTTTCTTTACATTGAAAATTTTTCAAAAATATGTTCTTGATGTTCATCATGATCTTCAAAGTGTTCTTGGTGTTCATCTTAACATTCATAGTGTTCTTGCATGCATCATGTGTTTTGATCCAAAATTTTCATGCATTGAGTATTTTTAGTGTTTTTCTCTCTCATAAAAAAAATCAAAAATAAAAAATATCTTTTCTTTTTTTTTCTCTCAAAATTTCGAAAATTTGGGTTGACTTAGTCAAAAATTTTTAAAATTAGCTATTTCTTATAAGTCAAGTCAAATTTTCAATTTTAAAAATCCTATCTTTTCAAAACTTTTTCAAAAATCAAATCTTTTTCATTTTTATCTTATGATTTTCGAAAATTTAAAAATATTTTTCAAAAAGCTTTTTCTTAATTTTATCTTTATTTTCAAAAATTATGCTAAACAATTAATGTGATTGATTCAAAAATTTGAAGTTTGTTACTTTCTTGTTAAGAAAGGTTCAATCTTTAAATTCTAGAATCATATCTTTTAGTTTCTTGTTAGTCAAGTAATTAATTTTAATTTTAAAAATTAAATCTATCTTATCTTATCTTTTATATCATATCTTTTTTTTTTCAAAATTTTATCTTTTTTCAAAAATTTGATTTTAAAATATCTTTTCTAACTTCTTATCTTCTTATTTTCTTATCTTTTCAAATTTGATTTTCAAATCTTTTTCAACTAACTAATTAACTTTTTGTTTGTTTCTCATCTTTTTTAAAACCACCTAACAACTTTTCTCTCTCTAATTTTCGAAAATACCTCCCTCTTTTTTTTTAAAAAAATTCTTTTTAATTAACTAATTGTTTTAAATTTTAATTTTAATTCTATCTCATCTTTAATTTTCGAAAATCATTAACTCCTTTTCAAAATTAATTTTTGAATTCTCTCTCTCATCTTCTTCTATTTATTTATTCAGTTACTAACACTTCTCTTCACCTCTCTTCATCTCCAATCACTGCCTCTATCCTTACCCTTGTGTTTGGATTCTCCTTTCTTTATTCTTTTCTTCTTCTACTAATAATAAGGATCCTCTTTACTGTGACATAGAAGATTCCTCTTCTTTTCTTGTTCTCTTATCTTTCATATGAGCAGGAACAAGGAAAAAAGCACTCTTGTTGAAGCTGATCTTGAACCTGAAAGGACTCTGAAGAGGAAACTAAGAGAAGCTAAATTACAACAATCCAGAGGCAACCTTTCTGAAATTTTCAAACAAGAGAAGGAGATGGCAGCCGAACCCAACAACAATAATGCAAGGAGGATGCTTGATGATTTTACTAAACCTACGTCCAAGTTTGATGGAGGAAGCATCTCAATTCCTGCCATTAGAGCAAACAATTTTGAGCTAAAACCTCAATTAGTTACTCTAATGCAACAGAACTGCAAGTTTCATGAACTTCCATCTGAAGATCCTTACCAGTTTTTAACTGAGTTCTTGCAGATTTGTGAGACTGTTAAGACGAATGGAGTAGATCCTAAAGTCTACAGGCTCATACTTTTCTCTTTTGCTGTAAGAGACAGAGCTAGAACATGGTTGGACTCACAACCTAAAGATAGCCTGGACTCCTGGGATAAGCTGGTCACAGCCTTCTTGGATAAATTCTTTCCTCCTCAAAAGCTGAGCAAGCTTAGAGTGGATGTTCAGACCTTCAAGCAAAAAGATGGTGAATCCCTCTATGAAGCTTGGGAAAGATACAAGCAGATGACCAAAAAGTGTCCTTCTGACGTGTTTTCAGAGTAGACGATATTAGATATATTCTATTATGGTCTATCTGAGTTTTCCAAGATGTCATTGGACCACTCTGCAGGTGGATGCATTCACCTAAAGAAAATGCCTGCAGAAGCTCAGGAACTTATTGACATGGTTGCAAATAACCAATTCATGTATACTTCTGAGAGGAATTCTATGAATAATGGGACGCCTCAGAGGAAGGGAGTTCTTGAAATTGATGCTCTGAATGTCATATTGGCTCAGAACAAGGTGTTGACTCAGCAAGTCAACATGATTTCTCAAAGTCTGAATGGATGGCAAAATGCATCCAACAGTACTAAAGAGGCATCTTCTGAAGAAGAAGCTTATGATCCTGAAAACCCTGCAATGGCAGAGGTAAATTACACGGGTGAACCTTATGGAAACACCTATAATTCATCATGGAGAAATTATCCAAATTTCTCATGGAAGGATCAACAAAAGCCTCAACAAGGCTTTAATAATGGTGGAAGAAATAGGCTCAGCAATATCAAGCCTTATCCATCATCTTCTCAACAACAGACAGATAATTATGAACAGAATACCTCTAACTTAGCAAACTTAGTTTTTGATCTGTCTAAGGCCACTTTAAGTTTCATGAATGAAACAAGGTCCTCCATCAGAAATCTGGAGGCATAAGTGGGCCAGCTGAGTAAGAAAATCACTGAAACCCCTCCTAGTACTCTCCCAAGAAATACTGAAGAAAATCCAAAAAGAGAGTGCAAGGCCATTGATATAATCAATATGGCCGAATGCAAAGAGGAGGGAGAGGACACGAATCCCAATGAGGAAGATCTCATGGGACGTCTCTCAAGCAGGAAGGAGTTTCCTATTGAGGATCCAAAGGAATCTGAGGCTCATATAGAGACCATAGAGATTCCATTAAATTTCCTTCTGCCATTAATGAGATCTGAAGATTATTCTTCCTCTGAAGAGGATGAAGATGTAATTGAAGAACAAGTTGCTCAATATCTAGGAGCCATCATGAAGCTGAATGCCAAGTTATTTGGTAATGAGACTTGGGAAGGTGAACCTCTCTTGCTCATTAGTGAACTTGATACATGGGTTCAGCAAACTTTACCTCAAAAGAAACAAGATTCTGGGAAATTCTTAATACTCTCTACCATAGGCACCATGACCTTTGAAAAAGCTCTGTGTGACCTAGGGTCAGGCATAAATCTTATGCTACTCTCTGTAATGAAGAAGCTGGGGATCATTGAGGTACAGCCTGCCTTATTCTCATTACAATTGGCAGACAAGTCAGTAAGACAAGCTTATGGATTAGTAGAGGATGTGTTGGTAAAGGCTAAAGGCCTTTACATTCCTGCTGATTTCATAATCTTAGACACTAGGAAGGAGGAGGATGAATGCATCATCCTTGGAAGACCTTTCCTAGCCACAACAGAAGCTGTGATAGATGTTAACAGAGGAGAATTAGTCCTTCAATTGAATGGGGACTACCTTGTGTTTAAGGCACATGGCTATCCTTCTGTAACAAGGGAGAGTAAGCATGCAGAGCTTCTCTCAGTACAGAGTCAAACAGAGCCCCCACAATCAAACTATAAGTTTGGTGTTGGGAGGCCACAACCAAACTCTAAGTTTGGTGTTGAATCCCCACAACCAAACTCTAAGTTTGGGGTTGGGACTATACAACATTGACCTGATCACCTGTGAGGCTCCATGAGAGCCCACTGTCAAGATATTAACATTAAAGAAGCGCTTATTGAGAGGCAACCCAAATTTTATTTATCTAATTTTATTTTATTTTCATTGTTCTTTTATGTTTTATTAGGTTCATGATCAGATGGAGTCACGAAAAAAAATATTAAAATTAAAAACATAATAAAAAATAGCAGAAGAAAAATCACACCCTGGAGGAAGGACCTACTGGCGTTCAACGCCAGTAAGGAGCATCTGGCTGGCGTTCAACGCCAGAACAGAGCATGGATCTGGCGTTGAACGCCAGAAACAAGCAACATCCTGGCGTTCAAACGCCAGGAATGCACCCTGAGGAGAGCTGGCGCTGAACGCCAGAAACAAGCATGGAACTGGCGTTCAACGCCAGAAACATGTTGCACATGGGCATTGAACGCCCAGAACATGCATCACTATGGCGTTTGAACACCAGAATTGCATGCAAAGGCATTTTACATGCCTAATTGGTGCAGGGATGTAAATCCTTGACACCTCAGGTTCTGTGGACCCCACAGGATCCCCACCTACCATATTCTCCCCTCTTCTGAACATTCATCCTCTCTTTCCAATAAACACTCTTCCCCAAAACCCTTCATCAATCACCTCAATCTCTCTTCCCAATTATCCCCTTCACCACTCACATCTATCCACTCTTCCCCATAAACCCCACCTACCTTCAAAATTCAAATTTCTTTCCCACCCAAACCCACCCTAAATGGCCGAACCTACTCCCTCAACCCTCACTATATAAACCCCTCCATTCTTCTTTATTTTCACACAACACAAACCTCTCTTCTCCTTATTGGCTGAATACACCTCTCCCCCTCTCCTCCATATTTTCTTCTTCTTCTTCTTCTCTTCTTTCATCTCTTGCTCGAGGGCGAGCAATATTCTAAGTTTGGTGTGGTAAAAGCATAGCTTTTTTGTTTTTCCATAACCATTGTTCTTCATCTTGATCTTCACCTACTTTCAATTTTTACGGAAGAAGCATCTCAATCCCTGCCATTGGAGCAAACAATTTTGAGCTGAAGGCTCAACTAGTTGCTCTAATGCAACAGAACTGTAAGTTTCATGGACTTTCATCAGAAGATCCCTATTAGTTTTTAACTAAGTTCTTGCAGATCTGATACTGTTAAGACTAATGGAGTAAATCCTGAAATCTACAGGCTCATGCTTTTCCCTTTTGCTGTAAGAGACAAAGCTAGAACATGGTTGGACTCACAACCTAAAGATAGTCTGGACTCTTGAGATAAGTTGGTCACGGCCTTCTTGGCCAAGTTCTTTCCTCCTCAAAAGCTGAGCAAGCTTAGAGTGGATGTTCAGACCTTCAAGCAAAAAGATGGTGAATTCCTCTATGAAGCTTGGGAAAGATACAAGCAGTTGACCAAAAAGTGTCCTTCTAGAATGCTTTCAGAGTGGACCATTTTGGATATATTCTATGATGGTCTATCTGAATTGTCTAAGATGTCACTGGACCATTTTGCAGGTGGATCCATTCACCTAAAGAAAACGCCTACAGAAGCTCAAGAACTCATTGACATGGTTGCAAATAACCAATTCATGTACACCTCTGAGAGGAATTCTGTGAGTAATGGGATGCCTCAGAAGAGGGAAGTTCTTAAAATTGATGCTCTGAATGCCATATTGGCTCAGAACAAAATGTTGACTTAGCAAGTCAACATGATTTCTCAGAGTCTGAATGGATTGCAAAACGTATCCAACAGTACTAAAGAAGCATCTTCTGAAGAAGAAGCTTTTGATCTTGAGAACCCTGCAATGGCAGAGGTGAATTACATGGGTGAAGCCTATGGAAACACCTATAATCTCTCATGGAAAAATCATCCAAATTTCTCATGAAAGGATCAACAAAAGCCCCAACAAGGCTTTAATAATGGTGGAAGAAACAGGTTTAACAATAGCAAGCCTTTTCCATTATCTTCTCAGCAATAGACAGAGAATTCTGAGTAGAGTCCCTCTAGCTTAGCAAACATAGTCTGTGAACTATCTAAAGCCACCTTAAGTTTCATGAATGAAACAAGATCCTCCATTAGAAACTTAGAGGCACAAGTGGGTCAGCTGAGTAAGAAAATCACTGAAACTCCTCCTAGTGCTCTCCCAAGCAATACAGAAGAGAATCCAAAAAGAGAGTGCAAGGCCATTGATATTATCAAGATGGCCGAATCCAAAGAGGAAGGGGAGGACGTGAATCCCAATGAAGAAGACCTCATGGGACGTCTCCCAGACAGAAAGGAGTTCCCTATTGAGGACTTAAAGAAATCTGAGGCTCATATAGAGACCATAGAGATTCTATTAAACTTCCTTTTGCCATTCATGAGCTCTGAGAACTATTCTTCCTCTGAAGAGGATGAAGATGTAACTGAAGAGCAAGTTGCTCAATATCTAGGAGCCATCATGAAGCTGAATGCCAAGTTGTTTGGTAATGAGACTTGGAAAGATGAACCTCCCTTGCTCATTAGTGAACTAGATACATGGGTTCAACAAACTCTACCTCAAAAGAAACAAGATCCTGGTAAATTCTTATTATCCTATACCATAGGCACCATGACCTTTGAGAAGGCTCTGTGTGATCTGGGGTCAGGTATAAATCTTATGCCACTCTCTGTAATGGAGAAGCTGGGGAACTTTGAGGTACAAGCTGTAAGAATCTCATTAGAGATGGTAGACAAGTCAATAAAACAAGCTTATGGATTGGTAGAGGACATGTTGGTAAAGGTTAAAGGCCTTTACATCCCTACTGGTTTTATAATCTTAGACACTGGAAAGGATGAGAATGAATCCATCATTCTTGGAAGACCCTTCCTAGCCACAGCAAAAGCTGTGATTGATGTTGACAGAGGTGAACTAGTCCTTCAATTGAATGGGGATTACCTTGTGTTTAAAGCTCAAGGTTATCCTTCTATAAACATGGATAAGAGGCACGATAAGCTTCTCTCAATACAGAGTCAAACAAAGCCCCCACAATCAAACTCTAAGTTTGGTGTTGGGAGGCCACAACCAAACTCTAAGTTTGGTGTTGAACCCTCACATTCAAACTCTAAGTTTGGTGTTGGGAGGTCCCAACAATGCTCTGAACATCTATGAAGCTTCATGAGAGCTCACTGTCAAGCTATTGACATTAAAGAAGCGCTTATTGGGAGGCAACCCAATTTTTATTTATCTATATTTCTATTGTTTTTTTATGTTTTATTAGGTTTATGATCATGTGGAGTCACAAAACAATTGCAAAAATTAAAAACAGAATAAAAAATAGCAGAAGAAAAAGCACTGATAAACCACTATTTTATGGTTTATCTTGTGCTTAATTGAGTGGATTTTATCAATCTTTCATACACTTATTCATACTATTCGCATGTTTTACATTCTCCTTCCTGATTTTGTGCTATGACTGAAAACATGCTTCTTGGGTCTTAATTTAGCTAATCTTAATCCTTTATTATTACCATTCGATGCCTTGATATGTGTGTTAAGTGATTTCAGAGATTACAGGGCAGGAATGACTTAGAGAATGGAAAGGAAGCATGCAAAAGTGGAAGAAATACAAGAAGTTGAAGGAACTGCAAAGCTGTCAGCCTAACCCTCTCGCACTAAAACGATCATAACTTGAGTTAAAAAGGTCCAAATGATGCTGTTCTAGTTGCATTGGAAAGCTAATGTTCGGGGCTTCGATTTGATATATAATATGCCAAGCACACCCTGGAGGAAGAGCTGTCAGGCGTTTAAACGCCAGAAACAAGCATCTGTCTGGCGTTTAACGCCAGAAACAAGCACCAAGCTGGCGTTTAACGCCAGAAACAAGCATCAGGCTGGCGTTAAATGCCAGAAACAAGCTACATCTGGGCGTTTAACGCTAGAAACAAGCTACAGTCTGGCGTTAAACGCTAGGATTGCATACAGAGGGCATTTTACACGCCTAAAAAGTGTAGGGATGAGAAATCCTTGACACCTCAAGATCTGTGGACCCCACAGGATCACCTCAGGATCGTGGACCCACAGGATCCCCACCTACCCCACTCCTCTCTTCTTCACACAATCTAATAACACTATACCCTTCACCAATCACCTCAATCTCTCCTCCCCATTACCCCTTCACCAATCACATCCATCTACTCTTCCCCATAAACCTCACCTACCTTCAAATTTAAAATCTCTTTCCCACCCAAACCTACCCTAAATGACCGAACCCAAACCCCTCTCCCTCCACTATATAAACCCCTCCATCCTTCTTCATTTTTACACAACACTACCCCTCTCTTCTCTCCCTTGGCCGAAACCCATACTTCTCTCCCTCTCCTCCATATCTTCTTCTTCTTCTTCTTCTTCTATTCTTTCTTCTTTTGCTCGAGGGTGAGCAACATTCTAATTTTGGTGTGGTAAAAGCATAGCTTTTTTGTTTTTCCATAACTATTGATGGCACCTAAGGCCAGAGAAACCTCAAGAAAGAGGAAAGGAAAGGCAACTGCTTCCACCTCTGAATCATGGGAGATGGAGAGATTCATCTTAAAAGCCCATCAAGACCACTTCTATGAAGTTGTGGCCAAGAAAAAGGTGATCCCTGAGGTACCTTTTAAGCTCAAAAAAGGCGAATATCCAGAGACCCGACAAGAGATTAGAAGAAGAGGATGGGAAGTTCTCACCAACCCATTCAACAAGTCAGAATCTTAATGGTTCAAGAGTTCTATGCAAACGCATGGATCACTAAGAACCATGATCAAATCATGAACCCAAACCCAAAGAATTGGCTTACAATGGTTCGGGAGAAATGCTTAGATTTCAGTCCGGAGAACATAAGGTTGGCGTTCAACTTGCCTATGATGCAAGAAGATGCACGCCCCTACACTAGAAGGGTCAACTTTGATAAAAGGTTGGACCAAGTCCTCATGGACATATGTGTGGAAGGAGCTTAATGGAAAAGAGACTCAAAAGGCAAGCCGGTTCAATTGAGAAGACTGGACCTTAAGCCTGTGGCTAGAGAATGGTTGGAGTTCATCCAACGCTCCATCATCCCCACTAGCAACTGATCCGAAGTAACTGTGGATCGGGCCATCATGATCAACAAAAGCCTCAACAAGGCTTTAACAATAATAATGGTGAAAGAAACAGGTTTAACAATGGCAAGCCTTTTCCATCATCCTCTCAGCAACAGACAGAGAATTATGAGCAGAATCCATCTAACTTAGCAAATATAGTCTCTGATCTATCTAAGGCCACTCTCAGTTTCATCAATGAAACAAGGTCCTCCATCAGAAACTTGGAGGTACAAGTGGGTCAGCTGAGTAAAATGGTTACTGAAACTCCTCCTAGCACTCTCCCAAGCAATACAGAAGAGAATCCTAAAAGAGAGTGCAAGGCCATAACTGTGACCAGCATGGCCGAACCTAGAGAGAGGGAAAAGGCAGTGATTCCCAGTGAGGAAGACCTCAGGGAACATCCACTGGCCATTAAGGAGTACCCCAATGAGGAACCACAGGAATCTGAGGCTCATACAAAGACCATAGAGATTCCATTGAACTTCCTTTTACCATTCATGAGCCATGATGACTATTCATCTTCTGAAGAAGATGAAGACATTGTTGAAGGGCAAGTTGCCCAGTATTTAGGAGCAATCATGAAACTGAATGCCAAGCTATTTGGTAATGAGACTTGGGAGGATGAACCTCCATTGCTCATTAATGAACTGAATACCTGGGTTCAGCAAACTTTACCTCAAAAGAAACATGATCCTGGCAAATTCTTAATACCTTGTACCATAGGCACCATGACCTTTGAGAAGGCTCTGTGTGACCTAGGGTCAGATATTAACCTCATGCCACTTTCTGTAATGGAGAAACTAGGAATCTTTGAGGTAAAAGCTGCAAGAATCTCACTAGAGATGGCAGACAAATCAATGAAACAGGCTTATGGACTAGTAGAGGATGTGCTAGTGAAGGTTGAACGCCTTTACATCCCTGCTGATTTCATAATTCTAGACACTGGGAAGGATGAGGATGAATCCATCATCCTTGGCAGACCTTTCCTAGCCACAGCAAAAGCTGTGATTGATGTTGACAGAGGAGAGTTGGTTCTTCAATTGAATGAGGACTACCTTGTATTCAAGACTTAAAGTTCTCCTTCTGTACACATGGAGAAGAAGCATGAAAAGTTTCTCTCAATACAGAGTCAAACAAAGCCCCCACAACCAAATTCTAAGTTTGGTGTTGGGAGGCCACAACCAAACTTTAAGTTTGGTGTTGAGAGGCCACAACCATGCTCTGATTATCTGTGAGGCTCCATGAGAGCCCACTGTCAATCTATTGACATTAAAGAAGCACTTATTGGGAGGCAACCCAATTTTTATTTCTTTATGTTAAATTTCCATTTTCCATTATTATTTTTTCTTTAGGTTGATGATCATGTGGAGTCACAAAAATAACTGAAAAAATCAAAACAAAATAAAAAATAGTATTAAAAACAGCACACCCTAGATGATGAACTTACTGGCGTTTAAACGCCAGTAAGAGTAGCAAAATGGGCATTAAACGCCCAGACTGGCACCATTCTGGGCGTTTAACGCCAGAAATGGGCACCAGACTGGCGTTTAACGCCAGAACAGGGCACCAGGTTGGCGTTAAACGCCAATAAGGGAAGAAAAGCTGGCGTTAAACGTCAGAAACAGGCAGTAACCTGGCGTTTAACACCAGAATTGCACTCTAAGGGCGTTTTTGCACACCTAAATAGAGCAGGGATGAGAAGTTCTTGACCCCTCAGGATCTGTGGACCCCATAGGATCCCCACCAACCTCAACTCATTCTCTCTCTCTCACACACCCTTTCATAACACTCTTCCCCAAATACCCTTCACCAATCACCTCCATATCTCTTCCCCAAATATCCTTCACCAATCGCCTCCATCCCTCTTCCCCAAAAACCCCACCTACCTCACTTTTCAAATTCAAACACTTTTCCCTCCCAAACCCAACACCAAATGCACGAACCTACCTCTTTCCCCCACTCCTATATAAACCCCTCATCCCTCCTTCAATTTTACACATCACAAACACTACTTCTACCCCTTGGCCGAACCACATTCCACCCTCCATCTCCTCCATTTTCTTCTTCTTCCCCTTCTTTCCTTCTTCTTTTGCTCGAAGACGAGCAAACCTTTTAAGTTTGGTGTGGAAAAAGCATTGCTTTTTAT